>NC_141614.1:31518196-31874863 GCF_047967505.1 Dipteris shenzhenensis | reverse complement strand
GAATGGGGTCATGTCATATATCAAATCGAATGGCAAGATCCAATTTAGATGGTTTTCATCTCCATTTTCTCCATCAACTAAAACTATATTCATCAAATAATGTTGTTTATCAATTTTTGGCATACCCCCCCAAAATCAAGACCCCCATTGCAAAGAAAGGTAAGGAACACAAGTGCTTGTTCTTATGCTCATGAGACAACAAAATGCATGAAATAGGTAACCAACGGGGTCCTAATTTTGCTATATGTATGTATATACATACATATATATCTATATGTGTATATATGTGTATGTGTGTGTGTGTGTGTGTGTGTGTGTGTGTGTGTGTGTGTGTGTATGTATGTATGTATGTATGTATGTATATATATATATATATATGTATGTATGTATATGTATATGTTCATGCATATATGTATATATTGATGCATACAATTTTGATATATGGAGAAAATGGACATGAAAACCATCTAAATTGGTTCTTGTCGTTCGATTTGATATATAACATGATCCCATTTGGTTTGTAAGTCCAAAGATACGAGGTCCTACTTTTAGGGCCTAGATGCCTAAAATAGGCAGCGTGTTAACGCGCTGCCTATTTTAGGCATCCAGGCCCTAAAAGTAGAACCCCGTATCTTTGGACTTGCATATCCAAATGGGGTCATGTCATATATCAAATCAAACGGCAAGATCCAATTTAGATGGTTTTCATGTCCATTTTCTCCATCAACTAAAACTATATTCATCAAATAATGTTGTTGATCAATTTTTGGCATACCCCCCCAAAATCAAGACCCCCATTGCAAAGAAAGGTAAAGAACACAAGTGCTTGTTGTTATGCTCAAGAGACAATAAAATGCATGACATGGGAAACCAATGGGATCTTACTTTTGATGTTTGTATGTATGTATATATGTATATATATGCATGTACATACATACATACATACATACATACATATATATATATATATATATATATATGTATGTATGTATGTATATGTTGATGCATATTTGTATATATTGATGTATATATTGATGCATACAATTTTGATATATGGAGAAAATGGACATGAAAATCATCTAAATTGGCTCTTGCCATTTGATTTGATATATGACATGACCCCATTTGGATTTGTAAGTCCAAAGATACGGGGTCCTACTTTTAAGGCCTGAATGCCTGAAATAGGCAGCGCATTAACGCGCTGCCTATTTCATGCATTTAGGCCTCAAAAGTAGGACCCCATTGGCAACAAACGCGCTGCCTATTTCATGCATTTAGGCCTCAAAAGTAGGACCCCATTGTGTTGCCAATGGGGTCCTACTTTTGAGGCCTAAATGCATGAAATAGGCAGCGCGTTAACGCGTTGCCTATTTTAGGCATTCAGACCCTAAAAATAGCACCTCGTATCTTTGGACTTGCATATCCGAATGGGTTCATGTCATATATCAAATTGAATGGCAAGATCCAATTTAGATGGTTTTCATGTCCATTTTCTCCATCAACTAAAACTATATTCATCAAATAATGTTGTTTATCAATTTTTGGCATACCCCCCCCAAAATCAAGACCCCCATTTTGCTGTATGTATGTAAGTATGTATATACATACATATATATCTATATGTGTATATATGTGTGTGTGTGTGTGTGTGTGTGTGTGTGTGTGTGTGTACACACACACATGTATGTATGTATGTATGCATGTATCTATATATATATATATATATATATACACACATACATACATATGTATATATTGATGCATATCTTGATGTATATATTTATGCATACAGTTTTGATTGATGGAGAAATCAGGCATGAAAACCATCTAAATTGACTCTTGCCGTTTGATTTGATATAGGACATGATCCCATTGGGATTTGTAAGTCCAAAGATACGGGGTCCTACTTTTAGGACCTAAATTCCTGAAATAGGTAGCTTGTCAATGTGCTGCCTATTTCATGCATTTAGGCCTCAAAAGTAGGACCTCATTTGGTCCTACATGGGGTCCTACTTTTGAGGCCTAAATGTATGAAATAGGCAGTGCATTGGTGCGCTGCCTATTTTAGGCATTCAAGCCCTAAAAGTAAGACCCCATATCTTTGGAATTACAAATCCAAATGGGGTCATGTCATACATCAAATCAAATGGCAAGAGCCAATTTAGATGTTTTCATGCCCATTTTATCGATTTAATAAAACTATATGCATCAAATAATGTTGTTTATTAATTTTTGGCATACACCCCCAAAATCAAAACCCCCATTGGAAAGAAAGGTAAGGAACACAAGTGCTTGTTCTTATGTTCAGGAAACATTAAAAAAGAGGCCTAGTAGCCCAAAAATGGCAGCGCATCAATGCACTATCATTTTTGGGTTGCCAGGTCTCTTTTTTGTTGTCTCACGATCATACATATGGAGGTTATTATACAATATAAAGAAGTAGTATTGAAGTAGTTCTACAATTTGGATGCATTAAGAGCATTCATATAGCAAGGAAGAATATAATAATTGAATACATTTTTTTTTTCAATACATATTGCTAGTGAGACTACCAAAAAGAGGCTCTACCCCTCATGATGTCTCTGGATACAGAATATGAGATTGCTTGAGGCTTGGATTGCAGCTGGAAACATTGCGTGGGCAAAGCCACTATATGCCTCAAGTGTTGGAAATTGATATATGGCTCAAGTGCTAGAATGTGCAAATCATGGCCAAAATCAAGACCCCTTAGAGATTCCATGAGGGCTATCCTTTTACTACTACACACATCACCTTTAGTCGAGGGCAGAACCATTCGTCGTCATAGGCAGCAGGTTCATGGGACCCCATCCCATGACCAAGGCATTATTCAAAGACAAAGTATTTCTGACCATTCCCAAATTGAGTTTGCCAATTCCTAATCTGATTGATTTCATTTACTGGACTTGCAATGCTTGCAAATCCCTTGCTTAAGCTTGAATGAGCCTCTTGATTTTGGGGGTATAATGGTCAAAAATGGCTTAACACGCCCAAAATCAAGAGGCTCATTCAAGCTTAAGCAAGGGCTTTGCAAGTCTTGTTTTTGGGTGGCAAAAGCACGAAAAATGACAGCGCATTAAGGTGTTGCCATTCTTATGCTTCCCCCCTCCAAAAACAAGACCCCCAAGCTATTCATTAGAGACACCAAAATGAGGAGAAGGATGACGTGAGGAGTAGAGGAGCTACTCAATGAGGGGAGGGACAGCCTTGGAATTGCCAGCAACAAGCATGATGCAAGGAGGTGAGAAGGCAAAGAAGCAAGGAGGTGAGGATGTGAGGAAGCAAGGAGGCGAGGAGGCAAGAGGCAGTCTTGAAGGGCAACAAGAGGGTGGAGGTGGCCGAAAGAGTAAGCAAGAAAGGGAGGGATGGAGATTGCTTGTAGGAAATGCTTGGATTAATGCTACAAATGCCATTTTTTTGTGTGTATTTTGCAGCATGAAATGTTTATGGCATTTTTCTTTTAAAAAATACAAAATTGTTGTGATTAATTGCGCTACAAACAACTCAAGCCGTAAAGCACCATGGATTAGTACAACAATATACATCACAAATGGATGCATACACTCATATCCATCACCGATGGATGCATACACTTATACTCACATCAATTTCCAATATTGTATTAGATGGACCCTTAGCATATATGTGTGCATAGAAGACCATTTCCTACATTGATCCCTGATTTCATAGTTAAATTATTCCCTTTCTCACATTCTAACATGTGAAGATTTAATGTACATGCATTATGGGCACATTATATTGCAGTTTATGACTAAACTTTTTTATGAATGCATGATACTTGTATATGGTCAAGGAAGGTATATTATCATTTTTGAATGACAACATTACTCTATGCTCCATTTTATCCTATATTAGAAACTATGATCACCAGATATTACATAAATGTATTGCTCCATTATATCCTATACTAAAAACTATTTTGACCCAAATACATAATGCCAATTGAGGTTAGTACTGATGACAAGTGATGAAAACAATCTAATGGTATGAATGAGATCTTGTAAATTTTGGATATATAATATGGGTACTATGTTGATTGAGCTATTTTTCTAAGGGAATATTTTCAACTTAATTACTAAATACATACTTACAATAGTGACCTGATTCCCATCTATATGTATAATCAAGTTTTACTTTGTGTTAAAAAAAAAGCTTTTGCATAAGGTTAAAATTTGAATAGTATTTATATTTGTTTAATACTACCCATTGAGCTGGCTCCTATCCTTATATTGAACATGATAATGTTCATAAAGATTTTATGAATACAAATAGATAGCATTGGCTCTCTTTTTAGTGGTTGGGAATGAACCCTAAAAGTACCCTAAAATGACTATGTAATCCCTTATTTGTAGCATGGAAGTGATCATGGTAGAGTGGCATAATCCCTATTTTGCTTTTTTCATAGGTTCTTTTGCTACTCATGGTTGGCGGATACACCACGACATAGATCTGAATAGATATTTGGTTTTTTGCTTCAACTTGCTTGACTAGACTTTCCTTGATGATTGTTTGATTGTGCATGATGAGTAGTCACTGGCTTAACTGATGCATTAAGTGAAATGTTTTCCTTAAAGTTTTTCATACTACAAGATACGAGTTTGCTTATACGGGTGGAAATAAAAGCTTGTTAATGCCTGGTGCATATTTTTCATTAGATGCAGTAGGATACTAGTTACCGAGTGTCTTTGCCAATTATTTCACTTGAATCATGCTCCTCTTATGCTTGAGTTTGTGGTCACGTATTGACTTTAACATAATAGTCTATAGGATACTGGATGAGCACTCAACATAGTGGTTAGATGCATTCATTTCTAGTTCCGATAGAACTATCATTCAGACATTGGTCATAATAGAAATATGGAGGGCTAAAATCCTTTTTTGGCTCCCTAAGTTTTTTAAAGCATGGTATTGTCCAGATTACATTGGTATTTTCACTAAGCAAAATTAATCCTTATGATGAAAATGTGTTTTTTTTCTTTTGACATAGTTAGTTCTGTTTCCATGTTTTTGGATCGAATGTATGGATGATCTTCTACAAGCATAAAAGACATGATATGTATATGTAGCACATGATCATGTTTACATATTTTCAGTCATATATTCTACATTGTGATCTATCATTATCTTGCTGTGTGGATGTTCAATCTGAGTAGTGTTTGCTTTTTTTATTGCAAATTTTATGTATTGTTGTGTCTCTACCTCTCCACAACGACTGAAATTGATAGTATGGGGATGAAAGAGAAGTTAATTGTGAGTTTTAGGCATGCCTTCATTGTTGGAATATGTTTAATTTGCTTATGATCACATCAATTGTTCCAATGATATTGAGAGGAATAAGATGCTGGATGAGGTTCTCGCTCGCTTGAAACCTATTTAATCTTGCTCGCTTATTTGGGGCTGCTCGCTTTTCTTTGCTCGCTTTTTGGTAATCCTCGGATAGCATGAGTAGTAGCTCCCTCCTACCTTCTTCTAGCAAACCTTGTCCCCCATTAGTATGGCATCCTCTGAGTGTATCCAATAGAAGTCTTCTACCCTAGTAGTCCCCCTCCAATCTCCCCTCCTTGATCCTCTGCTCCCATCCCCTCCTCCAACCATAGAAAGAATCCCTAGTCCAACCCCTCCTCCATCCACAAAAAGAAACCTTGGGTTGTTCCCTCCATCCACACACAGAAACCCTAGTCCATCCTTATGTGCAAAACACTAATCCACAAGTGAAAGTCCACCTTACTTCCGATAGCTAGTGTCTTCATAGATGCTATTGGAGGGCCAAATGTAATCAAGAACCAATAGCCAATTCCATCACCATTGGTCCAACAATATCCAATTATATAAAGGCCTCATTTAAAAAGACACCGAGAGTACTTGGCCCCAAGAAGAGAGGATATAATTGCAGGCTAATGCCAAAGAGGAGGAATTGCAAGAGAACCAAGTAAAATTTCCAAAGGAAATTTAAGTCCATTAGTATGGAGGGGTCTGTGATCAATCTTGACTTGAGGATTTCAAACCTCTAGAGTGTGCTCACCTTGTGTATAGATGAATTTTACTAATAGCCTATATAGGGGTGTTGCAATCATGTTGTACTTGGGGATGAACCTTAAATACTATCATCATGGACCACTACGGGTGATAATTCCATGATTACTTTAATTTTTTTCATGTCAGTAGCAATCTTATGTCTAAAGACTATGTGTACAAAGATGATTCTTTGTTTAACCAAGAATTGGCATTTTAGAGGGCCCAAAGAGATGCTATACGCTCTGCATTTTTTGAATACTTCTTCAAGGCATTTCAAGTGATGCTTTTACTTGAATATATGTACGTCATTTAGAAAGACTTGTAGAAATTTGTTGAGGAATTCCTTGAAAGTAATGTGCATGACCTACCGAAAAGTGTCTTGGGTGCTACATAATCAAAATGGCATGACTTTGTATATAGAAACTCCCCATCTTGTGGCAAATGCTATCTTTGATTGATCTTTAGGAGCATTTTGTACTTGGTTGTACGTGTTGAACCCATCCCCATTCCAAAAAAAACTATTTTTTGCTAGGCATAGGGGGTAGCAATCTCTAATTGTAACTGTATTTAGATTTGAATATTCATAGCTTCATGTATTTCCTTGGAACAATCACAATTAAAGATACCCAATTGATATGCTTGATTTTGTAAATGATACTAGCATCAAATAATGTTTCAGATCCTAGGTAGGCATGATAGGTAACTATTATAAAATGGAGTCAAAGGTTGAAGCAGTTAAGCTTGTCACTTTTACTAGCATGAACTTTCTTGCATGGTAGTAGTTGACAGTTTGCTTGTATCTCATGGAGAAGGGGCTATGGCCCGTGGTTTTTGGAGAAAAAAGAGAAGATGCCGATAGCAGCAGCTCATTGTAGTTGAGAGCCAAAACCTACATGCCCTTGGAATTTTGGGCATGGCTCTCAAAGCTAGGTATAATCACCACTTGGATCTGGAAGCGAGGGCATCAGAGAATTGGGTAGCCATTGAAACATTGTTCGGCGCTCATCTCAAAATTCCAAGGTATTTCGAAGCAAGTAATTTTTAGTTTAAAGATGCCGATACTATGACGCTTGGTGAGCATATGAGCATGATGAGAGCTATTTTTGTGCCAATTAATTCACTTGAAGGTCAAAGTGGAGGATGATGACATCAAAAGTGTGCTTCTATCTAGCCTTCCTCTTTCATATAGTGGCATCATGAAGATGTTACATGTAAGTGGTGCCATGGCTCTGCACAAAATGATTGCGACTCTCTTAGATGATGAAAGATGGAAAAAACTTGAAGGCTATATGGAGAGTGTCCTTATTTGACTGAAAAAGATAAGCATGTAAAGAAACATGATATTTAGTGTACCTATTGTGAGAAATCAGGACATAAATACATTTGATGCCACTATCAAAAAAACTATGTGCCAAAAAACCACATCCTCCACACCAATATCCATCCTTGAGTCAACCAATGAAGAGAAAAGCCACCCCAAAGGAGGTTATCAGTGTGTGTATGGACAAGAGTCTCCATGAACAACATGTCAAAAGATGCATGTACATTCTTGAAATCCAAGGGACTATGAGAATTCCTTGAGAAGTTGCAATCCCTCTTACCTATAGTTGATATGATGGAATATTTCACTCAATTCATAATGTCATATCAAAGCATAGATTTGCAAGAAGATAAATATGGCACATTGACAAATAATCAAAATCCAATTTATATCTACCTCAAGAGATCAATAGTGTAGAATGCCTTTGCACTTCCACTGGAAAGAAGAGTATACTTTGAGATATCTAGATGCTAGATTCTTAGAAATTCAAGATTGCTATGGCACAAAGACAAAAACTAAGGGCATACAACATGATATGGTCTTACATCCAGTTTGCAAAGAAGCATCTAAGATTGTGGAGGAGATACTGAACCACAAGGGAGTAAGAAAATAGGTCATATCTATCAAAACTTTGACCCTCCTTAGCAGATAAAGGTTATAGTATTGCACTAAGCAAATATACTTTAAGCACAATGGCAAGAGATATGTTCCCCATCGACTAGACAATTGGCTCAGAGCAGCAAGGGAAAACCTCTATAGTACCCTCACCACAAGATAGGGTGACTTGGATGTTTTATTTTCTCTTGTTCAAAAAGTGAATCCCAACCCAAAAGTCCAATGGATGGTGATTGACAAGCGTAGGTACAACCTATTGAGGACAACAATCCAACTCAGTAAAAAAATACTACTGAAAGGGCCGCCACATAATGGCATTAGGGAGCAGATGCAAGAGGTAGCCACACATGGAACTAGCTGGCAGAGTAGACACTACACCCAGTTAAGCTACACAAGTCAACAATGTCATTGAACCGGTTTATCCAATGACACATTGGCACAACAAATCTATGAAAATTTACAACAAGAAGCTAATATTTAAATAGAGGATAGAATGCAGCATGGATACATAGGACCTAACTATATACAAACAAGGCAACCCAACATTTCAATCATACAACATCTAGGCCAACACATGTCAAAACTATTTGCTAGTGTGGCATTAGAGGAACCACCTATGAAATAGAAAGGCAAATGACTCCATCACTTCAAAATGATTGCAACAAGATTAATGAAAATTTAAGAAAGGAGCCTTCTCTTGAATTAATGAAATTTTAAGAAAGATTGTTGGTGGAGACAACAAAAAAGATGCAAATAAGAAAAAAAACATAGGGTTGCACAAAAGCCTCAAAGACTTAAACACTAAGTGCATGAATGCACATCATCAAAGGAATAGCTCTAGTAAATGCCAACATAGAATTGATGCTCAAGCTCAGGTGCTAATATAGCTACCAATACTATCAACAATTGCATGCATAGGACCAAAGTAGCTTAACAATTAAAATGTCTCAAACTTGCTTACCTCCACATAAAGTAAGCACAGGGTCAAATGAATAGAGTTGCAATGCTAGGAGGAACCCACCTCAAAGGTGTAACTCTAATTATTAAATCAAAACAATGAATAACTACAAGACCTAGTACAATAGATAGCCTTACCCACTCTCAAGACAAGCTAGTGGTGAAAAGACTCTCCTGCATCTATGAATGTTCAAAGGAAGGTACATTAGAGAGTACCTCATAGCACTAGTTTCCTTCAAAGCATATCCCAAATTTGATATAATAGTGAATAAACAAGGGTGGAATGCAAGCAAGCATAATCCAATAGGGGAAGCATCAACTAATTGGCCCAAATTCTTAGATACTCCATGGTGGAAAGGACAATCCAAGGGACACTTATACAAAAACACCATGCCTCACAAATAAGTGGAGAACTCAAACATTCGCAATAATCTTGGAAGTCTCCCAAACAATTACCCCTACACTAGCTTTGATCCAAATGAAAAAATATACGCTCGAACTATAGGTCACCTCCTTTGAAGGGAGATACATAAGAATTGTTAATACAAGATTTTTGGATTTTGAACAAAAATTCTATGGAGGTCGGGCAATACAAGGTCAACAACTCAGACACCACCAACACCTCTACCACAATAGCTGTATAAAGAAAACAATAGCACAACCCTGACTGCATAATTAAGATGGGTAATCAAATCGATTCATGATATTTGTGAACCCTATCATAATAAGGTTTAAAAGCACAGTCAAGATTAGCCAATATGAAATCATTGTGTTCATGTGTGTGTGTGTGTGTGTGTGTGTGTGTGTGCGCGCGTGCGCGCATGCGCGTGCACGTGTGTCGAGTAACAACACAACTCTGCTTGTAGAACTTGACCTTAAAAGTATATCTGATGGATTTAATAGGGTAGGGATATCCAAAACACTCTCTAGAGAGGATCTAGACATACTTGTAAAATCATGATCTAGAGAGAGAGAGAGAGAGAGAGAGAGACTAAAATTAGAGAGCGAGAGACTAAAACCCTAAATTTTGTTCAGAGAGACTTTGTGTTGTGACGTAGAGTCATACATTTTGTGTTGCGACCAACATTTCATGTAGAGACCGAAACTTAGAAACATGTTAAATTCTCTTAATGGAAACAAGATGCAGCTCTTTAGGGTTCAGTGTTCAATTCAATTTAAGAGTCCATGCTCCCTTACATAATCAATGTTCACTATCCCTCCTCCCACTCTCCTTCCCTCCTCCCTTCTCCTCCTTTTCCTATTGCCCCTTCTCCTCCTCCTCCTCCCATCTCACCCTTACTCTTATTCACGCCTCATCAAACCTTAACCCCTTGAATGCATGGAGACTAGCTCTCCACTCAATCCCACAACTCTTTTTGAACCATAAGTCTTCCTCAACCCTATAGCTCTCTCTCAACCTTAAACCCCTAGTGAGATTTCTCAACGCCATCCTCCTTTTAAAACCTATAAACCTTTACAAAACAATTGAACCCCTATGGAGGTGAGAACATCCACCAAACCTCATGAAAAACACTTATTCCCCACTTAAGCTCATACAAGGACCATTTTCCACACTTAAGCCTACACCTCTCACCGGAATACACACCCAAGGACCTATGCTACAATTGTGAACATCTATGCTAGAATGAGCAATAACACAGCTGTAGTGAAAAAAACTTGCAATTGGAAATGTGAGAAAAATTGACAACACAATTCCACATAGAGATGTCCCATTTGTCCTATGCCCCTGTCCCATAGGCCCGACATAATCATGTCCTATTTTTATCCTTCTCTCTTTTTTCCTAGATGATGACCCTACTGTCTCTATTTGCAGCCCTGTTCCATTCTTGTCTTGCTACCATTATTGAATCATTCCCTCCCTTCTGTGCTCTTGTTGCAAGAGTGTGAGGTCATCATGTAGGTATGTCTTGGTCCCCTTTAATGCCACTCTCATTCCCATGAACGTTGATATGTCTGCTACATTTCTGATTTTGATCACCACACCATTGGCCTTGCTAGTGCATCAGCCTTGCCTACTCTCCAGGCTACTTAAAAAGTCAGATTTAGGCCCATTTTCATAACCATTGCTTCAGAATCCCCCATCAAGGTATCCCATGCTACTAGCCCTCTGACCAGCACATTCAAGGCTTTGTTGTTCTTCCTCTTATCTTCTTCTAAAGCATCTGAAACGAACTCTTTTTTTGGGCACTGATTTGCCTTTTTTGACCACCTCTTTCCACTTTAGCATCTCTACTTTTCACTCAGTGATGTGCTGTGAAAATTCAGCATGTTTGTCCACCATTCACTTCATGATATCCTCATGTTTCCCTTGCATACTCTTCATGTCTGAGATTTCCTTTTTAAGCTGCTCATTTTTTAATTTTAACTCCTCCATTGCTTTGCATGCAGTCTTGGGTGATCCATTTAAGTTCTTGAAGTCCTTGAAGCTCTTCAAGGAGATGGCATTCTTGAACTACATCTCCGATGTTCTTCAATTCATCTTTCATGGACTGCATCTTCCCCTTTTCTGGGCTCCTGTTTTGCCTTTTCTTTCTCTCAATCTTTTGTTATATTCTTCTCCTTTTTCCATTCCTCTTATATCTTCCCCCCCTTGCTTCTTCACCTCAGCTAGAATATTGTCCACATGTGCTTTTTCACCCATCAATGCCATGTTTGAGGCTTCCAAGCAATCAATATTCCAATCAAAACAAGGCAGGTTTTTAAAAGATGTGTAAGGACATTAGATGTGGCCTTATTTGGTGTTCCGGTGGCCATAGCCTGCTCAAGGGACTGCTCCTCCCATGTCCTCAATACAGCCTCCCATCGTCATGGTGTGGGTGTTCCCACTCTCAGCAAAGGGGAGACCCCTGAGAGAGAGAGACAGACAGACAGAGAGACAGAGAGAGAGAGAGGATCATGTTTCTGTCTTCTAGAGGTAGTGCATGGTATATGTCACTTCTTCCTCATGGGTAATTTTCTCAAGACTTTCTGCTTCTATATCCATTCATGTATCAAATTCTCAATTGCAAAGTTTGATCCAGGTTTCATGTTATTTTAATTGTGCATTTTGTTGGGATTATCAGAAACGACTCATGAGTGCATGAACAAGTTAGTTTGCATGAATAGTTTATATAGGCATGGAAATATACACATGCTTGCTATGCCAGCACATGACATCATTATTTAATAAGGTCAATGTGAAGACCTTGACTCCTCCAAGAAGCGACCAATAACAGGGCGACCAATAACAGGGTCTCCTAGCTTTGTTTTCAACTTGATTCACAATGCTGGGCCGTGGCCTTGTAAAGTAGATGAGATCCCTTCACTTTTCCCGAACGTGAAAAGAACAATAGGGAAGTAGTTTTCCTCGAGAGTGATTTTTTGGATCTCTTTCAAGGTTAGATTTTCTAAACCCTATGATGCATTTATTTTTCACTTTTCCAGCTTCATTAATGTTATAATCGGCAGCATATGAAGTAAGGCATATGCCATTTTATGTATTTGTCTATTCTCATTGTGCGTTTCTCTGAAAGGTCCAGTTTATTTCCCACATGTTAATAGTATTATCATTCATTATATCATGGTTCAATTCAATTATCTTAAGGTAATACGAATTTGACAGTGTGCAAAATTCCAGAAGGACCACAATGTGACATGAACATGTCTTTTTTTATATCAGTGCAGTGGCCACATGACCGTTGTGACAAACTATAAGCATGGGTGTCCCCTTAGGTCTATTGATTAAGGCGCAATATCCAGGTTCTCACTGTCCACATAGCCCATCTGTCTTTGCATCAATAGATACATCTCGTGACACCCAAGGTAGATCTGGGACATACCGTCCTACCCTCATTTTGAGGGAAAGATCTTCTATCTTTGTATATATATTTTTGCTTTGGGAATGTTGTGTCCCCCACCAAAAATGAATGCACATTCGCACCAAAGTCAGTCCACTGGCTGTCCTGGCCTCTTCCATGCTTGTTCTTTCACTCTCATTGCCTCAACCTCCTTCTCTTCCTCCTCCATGTGAGCATCCGCATAGATGTTAGACATCAAAACATAAGCAGCAGCATCCCTTTCATCTATTCGTACTGCATGTTCAAAGGCTAGTCTTCCAAGTTCCACGTTACCCCATTTTAGGCATGCACCCAGCACCGTATGCCACACCACAAGATTAGGATGGAAAGGCATCTTCTTCGCCATCACTACCGCCTCTTCTAATTGGCCTGCACGGCAAAGGAGATCAACCATGCAAGTGTGGTGCTCAATAGTTGGTGTGATGCCATAGTCTGTGCACATGATGTCAAAATACTTCTGGCCTTTGTCCACTAGACCTGTGTGACTGCACACATTAAGAACAATAGAACATGTGACTGCATTTGGCTTTATCCCTTCTCGTTTCATTCTCTCAAGCATCTGGAAGACAATTTCACTTTCTCCTAGCTGGGCATACCCTTCAATTAGTGCACTCCATGAGACTAGGTCTCGAACTCGCAGCTTATCAAATGCTTCCTGTGCTTCTGGAAGCGAGCCACATTGGGTGTACATATTCACCAAGGTGTTGCCAACAAAAAGATCTCTTTCCAGCCCCTGTCCCTTTCTGGCAATCTCAGTGTGTATTTCTCTGCCCTTGTCTATCGCTCCTACACTGCCACAAGCTTTCAAGCTGCAAACAAATGTGACCACATCTGGAGAGAGACCCTCCAGTTGCATCTGTTCGAAATAGTTCAGCGCTTCTTCACCAAGCCCCTGTTCAGCATATCCTGCAATTAGTGCATTCCACGAGACTATAGTTCTGACAGGCAGCTTGTCAAATGCTACACGTGCTTCTGCAAGTGAGCCACACTTCGCATACATATCCACCAAAGTGCTACCAACAAAAAGATCTCTTTCCAGCCCATTTCCAGCTATCTGTGTGTGTATTTCTCGGCCCTTGTCTATGGCTCCTATGCTGCCACAAGCTTTCAAGCTGCAAACATATGTGACATCATCTGGAGAGAGACCCTCCAATTGCATCTGTTTCAAACAGTTAAAAGCTTCCTCACCAAGCCCCTGTTCAGCATATCCTGCAATTATTGCAGTCCATGACACTATGTCTCGAATGAGCAGCCTGTCAAACACTTCCCATGCTTCAGCAAGCAAGCCACATTTGGCATACATATCCACCAAGGTGCTGCCAACAAAAAGATCTCTTTCCAGCCCCTTTTTAGCTATCGCGGTGTGTATTTCTCTGCCCTTCTCTATGGCTCCTACGCTGCCACAAGCTTTCAAGCTGCAAACAAATGTGACATTATCTGGAGAGAGACCCTCCAGTTGCATCTGCTGAAAACAGTTCAGAGCTTCCTCACCAAGCCCCTGCTTGGCATATCCTGCGATTAGTGCAGTCCATGAAACTACATCTCGAACAGGCAGCTTGTCAAACACTTCCCGTGCTTCTGCAAGTGAGCCACATTTCACATACATATCCACCAAGGTGCTGCCAACAAAAAGATCTCTTTCCAGCCTCTTTCTGGCAATCTCAGAGTGTATTTCTCGGCCCTTGTCTGTAGCTCCTATGTTGCCACAACCTTTCAAGCTGCAAACAAATGTTATGGCATCTGGAGAGAGACCTTCCAGTTCCATCTGTTTGAAGCAGTGCGGAGATTCCTCACCAAGCCCATGCTCAGCATATCCTGTGATTAGTGCATTCCACGAGACCTGGTTTCGAACTGGCAACATGTCAAACACTTCCCGTGCTTCTGCAATCGAGCCACATTTGGCATACATATCGACCAAGGTGCTGCCAACAAAAAGATCTCTTTCCAGCCCATTTCTGGCTATCTCAGCGTGTGTTTCTCGGCCCTTGTCTATGTATCCTATGCTGGCACAAGCTTTCAAGCTGCAAACCAACGTGACAGCATTTGGAGAGAGACCCTCCAGCTGCATCTGTTCGAGGCAGTTCAGCGCTGCCTCACCAAGCCCATGCTCAGCATATCCTCCCATTAGTGCAGTCCAGGAGACTAAGTCTCGCACAGGCAGCTTGTCAAATGCTTCTTGTGCTTCTACAAGTGAGCCACATTTGGCATACATATCCACCAAGGTGTTGCCAACAAAAAGATCTCTTTCCAGCCCCTTTCGGGCAATCTGGGCATGTATTTCTTGGCCCTTATCTACGTCTCCTATGCTGCCACAAGCTTTCAAACTGCAAACAAAGGTAACAGCATTTGGAGAGAGACCCTCCACTTGCACCTGTTCAAGACAGTTTAGGGCTGCCTCCCCAAGCCCATGCTCGGCATATCCTGCCATTAGTGCGGTCCATGAGACTATGTTTCGAACTGGCAGCTTGTCAATGGCTTCCTGTGCTTCTGTAAGCAAGCCACATTTGGCATACACATCCACCAAGGTGCTGCCCACAAAAACATCTCGGTCCAACCCCTTTCTGACAATCTCGGCATGCAGTTCTCGTCCTCCTCCTGCATCTTTCAGCCTAGCACAAGCCTTCAGTATGGCTACAATGGTGTACTTGCTAGGATGTACAGAATCCTCTTGCATTTTCTTGTAGAGATTGAGGGCATGCTGTGATTCCCCACGTTCAATATAACCCATGATAAGAGAAGTCCAAGAATACACATTTGGATCAACCAACTTAATAAAAACCTGCTCAGCATCACGCATGGTTCCAACTTGGACCAGCATCGGGACAAGGTAATTCCCAAGAGATGTATTACCTTCCAACCCACATTTGCACAGGTAGGCATGCAAGCGCTTGGTATAAGATTGATTTTTCTTAGTTCTACACTTACGCAAAATGCATGTGAGGTTTTGAACTGAAAACAGCTGGGGCATCCGTTCCATAGACGTGAGTGCCTCCTCTAAGCTGAGCTCTTCCCAGCCACTCTTTTCGTACAATTCTTGTGGTTCAGAAGCATTTACCTTTTCTCCGTAGCAGGCCTTGGCACACTCCTCCACCAAGCCACGGTCTTCGGCCTGAACAATGGATGCTTTGGCCTTATCCTCGAGCATGTCTTGCACCCAACCTGGATTGTACCAGGCGAATACCCATGGCGACTCCGTGGTGATCTTATGCTTGAAATCTCGTAGGTTTGTCTGTTGTCAAAATTCACAAACGATTCGTCGGCTATTGATTTACCTGTGCAAATCATTTGTTCAGATTCGTTGCAGACTTACCCTGCTCTCTTGGCTGCGGTAGGGGTCCGTGAAGTACTCCTTAAATAAGCGCTCGGTCCCTATCCTACCTGCGAAGCATGACAACAACGAAAACTAATTGGCAGAATTGGGTATCGAGAGAAATTTCGCCCATCTGGTTGTATCAGGTTTTATTTATTACCTGAACGACTACATTGCTCCAACAACGCTCCACTGCCCTGGAAGGAAGCCATGGGCGAGTAAGGGATTGATTGTCTGCGCAGATGAGCTACCAAGCAGTCGGGGTGTGGATCGCCGTGATAGAAAAAACCCACCGGGCTGCATAGTTTCGGTGCGGTTGCAGGATCTCCTGGACATATCTTCATCGTCATCATCATCATCTCGAGAGGGAAGTGAAAGTATCTGTTTTATAGTTCACATTCCTTTGACAATCTTGTTCACATTCCTTTTGTCTTGCAAATTTCAACACAAAAACAAATCACAAAACTTGGGTTTTCTTTGAGAATTTGCAGATTCCTTAGCTTACAACATTGCTTTGCATTTCGCAGGTTTTGCAAAATTAAGAGAATATTTTATGCACCTCCAAATGAGAATTTTGCAGATTAGTTAGCTTCAATATAGCTAAATTGCTTTGCATTTTCAGGCTTTACGGAATTGAGAAAATGTTTTTTGCCCTCCCGGGAGGCCTTAGTGAAGGCTAGGGCTGCTTCCAAATCGAAAAACCATTTCTTAGTTTTATTTTGTAAATACTATTTCCTTCCAAGAGTGCCTCCAATTCCTCTTTTCCTCATTTCTATTTCAAGGCCCTCTCTCTCTCTCTCTCTCTCTCTCTCTCTCTCTCTCAAGTTTTTCCCCACTCTGGATCTCCATGCCCACATTATTGCAATGTAGCCAAGAAGCTCCACCCTTGCTCCTCCATCACCTCCAATTCCTTCAAGGCAGGCCTCATGAATGAAAAAAGTCATTCAGCTTGTTTTACAAGTGAAAATGAAAATGTTGCCAGTTCATTGTATATCGTTTACAGGTTTTCGGTCAACATTGATTGTATCCCCTCAAGGCAGGTTTCACACACAAGAGGACCCGTGCACACTGTCAAAGTAAGAAACTGCTCTGTCGGGATCCTATTTGAGGTTCAAAAAGTGCTCGCCCATCCATTGCTTGATATCTCATTCAACATCAAGGGCGCAGACAACGGTTTTTTTTTTTTTGAAAGTTTGAGAGCCCTATCTCATGATGATACAATCAAGTAGGTTGCAATGCTTGGTCATGTGTGAAATACATCAATGCCCGAGTGCATTTCCTGTTGCAATGTCTGGTCATGTGCGAATCCTACCTAAGTCTTTTTGAGGGACTATGGTTGGTATTGTGAGTCCAAAGGGCCTTAGAGCGTGGCCACATGCATGGCCGTTTAGAAGTCAAACTGCTGAAATCCACTGCACATTGCTAATAATAGCTTGTTGAAAGGCTCGACACTGTTGTTATCACATGGAGCCAAACTATGGAATCAGAGGGCAAAGTTCAGATGTGCAGAGAGCAAGAAGAAGCTACCACCTTCCAAAACATGCACAGTAGAGCTAAAAGCTTTTCTTGAAATCCACCCAAACGTTCACAATGAAGCTAATGGAGGGGGGGGGTTTGGGGCCTCTCATTTTAGTACCATGCCTCCACTCCACAATTGGATGTCACTAGACAGTTTACCTGCCTAGTCTGCCTCCATTCACAAATGCATGTGGCCTTGCATCCCAACCTTTATACATCTAACAAAACTCCAAATGGCCATGCATAAGGCCATGATATTATGGGTTTACATGTTTTCATGTGTAACTGGTCAAGTTGACCAGTTAGATGTAATCAATATTGTTAGCACTATCCCCAGTGCTATCATGAGAATTGGATTTCATTTGTGAATTTCCATGTGTTATTGTTGGAAAAAGTTAATTCAATTGGATGTTGCAAACTTCCTTTTATGAGATCATCATATAATGCTTTACCCTTCTACTAATGTAGTAAGAAAATCATTTGCTTCCTCCTTTGCATCCAAAAGCGCTTACTATACTAGGAGGTAATGTCCACGTGTACTTGTGAACGTTTGTTAAGTTAGATTAGTTGTTAATGGGCATTAAAGGTTGCCTTTCTTTTTGTTTTGTTTTCTTTTATTTTTTAATCCACAGCGAGGGGCCTGGCTCGATGGTTGAGCGGGTACGTAAGTGTGAGGTATGTGTGTGTTTGATCACCGATCATGTGCCCAAAGGTTGTCTTTCTTAGTAGTACCTCAACTACTCTTCCTTCCATTAAAGCATGGCCATAGTGGGTTTGCCACCTTGGTTTTTAATCTGCATTAAAGGCTAATTTTCTTAGTACTATCTCAATTGTTCCTTCCTTTCATTAAAGCGGGGCCTTAGTGGTTTTGCTACCTTGTTTTTTGGGGTTGAGGTCTCTTCGACCATTTGTAATTATTATGTTTCACCCCTAGATGAGGTATGCAAGAGAAAAATTATAGAGCCCATGCACATGGTGGCTTACTTGTCTCAAGTCTAAGAGCCCTTATACTCCTCGGCTTTGTCCATCAAAGCCTAGCTAGTTCACTGGCATAGGTGGGCATGTCACATTGCGTCTTCACTTTGCTTGTGGGGTCGACCTTGCATCTCCCATTTTCCATGTAGAAGAACCATTACATAGGCAAATCTCAATAACTTCCTTCGCTTGCGAAATCTACTAAATAATCATGGGATTGAACTTTCCCATCAATGTTTGACATTATTGTTGATTGGCCTATAGGTCCTTGCCATGAACTGAGCCTCGTTTGAGGGTAGGGTGGCAAACCCTTGCTGGCTTCCTTTTTCTCACTTGCAAGTACCCATGCCTTCTGTCAAGGTAAAGGGTGGCAACCCTTGCTGGCTTCCTTTCTCCCCACTTGCAACAAGTGCCTATGTCGTCTGTTGAGGTACAAGGGATCCTTCGAGATGTCACCAAAACCAAAGGTTACGTGAGGTTATGTTTTGGTCATTGTTGAGTCTACTTTAGGGCACCTCCTAATCTAAGTATACTAGTCTCTTAGCTATTCCTTCCACATGTATGTCACCGATTTGTTAGGGTATAAGGGCATCCTTTAGGTGGTCCATTTGCAAGTCAAAGGGCATCTTGGTCAAGTTTCAAGTCTACTCTTCAGGGGGCACCTCCTTGATCCAAGTAAAATGATAGTTTCCAACATGTTATGTAGTCGATCGGCACAATTAGACCTTGCGTAGGTGAGAACGTTAAGGGTAGGGGATGTACCCATATGCTAGCCATACCATGCTACACCTAGCGTCCTCCATCCCAGCATTTTGCATGGGGCTTCATCACCTACAACATACTCCATAGTGATAGACTCATGCCAACTGTAGCATCTCCTACCTTCTAGTAGGGGTCATCTCCTACCATTGTAGGGGAACCCTCCTACCTTCTATCGCCTCCTATAATGACAAATGATTGAGGCATTCTAAGGGGTCTGATTGCCTTGATACCGAATGTCACACCCTTTTGTTTTTCTAGGTCTCATCAGCATGTCCTAGAGTTAGATTCCTTTCCCGATTGTATTGATTATTGGTAGGCTTTTATCTCTCATCCCTAGTTTGAGAGATGAAGCTTCATTTGTCTAAACCCAACCTATTCATTGGCATGCAAAGGCACATGTAGAAAGGGGTCATTCAGGCTTTCCACAACCACTTCCTCCTACTTCATGTAGAGGCACTACCTCCTTAAATAGTAGGAATCGTTACATAGGCAATAGAATAGTACCCTTCACCACCACTAACTCTAGGTCAACCCCATGGTTGCCTTGTTTGAGGGTATCATTTGCCATCCCACTAGCCCTTGTTTTGTAGAGGCTCATACTTAAGATAAGTCCATGATTGGTAAGTTTAACCCATCAAGTCTCTTTGGAGACATCTGATAAAATTGGAACGATAAAGGGAAGATTAGCAATATATATAAGCTTCAATTTGGTTCAAAAAGCCCCTTATTTGGATCTATGGTTAGGGAGATATGAGTGCTCCAAGTTTGGAACTTTTTTGTGATAGATTTTAAGAGATGTTGGAGTTTATGCTATTAGAATTGTAGCATGTGATGCTTATGCATATATGTTGACCAAGTTTGACCACTATAATGGTGCTTACTTGATGTTTGAAGCTAATTCAAAGATGATTACGGTACCTAGCATAATGAATGAAGTGTATTTACATTTGGATGATTGCATGATGCCATACATTCATGAGCTTCTATGTAAAAGAGTAGACACTGCCCTTGTTTTACTAACAAGTGGTAAGACCCTCTTCATATTTGATGTTGGTGAAGGCATATGGGATGCATGTGATCATGTACTTGAAGTCAACTTGCTTGAAGCTACTCATTTGGTAGCATACCTCATTAAGAGAGAAGGTATGAAGAAGAAGGATGCAAGAAAGATCAAAGGGCAAAGGAGTTACAAAAAGAGCTACACCAAGAACCTCTCCAATGACAATGTACCTCACACTATGGTAGCTTGGAAGAGGAGGAGGAAAAGGACAAGATATTCCATCAAGGGGGGGATGGTTCCCCATATCAAAATTTAGGTTCAACATACTAGGGTACTCTACCCTTGCTATATGCATAAAATGAATGAAATAAAGTGGTGTGTATGTGGTCAATAAGGGTTCTCTGCCTTGGGATGTCCCCCTCAAATGATTGTTAGTCTTATGTGTTACCTTGTTGGATCTAAGGGTATTCCCATGCATAGTCATTGTCTATCTCCCAATTGTAAACCAACAAACCAAAGTCAGAGTGAGATCATGTTGGGATGAGGATGCCCAAATGAGTCTACTGCTGATGCAACTAGAGTGAGTACCAGGTTGTGGATCATGTGTGTTGCCACTAGACGTGGGCAAGCCATGAAGTTTCCCATGGACTACTCCTAGGGTTGAGGTCATCAATTTGTGGGGGGGAATGAAGGACAAATTGATGTAATGGGATCATATCTAGAGTCCTAAGGTCTAAGGTTGTATGTGAACACACGCTGTGCCTAGATAGGTGTCAATAGGTGTGATTGAGTGAATCTAGGTGTGTGGTGTGTGATTGAGAGAATCATGGAACTGATTGAGAGATTTGTGGATCTAGATGCTCTACTGAGCTCACATGTGATGTCATTACTGGATGTAACTGGAGCCTATATATTGGGCCTGTCTCTCTTGAATATTTAAATCCTCTCTTTTGCTTCACTTGCTGAATCTTTCTTGCTACTCCAATAGCCCTTGCACAAGGATGACACGCACAAATTGAGAAACGATCCAAATCAAATAGTTTGACCCAGTAAAGAAGGTTAGGGACACCGCTGGATCTATAACAATTTATACAATATTGACAACCCCAAATTCTATATATGGTTTGACCTAGAGGATTGGAAGGTCCAATGCAAAACCCCCCTGTAGGTCCACAAAATCTAGTTCCATAACCAAATCCAGCTCCACAACAAAACCCAGTTTCACAACAATATATAGTTCAACAACAAAATCCAAGATCTGAATGGGGTATTGTTGGATGGTGGATCTAGGGTGAATATTCCACCCCAATTCTATACTTAAAAATAACACCTTTCCAAGCGTGCATGGTAGATCAAAGGAGAACTCAACCACATGAAATTATTTGCAACCAAACTCATTCATATTCAAGGTTTGGTCTTTTGCATGGGAGATTGACATGATAGATACTCTACAAAATTTAAAATACACTATCATCGATATGCTAGGGAGCCAACACTTGGTAGCATATTTGAGTTGACTAGAATCCAGCTAGAAACCAAAAGAGGGCATACCGGATGAGTTACCGAATGTAAAATTGTTTAGGTAGAGACAATCTGTGATATGTATTGGTACGATAGTATGATACATTTCTTAAGAAATGGAGTGTTTCCTCCAAACATAGCTATGTAGGCTACCGCTAAAGAGAAAACCCTTCTTTCTAATAGCTAGAGCACTAACTGGAGAGGTATTGACCAAGCACTATGTAGATGTGTGCCAGATCATGAATAGAATATAGTACTATAGGAGGCGCACCATAGAGTATCTGGTAGTCATTTTTTAGGTGAGATCATGACAAAGAAGATCTTTCAAGCAGGTCAATGGTGGCCTATTATGATTAAAGATTTGCATGAATATGCACGACAGTCATCCAATTGATGCATGCCCTTGAATCTAATTTTGCTTTTGAAACCTTTCTAGAAGTGGGGTTTGGATTTCATGGGACCTTTTAAATTGAGAGACAGACTCACTAAGAACAAATACATACCATTGGCCACAGATGACTGTACCAAATGGGTGGGGGCACAAGCACTTCAAGACAATATGATAGCTAGTACAACAAAGTTTATTTATTGCAACATCGTGAGCCATTATGGATGTGTGATAGAATTGGTTTTGGATAGGGGAGGCCAATTTTCTAAACAAAACCATAATGAAATTGATCAAGGAAAGGATTGGGATACAAATCTTGATTCTGCCTTCTGGGTATTCAAACGGCATATAAAGTGAGTACAAGAATGACCCCATTCCACTTGGTGTATGGATTGGACGCCGTAGTCCCTATGGAGTTCATTTCTTCCAATTTGCACATACCAACAAAAAAGATCAATCTATAAGAATCGATGGAATTCTGCCAATTTTAACTTCTACAACTAGATGAGGATCAAATCAAAAGCTAGTACACTACATAGGCCATATAGATAGACAAAAATTTGGGTCAACCACAATTTAAAGTCTAGGATCTCACATTTTTTAGATTTCAAATTATGATCAAGCGCCATAGAACTAGGCTTGGTGATCAAGTGCCATAGAACTAGGCTTGGTTTGAGACGATTGTCTTAGCAAAGTTTGAATCAACAGATTGGTGGAATAGGGGGGGAACCTGATGCAAATGAGCACTTCAAGTATTGCATAGAGATACCTACCCCACAAAATAGACTTTTTGTAGGAGATCATGGTAGATATTTTTCACTTATCGCTTATCCCATTTGCACTGGTTAAAGTGCACAGCTGTCATGTCTTCTAAGGAATTTAGAAGACTAGTAATAACAAGAGGGCATTACCTGGTCAAAGACTACAAGAATAAGATCCAAAAGACACAGTATCTCTAGTTCATGGAACGAGTTCTATAAGGATGTGATCCAAAAGAAACAGTATCTCTATTACATGGAATGAGATCCATTTTAAGTAAGTATGATTACATCTCAATTGAACCCATGCGGAGGACTGGACTTACTAAAACTTTAATTGTTTTAAAGAACAAATCCTCAATACACATTGCAAACCGCCTATCCTTGTTTTTTAGGTTATTCCCCAGTATGATGTGCATTTGGATATTTCATAATTGCATGCATGCCCATAAAAAAGCTTTGGAAAACTAGCTTATCACAATTTTTGTCTTTGAAGATACTCATTGGAGAGTATCCCTTTGAAGGAGCAACCACTATTGATTTTTTCTCAAAGTCTACGACTTGCTGGTAGCCTGTGGTCCATTGGATCTATTCTCATTTCATCTTCTATCAGAATGTTCTCCTTGTTAATGATGGATGTGCGGGTACATTCACCATTACATTGGACTAAGGATACATGGTCTTCCCATGTTTAATTTAGCTTGACATTATTTTCTTTGTATAGTGGTGTGTATAGTAGTTGCCATAGTGCACGCATTGTGTAGTGGTGTGTATAGTAGTTCCCGTAGTGTACGCATTGTGAGATTTGGACGTATGAGTCCGCTCATGTAATTGTGTGAGTATGCCAACTTTCTTTTTATTGCGACCATCATGGTGGCACTTTCAGTAATGAATCGTGGCATAACTCGTTGTGCATGGTCAACATCAACAAACACATTTACAATGCTACCACACAGGCTGTACTAGCCATCGTATGTTAGCTCTTGAATTTGTGCAGATGGTGTCCTTATTGCAATCAAATAGTCCACATTAATCTTTTCCTTGTGCTCAATTCTCACTGAAATATTGGCACATTTTCCCTTATCTATTTGTTTTGAGCATGTGAAGCACAATAGGCTCTCACTTGAGGGGCAATTTTGGGCGACCAGCTTTTGTCCCTGCATGAAACTAGCCATTGTTGCGGTTGGATGCTTGAGTCATGAGATGAAGGTCAAAGTGCAACAACATGTACAAGATTGTCTTCGATATTTGTTCTATATATCATTCGAGCAAAATTTGTCTCCCTTTTCCTTTTGCATTGTCTTGGCTGTTGAAGGTGATTCGTTTCATTAGTAGCATGTTCATGTACTACTCCATTCAATGTCACTTGATCTGAGTTTGCAAGTATTGTGATATTCTTCTGAATTCTATACACTTTCTTGATGATGCATTGTATGTCTATGCTATGGATCTCTCTCCTTGTACGTTATTGTAGTGTTCTTTGCTTACAAGTTTGGATTTCTAGTGAGTAGATGTTGGAGTCGTACTTCATGTTCTCTAAGTCATGGAACATATGGCTTCTTATAGAATGTGGATATCTCACATTCTATACAACTGTGACATATGGTATGTATAAGTCCTAGTTCTTGGAGCCTTTTGTCTGATCCTGTGAACCTTTAATTTTGCTCCAGGCTTTGTTGTGGGTGGACGTGCAACTGCTTATGAAGGTCACATAGGTTGTTCGTGCAACGCACCCCAAACCAACACAGTGAAAAGTCCAGTAATACCGACCACGTCAAAGAAGTCTCTGAAAATATCATTCCATGTAGCATCAAAATACACATATGAAGAAGGTATGTTCTGTTTCATTGGTTATCGTCATATCCTCGCCAACATTGTAGTATAGAATGTACGTTGATAAAATTGGTCGGTTGCAGGACATTATTTTAAGAATCCTCGCCTATGCACGTATTGCACAAGCTGCACTGGTTGTTCGTGGACTCTTTCAATTTATTTATGTCCATCTTTGTAGGTGCTGAGAGTTGTGACAGCATGTTCTTGGATCCTCCTGTAGAGGACGAGCTCTAGCCCACTCTATGTTTGCCTTCTTTAGCCCAGTAGGAGAGTGACAAATTCATGTATTTTGTGCATCTTGGATAACTGTGACAAAGCCTATAGCTTTCACATATTCCAAAAGTTATAATTGAGTTGTTAGCTCTTTGGAGTTTTGTGCTACTACTTTAGAGATTGGGTTTACATTTTGGATTTGTATGTTTACATTATTGTTGTTCTTTTTTGTTAATGTTCTACAATGTTTATATGTGATGAATGTACATAGTATGGTCATCAGAGTAAATCCTGCAGGACATAAGTTTCCTAATTGACATGCACTCTATCAATTTTCACCGACAAAATAGTCATAAGAAGGAGTACAAAGACGATGCCACATCAAACACTTCACTTCGCAATAGACATAATCGTGTCCCCCCTTTTGCATACTAGCGAATATAATGTCCGTGCCATTGTACCTTTAGTGAAAACTTTGTTGGTGGAGTAAACTTGCTACCCATACTATCCATTGATGTTCTATCTGAAATCATACAACATAGATTTGCATTTGAGGGCAAAATTTTAGCAAAGTATGGGACATATAAAGCCAAAAACGCAAACTACCCATGTGCATTAGGGCTGACTTTAGTGATTGCCACAATTATGACACTGTAACTATGGTGGTACCACATGCATTCATGGACCAATATAGGGACTACTTGGAAGTGGATTGCTTTTACCACAAAGGGTGCAAGTGAACTTCCAAAAGCCAGTGGTGAGGGAGATACAACTAGCTATTCCTTGCATGTGAATGCAACCACTATAGTACTTTGTGGAGAGCCATTTGATGGTTCCATTTCATTTTTCACTAAAACCACCATTGCACTATACTTTCCTTGGGCTTCTCAAAAAATCAAGTCAAGCATGGGTAACATATCCGATGTAGCAGGAACAATTGCTTTTGTCATCATAATCAAAGTTGATTGCAAGGGCGGATCAAACGACCAAGTGATTATTGCCGATGAGCCTCACAATGAGGATAGGGCTGTGGTGAGTTTTTTTCCATAGTCCCATTTCATTGTAGTCATTCAAGAAATGATAGCACTAACATGACTTTTTTGAATAGTTGACCTTTGTGAATGAGGGTAGAAATGTTCAAGCCCAACTAATTCAAGAATTCAATGACAACAGCATTGTAATGCACACTTTGAGGAATTCTTCATATATGCATGCACGTGACTAGTTATGTGTGTTTGACTTCACGATTCTAGGAGAGGTTCCAGAGGGTCCACAAAGAGAGAAGTTAAAGAAAGTGTTCATCAATTAAGTATCTGGGCTTGGATATGGAAGAAAGGTAATGACATATGCTCTCTTTTTGAATGTCACATTAAGAAGAAGCCACTGATTTTAACTTTTAAAACCATTGTTTCAGGTTCATGGGATTTTGCACTTCACTGGATTGAATGGGCACTTGCTAGACTACCATTGCTCTATATGTTCTGGCACACTAGTGAGTCGAGATCCCACACGGCCATTTCGCTTCACGTGCGAGGTAGCACATGCGGTCATCTGTGTCCCATCATTGTTATGCAAGATGGAAGTGACATCATAGTTCATATTGTAGGATGTCATGTTGATGAAGTTCTTTCGTTGCAAACTGCATTCATTGTACTATATGATGACAGCATTGTACGTGTTCACTCCATGTTGTTAGAGTTGAAGCCAACAAGGGAATTCACCATAAACAGCTCCGGCCATGTCATTGCATTTGATCCAAAGTGACATCATTGCATAGACTGTAGTAGGCAAAATTTTGTAGTTGTATTTTTCTCATAGAGTAGTCAAGGTGCTCATTTTGACTTGGGCTGCTATTATGTACTACCCATAGAGGAACTTCATGTGTCATTTTGGATTGCCTTTTTGTCATGTATGAACGAGGTGCTTAGCACCTCTTTTGGGCTTGCAAAGTGGTTGGGACTTTGTTTTATAGTAGCAAAGATATCCTTAGTGCTTCATTTCTTACTTCAATGAGAAGTTATCAAATTCCATTGTCATGACATTGTGCATTCAAAAGTGATGGTATAAAAATTTAATAATTAATTTTAGTGATAAATGGATTACGCCAAGCATATAAATGGTTATAACATTAAGAGAACCCAACTTTTCAATGAAGGCAATCCAAACAACACAAACATCATAAACTCAATTGTCCCTCTTATGGAAAATGTTACATATGAACAGTTGTTGCACGCACTATGGGCATCAATATCAAAGTCAATGCTGTTGCATATATCCGCATGGTATTTGCTAGCCAGAATTTCAGACCAAATGCAACACAATGAAATCACACAAGACCATGTGCCATTCTTTCTTTAAAACGCTTCATCATCAAGGCTTTTGTTGTACAACTGTGTCAATCATTTGTCAAAGGAACTAAAAGTTGCATTCAAAGTTCTACTTTTTAACGGCAACAATGTCTCCACATTGATGAAGGTTGGACAAGTACATATAAGAAATGCATTGTGTTAATAATTGATGAGACAACATACTTGCCATCAATATCCCCACTCTTTCCAACATCACAAAAAAGAGTGTATAAATTATGGGTTCACGAAGATGAGAATGAGTTATGGAGCTTGATATCAGCATTTCCACAACAATCAACAAAACAAATTGCAATGTGCTTCACCCATGGAAGGCAGGAAAGAGAGAAGGCAACAATTGAGTCAGTGATGACCAAGAAAACATACCGAATGGAAGCATCGCAAAACCACTCACACCTACAACAAAAACACGAATAAAGACCATAGATTCGCATTATCAATAGAGAACTTATTTTTTTAAACTATGAAAATCATGGTACGACAAGTGATTTTTTCAACATGGGATCGAATACGTAAAGGACAACAAAACGCTACGAGTAGAGGATGCAGTACTCGACACAAATGTTGAAAAGCTACTACAATAAAATATTGGGTACAAAGACTTAACATATTTGAGAACATCAATGGATTACAAAAACAAACTAAAGAAAAACTTATTCACAATGCTAAGATAGCTAGGTGCACCTGTTTTCTTTGTAACACTATCAGGAGCTAAAAGATTATAGAAGCCACTAGCTACTTGCTTGAAACAGCTGAGAGAACAAAACACAAATAACCAACACACATCCTCTAGCCCGCACATACGAGAATTAATAAGATCTGACCTAATAACAACAACACAATACTATGTGCACAAGTTTGAAGTACTAAAATCTCTACTTCACAACAATTAGAGGAGAGGTTCTCGATTTCTTCTTTGTCACTGAGTTCCAAAATAGAGGAAGCCAACATGACCATGGAATACTTTGGATCAAGGATGCTCCAACACTTGCAACCTCGATGCTAGATGATATCATCACATTTGTAGACAAATATGTCACAAAAGATATACAATTATTGGATGTAGAAGAGGACATCCAAGTCCATAGACACAAAAAAGCATGTAAGCTACAAAAAAATTGTAGATTTGGATTCCAAGACCACCAACGCATCAAACAATGACTATTTACCCATTGCAAGATAATGAGAACTTCAAGTTTAATACCCAAAATGCTAAGCACATTAACAAATCAATGCAAAAAACAAACATTTAAAACATGGACTACGGAACTTTCTTAAAACACCTACGTTTAACAAAGGATGAATACATCGTAGCATTATGATCCAAATTAACACAGCCAACTCTATTTCTAAAGCGCCACCCTAAGGACGTCTACACCAACAACTTCAATCCAAGGTTATCAAAGATATGGGGAGCAAACACTGACATATAACTCATTTTAAATCCTCATGGGGCAGCATCATATTGCATATTTTACATGGCAAAGGCAAACAAGGCAACGTTCGATGCTATTAAAAATGCCCTAAACGAATGCATTAAGCACCCGCAAATGAAAGAGTTCGCAAAATGGTAACACAATATTAATATCCCAACACATAAGCGCACAACAAGCAGTCTACCTCTCCCTTTCATTACCACATTGACAAGCAACACAAGGGACTTCATATACATAAACACCAGTGTTGCTGAGAATGCACGATGTTATTAAAGCATTTAGCACAACTTAAAAATATGGACCTAGCAAGCACAAACATCTTCTATGATGACATAGTAACTAAATATAAGAAAAGAACCAAAGAGTTGCATGACATTTGCCTGGTAGAATTTGCAAGTAACTACACGTGCATTGGGAACAAATTTCAAAAAGAAAAGCACAAACATCTTCTATGATGACATAGTAACTAAATATAAGAAAAGAACCAAAGAGTTGCATGACATTTGCTTGGCAGAATTTGCAAGTAACTACACGTGCATTGGGTACAAATTTCAAAAAAAAAAAGACCTAAGATAATAAGATTTAACAAAACAAATCCAAAAGAAAAACCACAACAGAGAGCTTTGCTTGCTATACTTGCCATTTAACAAAAAAGAGCACTCAATGGACAATACAAATAGCACATGGCATGACTTTTATAATAAAAACATTGAAGTCATTGACCACAACAAAGAGATGTTCAACAAGACTATAATCTCACTAGCCGAGCAACAATCACCAAAAAATGAAACAACAACTTCAACACTCTCTTCCAGGACAACACAGAAACAAGAGCAATATGACCTATGCTTGGACATGCTAATAACTTACAAAAGACATGAACTAAGAGCACAACCCACTCATACACGAGAAAATGTCAAACAAGGAATACCACAAACTGTTCAAGAAGCTAAACGATGACCATCGGTTGATCGTTGAGGACATCTTACTAAAGTAAAGAAAGAATCCAGCACAACCATTAAGGTTGTTTCTATCTAGGAACGCAGGAACAGGCAAGACATTCACACTTCTACTTATTGTGCAAGAACTTCTTCGACATTACATACATAAAGACACAATTGACAATCCCCAACATAGAGCGCTACTTTTAGGGTACACTGGCAAGGCAGCTAAGAACATTGGCAGTTACACTATACACTCAGCGCTACATTTACCACTAATAATTGCAAACTACACAGGCCTAACACTAGAGAAACTACAAACACTATCCATACTATATCAAAACTTGGAGTTGCTTGTCATTGATGAGATCTCATTAGAGGTCAAAACACATTCACTACAGTTGACATGCGTATACGTGAAATAAAGCACAATCACAGTGAACCATTTGGAGGAGTAGATGTTCTACTATGTGGTGATCTATGCCAAGAAAGTCCAACATAAGAAACTTGGATATTCAATCACAAAGACACAGTGCATATGCTAAGTTCTAACAAGTTCAGTTTCGAGAAATGAAATAAAGTACTACGAGCTTAATGAACCAATGAGACAACAAGACAAACTATACTTACAAATATTAAACAAAATTAGAGTTAGGGCAGCATTTTGAACAAGATATAGACACTATCAATGCACTTTACTATTGACTTCCTCCAAACAAAGCAAAAATTCCTCACCTTTTCTACACCAACGCTTCAAAAGACAAACACAACAACGAAGTCTTCAAAATCGTACAAGGACAAGAACATATTATACAAGTAATAGACAAAAGACAAAGATCATGATCAATCAAAATACCAGAAGACCCTACATGTACAACAGGACTTCATTACAAATTAAGTCTAAAAGTTGGAACGATTGTAGAAATTTGCTTAGGAAACTTAGACATTGCTGATGGACTTGTAGATGGTTTATCCATGGGATCTAATAGAAACAAAGAACCACAAGTTGTATGGATAAAATTTGACGACCCAAACATTGGAAGCAATGCAAGACATGATAATAGAGCACTATATGAAAAACACATGCCAAAGACTTGGACACCCATACTTTAAATACAAAGGGAATTCCAAGTAGGGAAAAACCAACTAAATAGCATTGTACGAATGCAATTCCCTATCCAACTAGCATATGCTAGAACTATACACCGATCACAAGGACTATCAATGGATACACTAGCATTTGATCCAACTAACATAAGAACACATGGCCTTGTACACACAACCCTATCAAGAATACATAATCCACAAAACCTTTACTTATTGAACAAAATATAACCACAAAATATTAAAGTTGATAACAACTTTCTACAAGAGATTGCAAGACTACAACAACAAAGCCAATGAGATTTTCATCAAATAAACTTCCACACAATAGAAACAACAAATTTCAACTTTCAATCACTCAATACATACTCCTTTGCTGTGTACATAGAAGACATACGAGCAACTAACAGCATCAAAGCAACAAAACGATCATAGTACGCTTCCAGGAAACAAAAACCGAAAATAAGGAAAAGTTTGAAACTCCACAATTCAATAATTTCTAAAGAAGATGGACTTGGAATTGCATCATACTATCATTAAAAAATACACATTAAAGAAGTACATTATGCACATCAACAAGGAGCTCAAGCTTTATTAACCATCATACAAACAAGCATGACACAAGATATCGCAATCATGAATTCTTACACACCCAAAACAAAAACAATGGTCTTACTACAGACCTTACCAAAAGTTTGTAAACATATTGATCAAAAAGTAATAACATACATCGTCGGAGACTTCAACATTAACTACCAAGTAAAAACAAAAAATTGTTAATACTCGCACAATTCAAGCATGAAAAAAGAATGACACAAATGATTAATGAACCAACAACTACGTACGGATCAACATTGGACCATATTTGGACGAATAAAAACTCAAACTCGCAAAAATTTGGCACAAACTTTGTATATTGGTATGACCATTCAATTGTATACGCTACACTTCAAACACAATAGGGCAGACCTGATGAATAAAATTTAGCTTGTTTCTGATTGGTTAAGACCATGTGATCTCCACCATTTCTTCCTTGTTTTTCTCGTCTTTCTACTTTGAGCAAGCGCAGTATCACCAACCTTCACTTTCTATTTTCTACCCTAGAATCTCTCTCTCTCTCTCTCTCTCTCTCTCTCAGCCCTCTTTTCCATGTATGTATCCAATTCGTTTTCATTTTTTATTTCGGGGCAGGCCTTATGAATGATTCTCATCATTCAACTTGTTCCCTTTCGCAAAAACACTACTTCCCTGGAGGACCAAAAAAAAAAACCTATGGACTTATATTATATGTTGGTTAGACGTGAAAAGACCTTCATTACCTTACATCCCATGAAGCTTTGCTAAGAAGAACCGGGCTTGACTCAAAACTTTGACTACTTCCATTCTCCAATTCCTACACCTTCATGGACTAAACCTGCATCATTACGGACTTGTGCACACGGAGCAAAGAAATCCCCACTGCTTGCACCGTTATCGTCTTTCTACATGTCATAAAGCTAAACCGAAAACTGTATCTAGCAAAAAGTCTTATGAACATGTATCGCTGCTTTGGTCGCATAATCAAGAAAGAATAGGAAATCATAATTGCACAGACAGGAATATCAGAGGTACCATTCAACATGTGCACTAAATCCTATCTTTTGAAGTAGTCAGCAAGCTCTTGTTGCTTCAGTGAATCGATCAGTAAGGGACGAAAACTCAGGAAGCCGCACAAAATCATTTGTGGTCGGCATTCAAGACGAACGCCTAATACTAAGTAGCATAGACTTTGCTGTGACATCTCCTCGCGACCTGCAAAGAAGGTTCACATTCTACTGTTTATCCAAGTTCTACGTCCGTGGAGGAAATGATCTCTACACATTGCTCCGATCAGACTTCATCATCGGCCACAACAATTAGGAGACTTCATTGAATAAGAATTCCCCTTACATAATTGTTCATTCCGGTCATGCAGACGAAAAAAAATACTAATCAAATCTACATTCCTGCAGGTACAACAGAAGGCTGTCAAAGAACTACAAAGTCGACATGACACACTACAAGGAGGAAGATCTGCGTCCACCACTATGGATCCGCAAAGCCGACATCTTCCTAATTCACACACAATACGAAAAGCATCTACCACCTCAAACAATCGACAGCCACAATCAAAATCTCAAGTTCATGTTCCTACAACCTATTCCAAATCTGCGAGGACTGGTAAGTCATCTAGACACCTCATACCCTCACTTACAAAACAAATTCTAAACTTCTCTGAAGTACGAAAACTGTCAAATTCCAGTACATAGAACCTTTGACTTCAATCAAATTCGATGACATTCCAGCTTCGAAAGGTAATTGTATTCTAAACTTTAATTTCATTATAGGACTTCACAGCTACTACACACACCAGTAACAATATAGATGGTATTGGACAAATGCTTCAGGGTAACTTCCAATTCAAGCTTATTCTATTCTATTCACACATTACTCTGACAAATTTGCCAATCGCAGAGAATCGTTTTACACTGCTGTCCAAGACTCCGCGGGAACAATGATATACGAAAAGTAATAAATTGTTCCTTTCAATTTTATGCGCAAAAAACGCATGAAAATTCTGTTTCTGTCATGAAAATTCTGATGTTTCAGCTGTTTCTGTCATGAAAATTTTGTCTAATGTTTACAAGGGAAAACTTTCTGTCTATTTCTTTCTTTCAATTCCGTCTAATGTCGTCGAAAACTTTCCCTCTAATGTTACCTTTTCGTCCTTCTATTTCCATCTAATATTTCCGGTGATTGTCGAACGTCAGAAGATAACTGAACTACATTTAATAGCTACGGCAGAAGCTTCAATTAGGTTAGTACTAAGGTTAGTTTCTTAGTTAACTACAGCCAGAACATAGGTCAAAACGGAAAAGTCGTCCAACCCCTTCCCCTATATAAAAAACTGTCAGGGTCGCTGCTCGCCTAGAAAACTGGTTAAACCGGAAGAAATGGCTTTGTGGTCACTATCTCACCGGAGAGCACATTGTCTCCGTTGCTTTCAATGCTAGAAAAGGACCTAGGTTGGCTTAAGAGGCACCGGCCGCCTGGACGTCTCCTTAGGTCCTTCTTGTCTAGCACGAGAGAATATATAATTCCTACCTTGACCAGGCCACTAAATGGATGTCGAAGAACTAGAAGGAGAAGGAGCAAATGTGCAAAACTCTCAGTACACGCGCCACGCAACAATTGCACATTTTTGGCAGTCAATCTCCGCGCTAAGTCTCGCATAGAAGAAGCTTTACCGTCGGATCATACAACGCTCGCGCGAGAGAGAGAGTGTGTGTGTGTGAGAGAGAGAGAGAGAGCCGTGACGAGAACATCCTCAACTAGTTAAGATCAAGTCAAACACTGCAGGCGCTGAGAAGAGAGTGGAGCGAACCAGAAGCAGAGACAGAGAGAGGCGGAAGGCAACACAGGAGAGAGAGAGAGAGAGAGGCGAGTGAGAAGAGGGCGAAGACAACACAGGAGAGAAGGGGGAGAATGAGGAGGAGATAGGAGAGACGAGGACAGCACAGGAAAGAGACAGAGACAGAGAGAAGGGGGCAAGGAGGAGGACATAGGAGCTAGAGACAGAGAGAAGGGGGAGAAGGGGAGGACATAGGAGCTAGAGACAGAAAGAAGGGAGCTTAGGACGACGACAGCACAGGAGAGAGACAGAGACAGAGAGACGGGGGAGAAGAAGGAGGAGGACAGCATAGAAGAGAAACAGAGACGCGGGAAGAACGAAGAGCACAACATCCATTTCCCTCAAGTCGCAGTCGATCGTAGCAGCCTTCCTGTCCTTCATGAGAAGCTAATTTCACGGGACAATCTCCGTCGCTATGGCTAACTGGGGCTTGATGCTGGAGCTTGTGAAACTCGCTGCAGCATCGATGGATCTCATCACGCGGGCGATGGACCAGCTTCGAGGGTCCTTAGCGTCTTCCCCTTCAACAAGACGATCCAGACGTTAGCAGCAACTTCTTTACAAAGCGTTGGCACTGAGGACGCTTCAGTAATTTTGTCTCGCTCGGAGGTCATCGCATCGTTCGCTACAGCAAATTATGAACTCCCTATAGGTACCTCAAAATCTTCATTCGAGATGATTTTGCGGTTGAGCATTGTACTATGTTGATCGGACGTTGTCTTTGATTCCCTTCCTATTCAAATGTGTTCGTTTTGCTGGAATCTTAGCCTTGATACCCGTCTTCCAGACTATAAGACCTTGCTAATGGTATAAGTTTTTAATACCTTCGATCCGATTTGGAAGCCTTTGTTGCCAAGCTGATGAAAATATATAGTCTTACCTGCAAAAGAACCAGGAATGGAGAAGGTTAATGGGACGTTACAATTGCAGGCCTCGAAAGCTACCTGCAAAGATTATGGGCACTTACTTCTTCCTCATGTTGAGCACCATACATCTGATATCCTATGCTTGATGCTGTTTATGCGTTGGAAATCTACCCTCCATCCAAACATGTGGCTAGACTTTGGTTAACGGTTGCTCTTGTGTGAATTGACAGACTGTCGTTTAGCGGCAATCCCAAGATTCCCAGCACAACACCTAGTTTTCAATCGTCAGTTCTCCCCGTATTATAACTAGTCGTAGCTCCTGAAGCATCCCTAGTACTCCGTAAACCACCAAATAGTATTAGCGGCGGCCTCTTAAGTGTGTCTAACGGAAATCCTTTTCTAAGTTGGTTCTACATTGTCTGGTTTTTGTGGTTTCCAAGTGGCAGGTCGTGCTTCACGTTAGTATGCTAGAAATCTTCTCCAATTGCAAGTGGTTCTCAAGTGGCAGGTTTTGTTTTACTTTAGTATGCTAGAATTCTTCTCCAATTTTTGGGTAGTAAGCTATCTAGCCTGATTGGCTTTCCTTGTGTTTATTCTTGAGCATTCATGGGCATTTGTGAGCATCGAGGGGAATTTTTTCCCACGAACTGCCGGATCTCTCCTCCTTGCCCATGTCTGAAAAATCTGCAACATGCCTTACAAAAAGCCCACAATATTATTGGCTCAACAGGACAGGGGTCCCAAGTCCTTTTTTCTATTTCCAACGGAGCATGCCAATGCTAAATTCCGGCATGTACAATTTTGGAGCATTGAAGGGGAATGTAGGCAACACAGGCATTTTCTAGCATTTTTCAGCATATATGCTTGCCGGGCATATTATGGGAAATGCACTCTTATCAGCCAGCAAACATACTTCTCTGCTATGGTGCAGTCTTTCAGCACTGCTCGGTGATTCTTGTGATGACCAAGCACGTACTGACACATCGTTTATGCTGGTCTCGGGGGCCCTCCTGTCATAGAGATTCTGCTACCTGGGTAAGTGACTGGAGAGCTATTTCTCGATAGCACATGGTAAGGTACGGAATACACAAAGGATTGCACGTCACATGCTTATATGTGGGTTTATAAAATTAAACTGTTGTGGTTCGAGTTATAGAAGTCAAGATGTGACTCTTGTTACGGCAGACCTATGTAGACTGCCAGCCCTAGATGGCATGTGCTAGATTCTTGAAGACCCTGATAAGGATACACATAGCCCATGTCCCTCATTCGAGGCCTCAGAGGATGGCATTGACCTTTTTAACACCTATGTCTCTCAATGTCGTGTGCAAGAAGGTCAAGGTGTGTCATAGGAAGCAACTGACCTTACTCCATCCACTTGAGGTACCTAACACACCTTTTGAGCATACCCTGTACCAATAACATTGATGCATTAGAGCTTATTAAGTTGGTTGTGCCCTCCAGACACAGCCATGGTTATCGCATGCTCATATACAGGGTGCGCATTCCGTGAGTTCACCTCAGATCAGCAATTCATTTTCACCAGACCTTTTTCGAGAGCCTTGTCTGAGAATTCTGACATCAAGCCGAATTTCTCCACCATCTTTCATCTGGTTTCACATGGGCAAACGGAGAGATGTGACCGACTTGCCTCTGACATGCTAAACTGTTACATCAGTAATTCTCTGGCTTGCTGGGAGCAGCATTTTCAATTCATATCAGGCATTTCAATTGACACTGATTCACCTCGCATTGAGAGGACCCTGTATCAAGCCACTCTTGGGAAGAAGTTCAAGTCAGTCCTTACTCGCACAATAGACAATGTCTGTGAGCAGGTGATGGAGTCAGCTGACATGATAGCCCAAAAAAGAGAGAATTAATGCACTCCACTGATGTTCCTGCCAACTTGGACCATGTCTCTTATTGGACTACCTTTTTGGAGACTATATACTATGCCCTATCAGCTTTTTTTCTAAGCATTCAGCTTAGAAATGCTTGTTTGCGAGAGACTAAAATGAAATACTATAGCCTTCACAAGTAGTTGTAGTTTGAATGAAGAGAATGTGGACTACTTTTTGATTAGCCTTCTCCTGTAGTGCTAGACTTTTTCTGCCATTCACCTCCAGAGTTCTGACAGAAACTCGGTACGAAGACTTTTGTATAAATAAATACTCGAGTGTGCGTGGGTTGTGTTGATATGTATGTGTAACAGCATTTGTTTATACTTTGGTCTACGCCCAAAGTTGGGCAGGCTGATGAGGTTGGTGGGGATGTCCTAGTAGCTAGTCCCTGCTATGCGTGATAGAGTTATGGTTTTCAAACTTGAATGACTATCATGAGATTGAAATGTACCATTTGTTGTGTTTTCAGAGGATGAGTTTGGGCATGCGTCTGGATTTATGTAGATAGATCTCCTGCCGTATTTGCGGACATACAAACTTCTCCTTGTGAAATTTTTGTCCGTGTAGCGGCCTGCTGATATTGCGATAAATTCTTTCTATCATAAGTGGTGTGTTGCCCTATTATCGTAAGTGGTGCATTGCCCTATCAGCTTTCTTTTTTAAGAATCTTTTGCTTAGAGATTCTTGTTTGGGAGAGACTAAAATGAAATACTATAGTCTTCACAAGCAGTTGTAGCTGGAATAAAGAGAATGTGGACTACTTTTTTTATTAACCTTCTCCTGTAGTGCTAACCTTTCTCATGGCAGAGTCTGCCCCTCACCTTCAAAGGAACTCGGCACGAAGACTTTTTAATGGATTGGGTTTCAACCTTGTGAGTGACTATCATGAGATTGAAACTGCACCATTTGTTGTGTTTTCGGAGGATGAGTCTAGGCATGTTCATGGATCTCTCTCTCTCTCTCTCTCTCTCTCTCTCTCTCTCTCTCTCTCTCCACACACACACACTTTTTTTTTTGTGAGAAGAAATATTTTATTGCTGTAAAATAATTACATCAAAGTGGAGTACTTACTACTCAACTGAAAATCTCAGTATAAGCTGTATATACATCATGATCAATCAAATGAGTTTTTTTTCAGATTGCTGCCACACACACACACACACACACACGCACACACACACACACACACACAAGATTCATGACAAGGCCCTGCTCAACATAATGAAGGAGGGAGAATATCGCATGCACAGTTACCAAGAGATGTTAGTCAAGCGTCACACGAATCATGGTCTTCCAAATGGGTAGAAGAGTGTCCGGCATAGGCGCTTTGTATGGGTCTGACCAGTGGGGTGGATTGGAGCGGGGCCATTTGACGAGGCCAGGGTCCACAGATTACATTGGTTGCTCTGGATCCGTCCAGTTTGGCTGAGTGGGGGTAGACTGATCCCAACGATGGCTATATAATGTGGCTATATAATGGTGCTCATTGCCCCTCTCTCCTCACTCCTCACTGGAGTCCTCAGAGGCACAGGAGATGTGTGCCAGCAGCTTCTAGATGCGTACTGGACTGTGTATGTGAGCAGAGTTTGTATTTCAAATCCAATGCATTGGTGGAGCTGTAGTGAGGCTCCTTTGGCTTTTAGATTCGCTGTGTATTTCCAGATCATGATTTGGGAGTTTGTGATTGGAGAGAATTATGAGATTCTTGCCATCAATATTCCACACTGAGGTCTCACATTAGGTTGCTGTCCTTTGTTCTGACAATACATTTACACATCCTTCCTCTATCTGAGACCAGTTTTACATTTAGGCTTGCATTCCTTCATGACACCGATACTATAATGTACTAGGTGCAACAATGGTGGTTAGAATTGACAAAGCCATCCTTTGAAGAATAACTATTCAAAGTGGATGGTATACTCTCCAGTCAAGTCTTCAGTTATGACTTGGAGCCAGTAATTCCCAAATTTGCTAATTCGTGGTACTGGGCTCACATTCTAGGGAGCATGAATTCCTCCACAATAGACATAGAAGCTACCAAACACTTCTGGTTGAGGGCATCAACAACCATGTTCACCTTCCTTGGCAAACTCTCAATGTCCCTGCATTGCCAAAACAATCGCTTCAATGTATGTGCGTCTTGGATTAATGGGTCTTTCTTGCATGAACGACTACAAGAGTTTTTTATCATACACCAAGTAGATCAAGCTGTCAAGTTTGGATCTAAGATGAAATCCCTAATCTAGGATGCATCTTTTTGGATTAAATCAGTGTGTCTGAGATTTGAATACTACATTGTGCCTTCCACATACCCTATTATCCCATTCATAGCTTTTCAATGAATGCACTTGGGGTGCTCCACGTACTGGTTGACTACTTCTCTTACATGCGCAATGGCAAGAAATGGGATACTAGGTAGTCACTTAGGTCAGACTACCACAAGTTGCTACTATCAAAATGATATTTGTGCCCTTGAAACCTGTTCCCATGGGTATTGAGACTTGGTTGCTATCCTCCATCTTGAACTTCTTGGAAGCGTACTTGATATTTGAACCAAGATATGACATCCAGATGTTCTGGCATACCTCAAGGTTTAGACATATTGCAACTAGCCAAGACATGTCGTGTACAAGTTTTCCCTCTTGATGTTATGATCTGTGACGTATTTCCTTTCCCTATACATAAGATCTATGGATGGTGGGATGAATGGACACTTGTGGAAGGGTATGTCCTTTCGGCAGGACACTTCCCTTGAGGCACAACTCTTCACAAGAGACACATTCATGTTACGGGGACTACTACTAGTATTATTGTAATGTACCCTCTCATCACGTGTCACACCTTCACAACTCTTAATGCACATACCTTTTGGGAGCACACATCTTTTCATGTGTGACAACTGTATGGATGACACTCCAAACACTAAAGCAATGCAAATATTCCTTGTTCTCTGCTATTTTAGTCTCCTTTCTACTCCTTAGCACATTTCTAATATAAGTAAATCTAGGATTTCTTACATTGGTATCATAGCAAATTTCGCTCTTGCTTATAGGAAATGCCCCTCACCTTCTAGTGCCTATTTGATACCTCTACTTCCGTTAGAAGGAGATCCATGCATGTTGTGCATGGAAGAGATGGAGAGGATGAGCGTAAAAATTTATCGCCAACCCCACCTAAGTTATTAGTGGCCTCTCTATCTATCTCACATCACTAGTTGATGTGAATGGACACAAGCTACAACTGAGCTCAACGGTGATACTACAGCTCAATTTATGTGAGTTTAAAGGTTTCAGCTTCCTCCAGTATAAGAGTGAGCTTTTTTTCATCAGTGTGAGTACCATCTCACTCCATTCTGTCAATTTCGACAGAAGAGTGTTAGTTTTCTTCTTTCGTTTGTGTGTTAGGAGGGTATGCCATAGAGCAACCTCTCTTCTTGCATTAGGATCTCTCCTTTTTTATTTTTGTTTGATAGGCAATGAAGTACTTTTTTCTCCATCTGTTGAAAGGTTGCACAAAGGCAATACTCCTAGCAAACCTTGTTTGCACTACCTTGGAGGTATTAAGGTCCAGCCCAGCACCAAACATCGGTAGCCCCTCAAAGACACCACAGAGGCTGACCGAGCAATGAAGCATGCCAGAGTAGAGTCGAGGCTGATTAATTAAAAATGCACAAAAGAAGTTGTGCCGACAATGAACCAGAAAATGTGCATAACCCACAGAAGGTAGTGCCTAAGGTGTGCATGGCAGTGCACACCCAAATTCGGCAATGCATTCAGCATTGCAACACCGCAAAAGGTGGTAGTCCTCATTGACAACAATTTCAGATTGACACGGGACTCTGGATTGGCATGCCTCCAAACCAAAGGTCCCGAGGCTAGATCAGGGTCTTGGTGCACCACTAGATCTAAACCAACACTCTCGAGCCTCAAATCCAAGATATTTTTGGTTCTGGATCCTCTAGTTCCAAGTTTCCCAACACCTTTGATTTTGAAACACGTAACAGCTATAATCTGAGCCATCTGATCTAGACACTTTTAGAACAGGAATGTGTCCCCCCATCCATTGATTTAAACAAGGCATTGCACACGTGCCACCAAATGACGGATTAGATCATGAGCAATAATGAGTGGATAGCAATGATGTGGCACCAAGCGTGCTACAGGTAGAGCAGACTGTGCCTAGAAGAGTCTGTGGGGCTACTAGCAAAGCACACTGTTCGAACTCCGAAGCTGTAAGGTGCATGGGCAGAGCACTCACTAGACTCTTCAGAATGTGCCGAGCCTCCCCACATGGGGAAATGAGCCATGGTCGGCCTTCCCGAGTCAAAAAGTGTTCGAAAAGTGGCTTGCGGCTGTCCTCCACTCGCCACTTTCAGGGCACTTTCCTTCTCGGAAAGACCTCCCTCGATCCTTTCCCCAATACTTCCGATTCCCAAATCTAGCATACATTTGCAGTTCTAGGTTCCAAGTGCGTCGACACACACCTATTCTAGATCCTTGAGGCACATGCATTCCAAATCCAAGACACTTCCAGTCCTAGTTGTAGAACATTTTCAACCCTAGATCAAGAGGCACAAGGCCAAATTTTTTTCTTCAAATGGGGAACTTAGATCCTTTGCTATGAAAAACGATCTCTGATTGCCACCGAGCCTACTCAAAACTAGCCAACCCCTATGTTGACGAGAGACTCTAATGCTCTACGAGAGTGATATCGGAGAACTTTAGGTTTTCCCAACTCAAAACACACGTTTGTCAATTATCACACTAAATTATTCAAATGTAAAGATTTCATTCAGTTTTTCTTAATTCCAACTGGTGCAAAATACACTAAAGGATTGCTTTTGTCTAGTGTTGCTCTGGAAGGCTTAGTTAGAGCCTGATTTTGGTTTTGACAAAACAACCGAATCACGTAATCAAGCTCAACATAAAGGGCCAGTGAACTCCAAGTAAGCCCAAGTTTCAAAATTTGTCAATTTTCAAATTATTTTATTTTCAAGGCCATAAAGCATCCAAATGCTTAAAAAGAGGTAAATTTTAAAAGGCCATATTTTTTTCAGCTTCATATGATTTGAACCGAATCAAAAGGCAAATATTGCTCTTTGCAACTTGTTCAATAAAATAAAAGTTATTGTTTATTGGACAATAGTCCATTTGACAAGATGTCACAACATGATGATACAATCTTCTAGATAACAATGATAATTATTTTGGCCTTAGGAAGTTCAAATCTGAAAATATTCTTGCCCTCAAGAAGCTTTAGAGAATTGTCAATGGCACAACTGTTGGGGCTGCAATTGAGATGCATGATTAGGCAGAATGGAATGAGAAAGATGAACAAATTTTATACATGATCAAGGTGAATGTAAAGAATAAAATCATATCCATGATTTGGGACAAAAAAGAGCCCATGAAGCATGGAATGCAATCGAAAATAAATTTTCTACCAAATACATGTCAAGAGTTCTCTTGCTTGAGAACATACGAGTGTATAGATGGCCCTAATGGCCAAGGCAACCAAAAAGTAGAATAAGAACAACTTTGTCCAGACAAGGGAGCCCCCAATTAACAAGAAAATATACCAAGAGCTACTAGTGGTAAGCATTCAAGAGGCAAGGAGTGTATATATGAGCTCTTCATATGATATACTTGTTCCAAAAGCAAAAGAGTTGGCTTCATCATAATGTCTATAGAGAAGTGGTTCTAAAGGTGGAGAATTGCTTTTATTAACAAATTGAGCATCATGAGAAGAAACCATGGATGATAACAGAATGAAACCAAAGAATTGAGATCATGTATTTGATAACAAAGGTGAAAGTTTGAGATCAAGTCAGTAGCTCCATTGATGCAATCTTGACAAGATGGAAGGATGGTTAGTAAGGTCTTGTTGGTACTGTAATTCCGGATATACGTACTTCTCAAGACAATCTCGGGAGGCATCCAAGAAGTAGAATTAGAAATAATGCTTTCAAGTATTTGGCAAAATGCTACCCAAAATCACTCAAATGGAAAAATATATGTAAGAATCCAGAGACCTATACTAGGCTAGTCAACATTGGCTAAATCCAAGTCACATTTGAAAGGGTAGGTAGGTGAAGGAGAAATCCATGACCACCATCAATACTTTAAGGGTAAAATCTTGGCATCTATGGGAAGAATGCAACCCTATAGAGTAACTTGAAGTCCTTCAACTTCATGTAAAGGGTGAAGATGGAAAGAAACTTAGTAGCAATAAGGAGACGCATGATTAAATCCCGTCCAATCATGTAACATGCGGAGACTTGTTGTGTGGAAAATAAATAATTATAAAAGGCAAACTCAAGCATGTGAGACACAAGAGATTTACCTAACTATAGTACACTACTTTATTTATACATGGTTGCCAAGTCAACATTAAAAAACTGTGCTAAGACCACTCCCTAACTACAACATGTGGGAGATGGAACTATGTTGTGGAAATAGGACAGCCAAATGTCGCACATATGTTGGCTGGAAGCACTGCAAGAGGCTGGGAGCATGCATGCGTGAAGAAGATAAGGATTTCCCAGCCTATAAAATGAGGGTGCTCTTGAACTTTATCAGCCACCAATCAAATGATCCCTTGATTTGCTCCGGTCTAACTCTCATGCAATCCCCAATTTCCAAGATGATACCAAAGAAAATAATTAATGGGAGCTGCTCCCACTCTTTAAATTATTTTTGCTAGCCTCCACTTATGAAATTTTCATTTCAATTCTCATATTTCTTGTTCATAGTTTCATGTATCATTGCCTTTATTCAGGCCTAGGTTTACCCATATATATCAATGTTGCTGTAATTTCCATATTTAGAGGTTTTGCCTAGACTGATGCTACATTCGAGCTTTGACTGTTATAGATTTGCCATTTCCATTTGTAGCATATAATTTCAATATACATATGTGGGGCACAACATATGCACTATATGGCACATTGTCTATGCTATACACTCCACAATATATGCAATGTAGCATATAATTTGCGTGTACACATAGATGTGAACTATGTATGCCATATAGCTCATTGTTTGTGCTATTTAAACCACAAAATTAGTTATAAAGGAAAACAAATTTAGTATACAAAGATGTACCACACCGTGTATGCTATATAGTACACTATTTGAGCTCTTTAGTTCACTGAATCTTCTATATAGCACACTCTTTGAGTATACATAGATGGGGAACACTACCGATGCTACATATCACATGGTTGGTGCTATTCAAACCATGGGATCGACTATATAGCAAACAGTTCAGTATACATAGGTGTGGCACATGTATGCTATATAGCATATTATCTACGCTATACACCCCACAAAAGATGCTAGGTAGCACACAGTTTGAGTGTACACATGGATGTGGAACTATGTATGCCATATAGCTCACTATTTGTGCTATTTAAACCATGGAATTAGCTATAAAGCAGACAATTTCAGTATACAAAGATGTGGCATACTATGTATGCTATATCATGCACATTGTTTGAGCTCTTTAGCCCAATGAATCTTCTATATAGCACACTCTTTGAGTATACATAGATGGGGGACACTATGTATGCTACATAGCACATGGTTTATGCTATTTAGCTCATCAGATATGCTATACAGACATAGATATGGAACTATGTATGCTATATGGCCCACTGTTTGTGCTATTCAAACCATGGCATTAGCTATATAGCAGACAGTTTCAGTATACATAGATTTGGCACAACATGTATCCTACATAGCACATTGTCTATGCTATACACCCCACAAAATGTGCTATGTAGCACACAGTTTGAGTGCACACATAGATGTGGAACGATGTATGCCATATAGGTCAATGTTTGTGCTATGTAAAACACGGAATCAGCTACTATAAAGCAGGCAATTTTAGTATACAAAGATGTAGCACACCATGTATGCTATATAGCACACTGTTTGAGCCGTTTAGCCCACTGAATCTTCTATATAGCACACTATTTGAGTACACATAGATGGGGCACACTATGTATGCTACATAGCACATGTTATGATATTAAGCTCATCAAGTATGCTATACAAACATAGATATGAAACTATGTATGCTATATAACCCACTGTTTGTGCTATTCAAACCATGGGATCAACTCTATAGCAGACATTTTTAGTGTACATAGATGTGGCACAACAAGTATGCTAGATAGCACATTGTTTGTGCTATACACCCCACAAACTTTGCTATCTAGCACATAGTTTGAGTGCACATAGATGTGGAACTATGTATGCCATATAACTCACTATTTGTGCTATTTAAACCACGGAATCAGCCTATAAAGTAGAAAGTTTTAGTATACTAAGACGTGGCACACCATGTATGCTATATAGCACACTATTTGAGCTCTTTAGCACACTATATCTTCTATATAGCACACTCTTTGAGTAAACATAGATGGGGCACACTAAGTATGCTACATAGCACCTAGTTTATGCCATTTAGCTTGTCAAGTATGCTATAAAAACATAGAAATGTATGCTGTATAGCCCATTTTTTATGCTAAATAGTAGACAATTTTAGTATACATATATGTGGCACAACATGTATGATATATAGCACATTGTCTACACTATACACCCCATAAAAATATGTTATGTAGCACACAGTTTAATTGTACACATAGATGTGGAACTATGTATGCTATGTAGCTCCCTGTTTGTACTATTTAAACAACATAATAAGCTATAAAGGAGACAATCTCAGTATATGAAGATGTGTCACACGTGTATACTATATAGCACACTCTTTGAGTATACAGAGATGGGGCATACTATGTATGCTATCCATATAACACATATGCTATATGGTAGCATTTATTCTCATGTAGCATATTAAGAACCACTATAGAGCACACATCCACAACTCACAACAAACAATACAAATAGAAATTGATCTTACTTGGGAGTCATCAAGGAAATGCATTGGGTACTTCTCATATTGTTGTTTTGCAATTTGTCTTCAACAAATGTCCTTCTTGTTTGATGTCATCCTTGTTTTTTAAATTCGAAATTTGACGACGAGTTCCCTTACTTCAGAGGTCAACATGTTATTATAGGATTTTCATTTGCAAAGATCGAAAGACAACTTTCTTCCATCCTCATCATTTGAAAACCTGTTAAGTATTGAGTAAAATGCCTAGGGTGTATGTTCAACACTCTCGAAGCTCTTGGAATAGAAATTTTGTCCTCATGCAGTGATGCAACTACCATGGTTTGTATGCTTTCACAAAGAGTTGTGTCTAATTTGGGATTCTTCAATTTTTGTAAGGACCTGGTTAGTGCTAATAGAATTGAGATGTTATCAATGTGTTATTTGCTAAGAAACTTTAGAATACTTTCATCATTCATCATTAATTGAATGATTTTTTACCCGTCTCTCCTACCAAAATCAATTGACAACTGCAAAATACTATGCACTATCTCGATTTTAGTCTCTTTCTTTGTTGCTTCAAAGTCCACCAAAGGGTCATTGGTTTGTGCTGCTATTTTTCTTTTCCTTCGCTCTCATCTCCTATTAGCTTCATACTTTCATATAATCTGTAATTTTGGCAAGATTTCTTCGAGAAGGACTTGATTGCAATGAATAATATACTTCAATCGTTGCCAATTTCCATATAAACCGTATTCCAAGGTAGACATAAAGATGCGCATGCAAGAATATATGGTAGAAGATTGTGCATACCTGTATTTGGAGACAGCTTTCATCAGCATGGCCAAGGTTGCAGGGAAGATTGATAAGAGGTTCCATATTGTGCTTGTGCTTGAGCAGAGAGGAGGAAGACGAGTTCATAGAATATTGACAGAGAGGTTCAGAGTGACAACAAGAGAGACATGATGGAAGATTGATACAAAATCATGAGAAACAGAGTTGGAGAATGAGAGAAGAGTGTGTGGGTCCCATCGAGCTTGATCGCCCCATGCCCATGCTTTGATTGCATGTATTAGAAATTCTTGAAAAAAGATCTTCCTTTGCTTTTGTGCTTTCATAACTCATGTTTGGGACATAGCTATTTTGGACATCTTACCAAGCTTCCACCCTAACGGGTCCCAATCAAGTAAAGAACCCAACTCAAGCCAAAAAATGATTAGTTCCGACTGAAGGGATTGAGCCAAGGGACACCAACATGAGGAGGGTTCTAGAAAGGTCTCTAGAGTGCAACAGCATGAGAAATGGGCTAATCATTTAATAATATTTCTACAAGACATCTTGAAATCTATTTTGAATGCTTGTACAAAATAGACATCAAATGTTAGGATTCAGTACAAAGATAGACATCAATAGTTAGGATTCACTCCAAAGATCCTTATTCTCAATATACTTTACTAGGATTCACTCCAAAGATCCTTATTCTCAATATACTTTAGTACTAGTGGAAAAGTACCTCGTTGTCCATGAAGCAACCTTGTAGATTAAAAAAACCTTATTGTTTGAAACATAATGAAGAGTAATGCTCATACTTATTATAACGTTTCAAATAAGTTTGGAAGGTTTTGCCTATCTACATGCTTGCTTTTATGGACAATGAGGTACTACAGTCTGTGAGGGAAAAGGGAGAGGGAGTGGAACAATGGAGACACAGAGAGAGAGGTAGAGGCTCTGATACCACTTGTGAGGGAAAAGGGAGAGGGAGTGGAACGATGGAGATAGAGAGAGAGAGAGACACAAGGAAGTGTGGGTGTGTAAAAAGTGTTGAGCCACACCACAAACTCAAGAGTTTTATTAGGATTAGGGATTCACCCTATGACTGTCTTAAGACAGTCATAGGTGTCATAACATTTTAAAGGGTGGCAATGTGCCTTTACCCCAACAACCTCCCACCTAAATGCCAATGTGCCTAAAGGGGAGAAAAGAATAAACAATTACAGCAATATACAGTTACTGTATACAAGACCATAAAATAAGAATGGTCTCATCCTAATCCCATGATGTGGCGACAATGTGCAAACCGCTCTGTAGGCAAGCTCTTAGTGAGAAAATCTGCAGGATTATCATCAGTATGCACCTTCACAAGCTCAAGCCGCTTGTCTTCCAGTACCTCCCTGATGAAATGGTATTTCACATCTATGTGCTTGGTCTTCTGATGAAAGACCGGATTCTTTGCCAACATGATAGCACTCTGACTATCACAATGCAAAACTGGCATATCTCCTGTAATGCCCAAATCTCCCACCAGCCGAGTAAGCCATATTGCTTCCTTGCAAGCCTCAGTGGCTGCAACATATTCAGCTTCAGTGGTTGACAGAGCAATGCATTTCTGCATTCGAGACACCCATGATATAGCACCTCTTGCAAATGTGAAAATATAACCGGTAGTAGACTTCCGGTTATCTGCATTCCCTGCATAGTCTGAATCTGTAAAACCATGCACCAATGCATCCTGCCTACCATAGCATATGCACAAGTCTTTGTTACCCTTGAGATACCTCAAGACGCCTTTCACTGCTTCCCAGTGCCGCTTGCCTGGATTTGCCATATACCTGCTGATGACTCCCACCGCAAAAGCAATATCCGGACGAGTGGCAACCATGGCATACATCAAAGAACCAACTGCAGATGCATACGGAACCTTGGCCATCTCAGCCTTATCATCATCTGATCTGGGGCTGTCCTTACTGCTGAGTTTTAAATGTGGAGGCAACGGGGTACTAATAGACTTCCCCCCCTCCATTTTAAACCTCTGCAGTACTTTGTCAATGTACTCCTTCTGTGACAGAAACAAAAGTCCCTTGGACCTGTCACGAATAATCCGCATACCAAGAATATGGTTTGCATCACCCAAGTCTTTCATATCAAAAGACTTATGCAGTTGCTTCTTCAAAGCACTAATCTCCTGCTGAGATTTGCTGGCAATCAGCATGTCATCCACATATAGAATGAGTAGCATCAAACTGCCATCCTTTGCCCGTTTGGTGTACAAGCAGTGATTGGTCTCACACCTATGATACCCTTGGGACTGCATGAAGGCATCAAACTTCTTATACCATTCTCTTGGTGCCTGCTTGAGTCCATACAAGCTCCTCTTGAGCTTACACACAAGCTGCACTTTCCCTTTAACAGCATATCCCTCTGGCTGACTCATATAAATCTCATCATGGAGTCCTCACCAAAAGACCACTAGCTGTTAAATGGCAACAAAGGATCTTTACTTAAAGTCATGCATTCCCCAAAGGAGACCCCAAGAGAAGACAGCATCTGCGAAATGTGTCAAACAGGAGGATCAACACCACGCCCTGCTCGTATGAAGCACATATGAGGATATCAGAGGTCTCAAAGTAGTCATCTTGACTAGAGGGGAAAAGATCTCATCAAAGTCAATGCCCTTCTCCTGCTTAAATCCCTTGGCAACCAATCTGGCCTTATACCTTGGTAAAGCATTTGAATCCACTTTGACTTTGTAAACCCACTTGCACGGCAAAACCTTTCTGCCTGCAGGTAGCTGCACCAAGTCCCATGCATCATTTTGAAGTAAGGAGTCCATTTCTGACTGCATGGCTTTCTCCCACTTCCTTTTCTCAGTTCTTCCCATAGCTTCCCTGAAGCTGGAAGGCTCACCACAATCTGTCAGCATGATAAAATCAGCCACATTATTGGCTCCTGGAACAAACCTGTCAGGAGGCCGTTGTACACGAGTGCTCCTCCTAACAAAAAGCTCCGTATTAGGCTGTTGTCTAGCCTGTTCGTCATGCATGACGGGTGGCTGTAGCACCATATTTGGCTGTTCTACAGCGCCATTTGCTGGCATATCCAGTGGTGCATCATTGGCAAAATTGTCTGGCTGATTTTCAGCCTGTATACCCTCTTGAACAGGGTTATTTACAGCAGCCTGCTGCTGCATATTAATGGGCATTCTTTGCTGTCCGACATCATCATAAACAACCCTTCTGTATTCCACAGGTTGCACGGGTTCTTTGTGTACACTATCCTCTTTAAAGATGACGTCATTGCTGCGTATAATCTTCCGTTTGACGGGATCCCATAACCTGTACCCCATTTCACCTTCGTCACCGTAACCCATAAAGATGCATCTAAAAGACTTTGGCTCCAGTTTGGTGTGCAGTTCTTTGCGTACATGAGCAAAGCACTCGCAACCAAACACACGTAAGTGCTTATATGAAGGTGGCTTGCTAGACCACACCTCCTCTGGCACTTTCAACTCCAAAGCCTTGTTCGGCGACCTGTTAATTAGGTGAATTGTTGTTTGCACGGCTTCTGCCCAAAAGCCATGGGGCAATGCAGCATAAGACAACATACATCGAACTTTCTCCTGAATAGTTCGATTCATCCGCTCACTCACAGCATTTTGGGATGCATTATGAGGGGCTGTGAGTTCCTGTTTAATGCCCTTAGCTTCGCAAAACTGTACAAAAGCATGTGACACATACTCACCCCCATTATCGGATCTGAGGCATTTCAGCCTGCGTCCTATCCGATTCTCAACCTGAGCGACAAACTTTTTGAAAGCATCTAAGGCATCGCTCTTATGCTTCAAGAAATAGACCCACACTTTGCGTGTGGCATCATCAATAAAAGTAATGAAATACTTTGCACCCCCTAGTGATAGCTGTGGCATCTCACACAAATCAGTGTGCACTAGATCAAGTGGTGCTCTATTCTGGGGAGTTCTCCTCTTATGAGGAGTCATAGAATGCTTTCCAAAAATGCAATGATCACAAGTAGGCAAATCTGAAAATGAAAGAGATGGCAGATAACCCAAACGTGACAGTTCTTGCATTCCTTTAACGGACATGTGTCCCAACCGGCTATGCCACAATGAAACCTTTGGCAGCTCGGTTATGGCAACAACATGATTACCTGTACTAGAAACATAAATAGGGTACAAGGTATCACTCTTATAACCCTCAGCCACTACAACCTGGCCATCAGTAATCACCCATTTGGAATCCCCAAATGTGGTGTGGTAACCACTATCATCCAACAAGCCAGTGCTAATCAGATTTTTCTTGATTTGCGGCACATGGCGAACACCATCAAGCATAAATATGCGTCCATCAGGGAATACTATCTGTATACTGCCAATCCCTGCAATCTGACATGCATAGTTGTTCCCAACGTGAACAACTCCATGAGTACCTATGTAGGAAGTAAACCACTCCCTATGAGGAGTAACATGAAAAGAAGCACCTGAATCCAAGAGCCAGGTATGCATGTCAAGGACATCAACAACCAATGTATGTGCAATTACAGCAGAATAGCATAAAACATCATGTCTGTCACTGTCACTGTCCTCTGCTGCAACATTCACTGCATCCAAGTCATCTGCCTTGGCCTTGCCTTTGCCTTTGCTTCCACTGCCTGCATCCTTTGTCTCAGCCTTCTTGGCTTTCTGATCCCGTATAAACTTGAAGCACTTAGACTTCACATGTCCCTTCTTGCCACAGTAAAAGCATTCAATATCCTTTTTGCCACGGGACTGACTGCGGGATTTGGACTTGCCAGCAGATCTCCCCTTCTGCTGAGTCCTACCTCTTTCCTGTACCTGCAAAGCATTGGAAGACTTGCTGCCCATATTATTCTTCCTGCTCATCTCCTCCATAAGGAGAGAGCTCTCCACATCAGCATACATAAGAGTGACATTTGAATTTGACAGAGTGGTCTTGAAAGTGTCCCAACTCTCAGGGAGGGTACACAACAAGAAAGTAGCCTTGAACTCCTCATCAAGGTTCAATCCCTGTGCAATAAGCTGTGTAAAGATGGCATTGAACTCACTCAAGTGTGAGGTCATAGCTGTACCTTCCTTCATGCGAAGGTCGACAAGCTTCTTCAACCAATAAACCTTACTGGCTGAACTCTTTTGGGCATACAACTCTTCTAGCCTCTGCCATAGGCCATAAGAGGTCTTTTCAGCCTGAACATTGAACACAAGAGAATCAGTGAGAGTAAGCATGATAGCAGCCCTTGCAGACAAATCAAGCTCCTCCCACTCATCATCTGACATCCCAGATGGCTTGACACCCTTCACCCTTATGGGCTTAGAAATCTTCTTTAGCAGAAGTACATTCAAACACTGTTCTACCCATAATGCATAATTGTGTGCCCCTTCCAATTTCTTTATGTTCAGTATTGAAGATTCACTTCCCCCTGATGCCATATCAGATAAGGAAAGTGCCTGACTCCCTGTAAGTAAAAAAAAAATGACTAAATAAAATTTTGATTTCTCAGAAAACCTGCTCTATCAAGAGCCAAGAGCACTCACAATAGTGCTGTTTTTTACTATCAAAAAATCTACAGCAAAACAGAAAATTTTCCCTCCAGTCACTGTACCTTCTGACACATTGTACCATGCTCAAATAGGCATAAAACAGTAACTTCAAAATGCTGCAGCTGTTCCACAAGTGCTTTACAAGTGCATCATCATGTGATGAAACACAAAACACTGATGTCCTGATCACTTCTCCCACCTCAGATGAGGTATTGCACTGATTTTATATGCATTAACCACTTGTCATACACTGTTTTGTCCACTGAAAAAAAGCTCCAAACACCTCAGCCTGTCACAAAACCTGCAACAAAGTATGGGACAAATCCCAGACAATCACCCTTCTGCCAAGGGGATAAAAGGCATCTGAAGTTCTCAAACAGTAACTCAAGTGCTTACAAGCAAAATTTGGGCAAAAGCCCCTTGATTTGACACCTGTACCAAGTGAAAAAACACCTCAACACTGAGGTAGCATACAAAATACAGCGCTCTCCTGGCACTTTCACCTGACAATGTAATGCATAAACGGCTCTGTGTACACAGTAGCAACACAGATCCCAACGTACAAACACTGAAGAGAAAATCTTTTGAGCACTATCAACGATGGACAGTGAGGGACCGAGTAAACTCGATGCGCCCTGGCCAAGCGTGGCTCAACTGAGATTTTCAAAGTGTCGTACACAGAATGTGACCTGCAAGAAATGTCACTGAATACACTGCGGAAACAAGACCAATGTGGGCACCCTGGCTGCACACTGCCTCAAGGCATACACTGCATACACTTCCAGGCAAAAGCCCTATGAAATTGTCACCCGAAAACTGAGATTTGCACTCAGCAAAAGCATAAAAGCCCTCTGCAAAATCAAGGCATCTGACCTTCCCGAAACAAAATAACTGTGCAACCACCACACACTGTGGCACTAGTCACCTCAAGCATGAGGGACACGAGTGTACTTGCTGTACCTCAAAACACACAGTTTTAGAACAGAGAAATTACGGGAATGTAGAGCAGAGTGCTCTCTCTTTTCCTTCTTCCCCCAAAAAAAAATGTGCCTGCTGTACCTTCTGTACCTGCGCAGGGTACCTGCTGTACCCTGTACCTGCGAGGGCACGGATCCCCAAAAAAAAATTTCGACCTGTACCTGCTTGTCGCAGCGTCCGTACAGCCACGTCCGTACAGTACGATTGCCTGTACGGCGTCCGTACAGCCGGTACGGATGGCCATACCTGTCGCGACTGCTGCCTTGCAGCCGGTCGACGGGCTGCACGCAGCCGGTGCTGCGCGCTGCTGGCTGCACCCACCTGGTAGGCTGCGGCCGCCGTTAGGCAGGTAGCAGCTAGCAACCGCTAGCTGCTGCTGTAGCTATAGCTGCCCGCGCGCGACCTGCTGCGCGCAACTGCTCCTGCGCGCTGCTGCCGCGCCCGCTCACTGCTGCCGCGCACGAGGCCCGAGGGGAGAGGGAGGGGTAGACCGAAATGAGAGGGAGAGGTAGAGGCTCTGATACCACTTGTGAGGGAAAAGGGAGAGGGAGTGGAACGATGGAGACAGAGAGAGAGAGGCAGAGGCTCTGATACCACTTGTGAGGGAAAAGGGAGAGGGAGTGGAACGATGGAGACAGAGAGAGAGAGAGACACAAGGAAGTGTGGGTGTGTAAAAAGTGTTGAGCCACACCACAAACTCAAGAGTTTTATTAGGATTAGGGATTCACCTAAGACAGTCATAGGTGTCATAACATTTTAAAGGGTGGCAATGTGCCTTTACCCCAACATAGTCTTTCCTCCTCCTCCTCTTCTCTTTCCGTGCTCCTACTTCCCCTCTAGCCATTTCTCACCTTCAGATGAAGTTCTGTCAGGATGCTGCTCCAGACTAGTTTATTCATAGACAAAGAATCAAGCATAACTTTTCAAGGTTTGCTCAGATCGCTTCTAAGTTAAAAAAAATCATAGCATATTCAATGGGCTGAATAGCACAATGAGCATGCTATATAGCATACATGGTGTGCCACACATAAGTCTACTTGATTCTTTTTTCTATATAGCTGATTCAGTGGTTTATGTAGCACAAATAGTGAGCTATATAGCATACATAGTTCCACATCTATGTGTGCACTCAAACTGTGTGCTACATAGCATATTTTGTGTGGTGTCTAGCACAATCAATGTCCTGTATAGCATACATGGTGTGCCACATCTGTGTATATTGGAACTGTCTTGCTATATAGTTGCTTGAACAACACAAACTAGGAGCTGTATATAGCATGCATAGTTCCAATGCACAATGTGCTAGATAGCATATTCAATGCACTAATAGCACATTATTGTGCCACATACCGAGCGCATACCATACGCAGTTTGTTAAGTTTGGATAGCACGGACATCGCCTGACAATGTTATGTGAATCCTCACTTTTAATGTCAATTTGATACAAAAAATAAACTCTTTTTAGTCTAACAGCAATATGGATGGGTTTTGAACATATGCAATCTTATTTTCTCTTACGTGGCATGAAAAATTGATATTGAATTAAAATCTTATATATTGTTATAATGTTTATTTGTAAGCAAGTTTCATTGGAGAAGAGTAGAGTATACCGAGGAAGACAAGCATTGAAGAACTAGGGGAGAGAGGATTGCACACAATATGTTACCTATACACTAAATATATTATGAACATAATGAAGAATGTATACATCATACCTTAGGGTTAGGGTTAGGGATTTTCCCCATGTCCCTTAAATTCCTCTATGGAATAGTGTAATTTATACCATTATTAACTTCCCCTTTTAAATTGTTATGTATGACTGAATGCATCAAAACCCTAATTAGGATTATTTAGCATTCCTTTCACCTCCATGAATCCATTGCAAAAAATAGAAAAAAAAATAAAACAATGTCTATGACCATGAGTCCATTGCGCAAAATAGAAAACATAAAACCATGCCTACATCCATTAAAACCTAATTACGATTTTGGTGCATTCAAACTCTATAAAAATCTTACTTTTTTGGAATTCGAAGGGTTCATCATGGTGTACAAACATCAATTATGGATTTTTATGAAAAAACAGGCCTCTAGACCACTCATCTATTATGGTGCATTTGGAGCTCACTTTTGGCAAAAGGCTGCTACCTCTAGATGCATCATAATGGATGATGGTCTAGAGGCCTCCTTTTTATATCAATTTTTAGTTAGATGGTTCCTTCATCTCCATGACCCCACTCCTCAAAATATACCCCCCCTTTAAAAAAATAATGTTTGCATTCATTAAAATGCTAACTAAGGTTTGACCCATTTGAACTTTGTTCAAAATTTCAATTTATTTTCATCATAAGATCCATGATGATGTACTAACATGCATTGTGAGTTCTAATTGCCTCTAGACCCCTCATCTATTATGGTGCATCTAGAGGCCACTTTTGACAAAAGTGGCCTCCAGACACATCTAAAATTGATCAAGGCTTTGAGGTAATGTTTTGCATGAAATTGATGGATATTAGCACATCTTGCAATCCATGGGTTAAAAGAAAATTCAAAATATGATAACAATAAAATTTGATAGCAAACTCTAAATTGGTGTGTGCTATCAAATTATGAAACACTTGGCTCAGTAGTGTTTGTCAACTTCATCTTCGATGACATCAATTAGCGCATCAAGGACGACAGCCCTCCTTGTTGGGCCTTGGCTACCTTGCTTGCAGGTGTAGCTCCCTCTCGTGTTGGAGTGAAGATGGCAAAGTGCAATGCCTAGAATTCAATGCCTAGAATTCATTTCAGTCATCTGGTCTCAAGAGCTACATCTTCAATAGCTTGTTAAGGCTAGTATCATCAAGCCATGCAATCTCATTGACCTTTGGATCGATGTCTTTAATTTGAAAGTCAATGAGATCCATTGATACTATTGCTCATCTTGCAAAGGGCCTCATCCTCTCGTAGACTAGTAGTCTCCAAAACATCATACAAGGTGAGATACTGCTCACCATCTACTCTTATGGGATCAAGAAATGCTAGGTAATGCAACATTGGGATCATGAGAAGAAGAATGAGCATGGGTTGGGCATACTGAGAGCATGATTTGACTCTCAATCCTCTCTTGTAGAACATTAAAAACTTGTTCAGTTGGCTCATGTTTAAGTTGGTATTAGCATCTGAAGAAGTTGTAGAAGAAGATGCTCCCTCGGGCTCCTCATCGAGATCCTCCTCAATTTGTGAGAAAAGTATGACTATGCTGAGGGTTGCCTCTCTCTCTCTCTCTCTCTCTCAATCAATCAATCAATCAATCAAAGAGTCACCTTGGAGGTGTCATCTAGGATCCATAGAGTGCAATCGATCAACATAGTACAAAAGGGACATTTTTTACCTTCTTGAAGTTTTGGCTAGGATCCATTAGCCACAATACTTTCGAAAAAATGGAGGAAGGAATTATTTCCTCTACTTTTATTGACTTGTAAAAGACAAGGTAGGTTTGGTCACTCAAAGCTATGGAGTCAGTTATGATGACACCCAATGTTCAATTGCCACTCTGGAGGAATCCATTACTACAAATAAAAATGGGGTGAACTAGGGGGAAAGACCTAAAACACCCTCAAAACCTTCATTTATTTTGAAAGCATTAACATTAAAATTCTAAATAATTTGCACTCAATCCCCTCAATTGCACAACTATCCTGTTCTTCAATCAATCCCCTCCTGCTACATCTGAAAAAACTAAATTTTCTATTGGTGTGATTAAAAAGTATGGAGCGAGATATAGATCATAAAATAGACATAATTCCTGGATCTACCCCTGTTTGTAAACCACTCCATAGACTTAGTCAAACAAAAGAACGTGAGGTCGAAAGACAATTAGTTGAATCCCTTAGAAAGGGTCAAATTCAACCATTCATGATGGTCATCACCAGGTTTATCAGTAAAGAAAAAAGATGGCAGTATGCGTTTATGCATAGATTATAGAGCCTTAAATAAAATCACAACAAAAAATAAGTATCCTATGCCTCGCATTGATGAGCTCTTTGATCAATTGCAAGGCGCAAAATATTTTACTAAAATGGACTTAAAAGTTAAGATATCACCAAGTGCGAATTAGAGAAGAAGATGTCCCTAAGACATCATCTCATACTAGGTATGGGCATTATCAGTTTAAAGTAATGCCATTTTGTTTAACAAATGCTCCAGCAACTTTTATTACACTTATGAACAGTGTCTTGAGGCCATATTTAGAAAATTTTATTATAGTAATTTTAGATGATATCCTAATCTATAAAAAAGCATCTGGAACATTTGAGAAAAGTGTTCCAATTGCTTAGAGATAATTCTCTTTTTGCAAAAGAATCCAAATGTGAATTCTTTGCAAAAGAAGTAAAGTACTTGGGACATATTATACCCCAAGAAGAGCTTCGTATGTATCCCGAGAAGGTAAGGCCCATATTGGAATGGCCACAACCTACAAACCTAGATTTAGGTTTTACAAGAGATTCATCCAAGACTATGCTAAGATTGATGTTCTGATGATGGACCGGCTTAAGAGGAAGGAAAGTAACTTTATGTGGACTAAACCTCTCCCTCAAAAGAATAGTTTCAAGAGATTAAAAGTGGCTATAGCATCTGCTCCTATGTTAAAGATAGTGGACCCCAATGAACCATTCGTGGCTAAAACAAATGCCAATGATTTTGTTGCTAGGACAGTACTTTACAAAAGGATCGATCAGTGGCTTTTGAAAGCAAAAAGTTGGACCGTGCCCAACGCAATTACTCGGCATATGAAGAGGAATTGAAGGCTATAGGAACTTTCACTTAGGACTGACAAGGAAATGGTGATATATCGCAGGTTGGTGATAAAGGACTTAAATGCAAAAAGCATACTATTGAAGATGGCCTACTCTACAAGGGTAGAGTATGTGTCGGGATAATAATAACATTAGGCACCAAATTCTTTACGAGTGTCATGATAGTCTGAGTGCAGGACACCCAAGAATTCACAAGAGGCGCGCTTTTGAAGAGGCAATTCTTTTGGCTTGGAAAAAACCTTTGGCCTCTTGGTGACAAATTTCACCATGCTTGATGCTATAGAGAAAAGACAAATCAAGCTTCCCTATATCTTCCATCAAGAGATAAGACTGTGGGCTGCGCAAGGTGACCAGACAATCTTAGGAAACTCTTCCTCAAGCATCTATCCCGTAGACACACAATTGGAGCCGTTATCTGTAATGACCTGTACAACGTTCTCAGGTTCAATTTCAATGATAGCTTGACGGATATGAGACCAAATAAACAGTCCTACAACCATGGTCCCTGCCATGGATGCATCAATGGCACGAAGAAACATAGTGCCTTTGCATGACGACCCGAGTATATTATATACACTTCTCCTCCTCACATCTGACCACCCATCGCATAGCAACGTGCATCCATACTTCTCCCAAGTGGCCTTTAGTGGTTTCAGCTCCCTCTTCAAAGACTCCTTCTGCTTGCAAAGGTGTGATGTGCGCAGGGTTGTATAAGAGGGACCATCCCACTCACAACCTATGCGTGAGATGGATCTTATGGCCCTTCTCCAAGCCGGCATGATCCAAGATTATGTATAAAATTGCCAAAAATGCCAGGTCAATAAAGCTTAACGTTTTAAGGTAGGAGGTCTTCTACACCCATTGGAGATTCCATCTAGCAAATGGGAAAGTATCTTCATGGATTTTATTGTTGGATTACCTAGGAGGCATGACTCTATGTGATTAATTGTGGATTTGTTGACCAAGATGAGTCACTTTATTCCAACCAATGAAGAGGTTCAAACTCCAGAACTAGCTAGGCTATTTGTGGAGCATATTTATAAATTGCATGGACTACCAATCAGTGTTGTTAGTAGCAAATTTAACAGCCATATTGGAGAGGGGTGTTTATGAGGTTGGAAGCTTCTTTGAATATGAGCACCATAGATCATGCACAAAGTGATGGTCAAACCAAAAGATTGAGGATATACTTCGAGCATATGTAAGTAATAGCAAACTAATTGAGAATAGTATTTGCCCATACTAGAATTTGAATATAACATTGCCAAACATTCAACCACCACAGATAGATGGATTTCAATCTATAGCCCTAGCTACAGTAGGACTCAAAAACATAGAAGGTTCAAGTGGCCAAAGACTTTCTTGAGGATATGAATCAAATGCTTAAATTAGCTAAAGATAGCATCAAAAGGATCAAGATAGAGCCAAAAAGTTTGTTAAACCCCACCATAGAAAGTTGGAGTTGAAAGTAAATGAGAAAGTCTATCTCACGGTACTTAAATCTTTCGAATCTCTAAAGAGACTTAGAGAACTTGCTTACAAATTAGCCTTACCATAGGGATGTAGAGTACATCTTTTTCATTGAAGTAAGCTAAAAAGAAAGCTAGGAGATGATGATCTCATTGAAAATGAAGTCCTAGTTTAACTCCTCAAAGAACCCCAAAAAAATTTAAACCAACAAGAAAAAAACACAACATACAACATGGCAAGAATGTATGGTAAAGTGGAAAGATAAACCTAAAGAGAGTTCAACATGACAAAAAAAAAAAGCAATCTCGAGAGGGCTTCCTTATCAAGGACAAACGATTCTTCAGGGAAAAGGAATGTTGCGTCAACCATAATCGTGAAAGCCCACGGCTTGGTTATGGCAATGCGACATTGCTTACAAACACGAAGGCTAAGGCCTAAGGGATTCCTATGTCTGGGCATTAAGTGAAGGGTGCAATAGTAGGCCCAAGAGAGGGCTAAAATTAAAGGTTCAATGAGAGACACATGGCACCACGTGTGAGAACTGGGCTTGGAGGGAGATTTCTAAAGAGAGGCTCCACAAAGGAAACGATAGGCAAGAATGGAGACGCTAGGAATCATGGCTAAGTGGACAAAGAGCAAAAAAGCTTGTTGAAGATGTAATATACCCAATGCCAAATTTCCATATATGTAAGTTATTCATTATTTCCTCGAATTATAGCCCACTCAAAAAAGTACTATGTGATAACTTCTACCAGGTATGTAATTAGCTTAATAAACTCACCTCAGATAAATTTTTCTACCAAAAGATTTTGGACATAAAACTTATAAAGTATGAAACATGTAGGACAAACATTATAAATATCTTGACTTCAATTTGGAGACCAATTGAAAAAGATTATGGAAACCAATTAACAAGTCTAAAAGCAATAAATTGTTACATAAATTGAACTCCATATGTAAAAAGGCACCTTTATAAAGAATATAGCACATTTAGTAGCCATAGGTTGGTTTAGGTATGCAAATTCCCTAAAGTTATGAACCAAGACATCTTCAACTATAATCTTTGAAAGCTTTTCCTTTCCAAATCAAGGTCTTGATTTTCAAATTTCAAAAAATGAAATTCAAAATGTGAGGCACATTTAAAGTTGTATATCTATCCTTTCATATCTATAACTTTCTTATTCATGACTACAAGTCTCCTACATATCCAATAGCTAGAATCAAAATTTTCAAGCAAAACACTCTCTATAGTCCAAGAGGAGTTTAAATATTTATCACTAGTTTCACTTCTATCACATCATTGTAAACCCAACGTAAAGCGCAACTTCAATATACTAGAAGATCAAACTCTACAAAGCTCATAACGTTCGTAACTTGCTTTTGATTGAATAACACAACCACTTAAAATTTTATCATCAAACTCTTAGAAGCAATTCCAATGAATCTAAGGTTCTTAGCGTAAGCCTTGCTCATCTTTGTGCAACTTGAACAAGGTTGCAAGGCCTTTCGTCGTAATATTCTCAATCACAAGTTTATACCATGAGAAATAAAACACAAAACTTGAGGTGACCTCAATATAGTACTTAAACAAGTAAAGATTAGGATCATAAGCTAGCATACATCCATAAATGTAATAGATATTGTTACAAAGGTAAGAAAAAAACAAACATGAATGTGAAGGCATAGAGAAGGAAACGATTTAGTAAGAAAGAGAGAAAAGCAAGATCCAAGAGACATCTCCCTTGAGGTAGGTACATACATACATACATACATACATATATATATGAGAGTGCATGCATGTGCGGAAGAGAGAAAAGCAAGATCCAAGAGACATCTCCCTTGAGGTAGGTACATACATACATATATATATGAGAGTGCATGCATGCACATGCATGCGTGCGCACGCACATTGTGATTGATGTACTTATTGTAGCAGACCTATTGGCTCTTCTATACATGCCACATGGTAATAAGTCTTTGCAAATGCAAAAGGCTACATATGTGAACAGAACCACACAACATCACCCTCAAAACAGGCATCCACCAAAAGGAGGCAGGGTAAGGCAGGCTGGGGCAGAAAGGTGCGGCATCTTGTCTCTTCAACCCATTCTCTCAATCCAAAACCCTATCCCTAGGAACATTTCATCCTTTTTCTAACAAACGCATCGCAACATTTAAGGCTACAAATTAAATAATATTCTCCAGCAAGTTACAAGCATAGTTATGAATAAGTAAAAGGAGTTTTTTGTAACCTCCTCAGCTCTAGTTTTCAGGTCTGGCATTAAAATTTCCAAAACAAGATGGTATGCAATCCAAAATTCTGTATTGATCATAACAGAAAGCAAACTAAAATACCACTATTTCATGCCAAGTCTAATTTATTTACTACCCTTGCCCTTACCAGCACCTCTGCCTCCACCTTTCTTTGCATCAAGTTTTGCTTGAATACGAGCAGCAGCTGCTGCCTTCGCTTCCTCTCTCTTCTTTTTTTCCTCCTCTTTTTTTGCGCTAGCGGCCTCTCTCTGCTTCTTCAGTTCTCTGAAAATCCCCAAAATACCACATGATCATTGAAGATGCAACATCCTTTTGACCACTCTAAATCTGCAGAAAGCATTACAGTAGGCAAGATAACACTTACTCCAATTTTGCCTTCTCTGCTGCCATGCTATCCAATGTTGAACCTTTCCGAGGCTTACATGCCAATAGTTCCACCTCAAACACAAGTGTGGCACTGCCAAGCAGAGTTTGAAAGATGAGTTGCCTGCACTTTACATTTCTTTAAATATAGAAGCTGTCATTAACAACTTCATGATGGTACAGAGCACCATCTGTTATTATTGAAACAACTGACTCTCCCACATCAATCATGATGAACTTACCAAAACCGCAGGAATATACAAAGAGTTACAAAAATGGAGGGAAATGTGTTGCAGATTGCATACTCTCCAGGTATCTCAGGTGGTGAGCCTGCCTTTCCATATGCATATTCAGGTTTGCAGGTTATCCTTGCCACTTCCCCAACCTTTGATATAATCAAAATAAAAAATCAGGTCACGAGCATGCAAACTAACCAATGATGATTGAATTTACCATTACCAGCAGAATCAGCTTAACCATTACCTTCATTGTCTTGATTGCAACTTCCCAAGCTTTGATTACGCTCCCTTTCCCCAACTCGAAGGTGAACACAGTATTATCTTCACGTGTGGAATCAAATACTTCGCCAGACTCGGCAAGGGTACCCTCATATTGCACTGCAGATATCATGATTAGACTAAGTGTCATGCCTCCAAAGTCTGTCATGGATTCGGTAACTTCAAAGCTAAACCCAATGTCTCATCATAGCAAAATAGTAGACATTACAATCAACAAGTGGAAGATCTTCTGATGGAACTAGCGCCCCGGGCTTGGCCTCTCGCAATATTTTCTTCAATACACCTCCATCTCCAGTCAAGTCAATCTCTTCCATACTGACACACTTTCGAACCTTGGAAGGCTTTCTGAAACAGACACAACAATGATATCCATTTAATAGCACTCTAATATACCTTATCTTACAAACTACACAAGATATATCTTACAACTTACACATTATTAATACAATCCAACAAAGCACCCCAAATAAATTATAGCACATCATAACAAGCATTAAAAAGATGTATGCCCTGTCATTTGTACAATGAAGTAATTGAGCACAATACCCAAGTCTCTCTCTCTCTCTCTCTCTCAAGCGCGCACAGATATTTAGACGCATGCAGGCATGCCTGCATGCGTGTGAGAGATTTTTTGTTAAGGGAACATACTAAAGAAATATATACCTAGATGAATCCAGGAACATTCCCAAACTCATCCTCTAAAAACACAACATAGTGCAGTTTCAATCTCATGATAGTCACTCACAAGGTTGAAAACCATAAACTCCATCATAGCAGGGACTAGCTACTATGACATCCCCGCTGACGTCATCAGCGCCCAACAGTGGGTGTAGACCATAGTATAAAAATATGCTCTCACACATACAAATCCACACACCCACACATACTTGAGCATCCATTTATACAAAGTCTTCGTACTGAGTTTCTGTCGGCACTCCGGAGGTGAAGGGCAGACTCAGCCATGATGAAGGCTAGCACTAAAGGAGAAGGCTAATCAAAAGGTAGTCCAAATCTCTTCATTCAAGCTACAACTGCTTGTGAAGTCTAAATAATTTCATTTTAGTCTCTCCCCAATGAGCATCTAAATCTAAATCTAGCTGATAGGGCAACGCACCATTCTAAAGAAATGCCTACCCAAAAACAAAACTCCTCTTTTGGTAGTTATTTAGTGAGAGTGTATGCAGGCTTGTCCTTTCTATAGCACCAGATCATCTACAAGAGTCTTGGCCAGAACACTACACAATTGGTTATCACAACAAATTACAATAGATCTTGAAAAAGATCGCAAAGCAATCTTTGAAGCCATATAGCTTCACATTCAAGTTTTTGGGCAGCGCCTCCAAAAGGAGGCAAGGTGATTAAACCTTGAGTACAGCCATCCACAGTTTCATTGCCTCTAATGCTTACCCCCAGCTTCATTCCCCTCACCCCCTCTTTTTCACCACCCTCTCCCCTTTAACTAGTTAATGTTATAAGAACTTTTCGTTGAGTAGGGAGACTTTTGGTAGTGCTTTGGTGATAGTGTATGCCAGCTCGTCCTTTGTACAACAACAAGGTTCTTGGCCGAAACACTGCACAATTAGTTATCACAACAAATAGGCATTTGACTTTATTCGACTCTTCTTTTCCCTTTAGCTTCCCTTCATTCTTCTTCACGATGTGTGCTAATTCTCCAACTAATAGACTTGAATATGTTCTTCTTTCCCCGCTCAAAAGCAAAGCAACCAGGGCTTGAAAATTGAAATCACGTAGAATTTGGATCACTCAGGATATCTAGGAGCTAAACTCGAGAATAAAATCACCTTGGCATCATCTTCTTCTACCTTTGATCCCAGCGCTTGCATTTGATCCAAACAAGTCCCTACGCTCTCTAATTCACCCATAGGAACTAGGGAACGATGCAAAGCTCCCTTTTATGTGGTGAGGAGGTAACGATATTCAGAAAAGATGTCCATGTCGACCCATGGAGCTTCATGGGAGCCCCAAGGCTTGAACAAGAGTCTTGGCCATCTACTAGCCCTGGTGATTACTCGTACCTTTCTTGAACAATGAAACAAAATCTCTTGGTTTGGAGCTCATGGACAAACAAGGGTCAAGAACCCAAGACGGTCCTCAGCAAGAACCATTAGAACAGAGCTAGCAGCTCCAACAAGGGAAAGAAGCTTGGGAATGGACATAAAACAGTAAGAAAAGCTGGATAACAAAGGAAAACAATGGCTATGGAGGTTTCTTCGGCACTAATACATGTATCAGGTACAACAAAGAGAACCACTGCTATTACTCTCTAGATGTTATCTTGAACAAAGACAAGAGTAGTGTGTGATCATGTTCTTTCTTCGCCTCCCAAACCTCGCATTCTCAAGTCTTCTTTGGCCTCCCAAGCCTCACAATCACAGAGAGGCACACGGCTCCTCTTCTCCCTCTTCATATCTGTTTCTCATAGGTCTTAAGGGAAAACTCCTTCCACACCAGAGCCTGTAATTGAGTCTGTAAATCTACAGACTGACTAAGTCTGTAAATCCATGAACTGACTGGGAAGGCCTATAAATAGACGCCTCCTGCCCTGACACTGCTGCTGTTTCTGCAGTGGCGGTGCAGGTCACCTGCTGCTGTCCTCTTTCTCAAGACTGCAGGGCTGTAGCCAAGTTTAATCCATAGATAAATCTGTAATACAATTCATCCTCTATATATTTTTACCCATACTTGCGATTAATTCAAACTCCTCATAGAGTCATATGAGATACACTGATTGCATAGCTGCATACCAATTAGCTAAGCTGATACATTATCCCACATAATTACGGCATTGAATACTTGGCAATACTGCATTAATAAAGAATGCTTTTGTCCTCGTCAAAGAAAAGACGTTAAATCACGTTGGGGCATAAAAACCCAATAGCCTACTCTCATTTCAAGCGTCAGGTTCCTAAGACTACTTCCACGAATTGCCACTAGCATAGGTGCACCATGTCGGAGACGCTTGCTTTGTATCCATTCTTCCAATTATTGGAGGAGCATCCAGTCCCGAAGTGCCTTGGTTGACGGGTTGACCCTTCAATAAGTTGTGCACGTGAAACATGCCCATGTTACTGAAACATATACGCAGGCATATAATATCCTGTATAATCTCGAATCAAAAACCAGCAGCAGACCTCGACTAGATTAAATCAAAATAGATAACAATTAGTCGGTGTAAGTAGTCAAAAAAATAGCATGAGACATCAGTTCTGGGGAAAACTTCATGACTCCTCCAGCTTAAAAATGTATACAGGTCTGCAGCAAATGCAGACACTCGTCAATACGACGGACAGATACATACTAAACCCAAACCAATAAATATTATTGAAGATGTGCAGCATTGTTACAACAGCACACATTGGCTGACGAGCCACAATCATAGCAAAACTCAATTCCCAACTGTCATCATTTGGCAGCATATCTCCAATCTCTCCGGGTCATTAGCTATTAGCTAGGTGAATGATAAGATCGTTGCTAAATAACCAGGGTTCCGTTTGCAGAGGAGGCCGACCTCTAATAAAAGAAGTTTTTCGCAAAAAAAGAAATAGCTAATAGGGTGCGAAATTTTTGTTTGACAGACGGATCCTTCCCTTTTTCCAATTATTCTAGATGAACCATACCTCTCTCTCTCTCTCTCTCTCTCTCTCTCTCTCTCTCTCTCTACCCCGCCTGCCCCCTGACCACGCTGTGCTATTCTCCAACAAATTTGAAGGAGCTGGTTCTTGCACAAACCTGAAAGGACAACGATCCAACCGCAAAGCTCACTACAGCGGAAAGCTCTGAAAGAAGATACAGGGAGGAAGCGAAGGGGCGAAACGAAGGCGCTGTTTCCAGGCGGGGGAATCCGTGGGAAGGGAGAGGACGGGAATCTGGGGGTGGCGAGAAGGGCAAAGGAAAGGCAAGGAGTGATGGTGGAGGTGAGGGAAGCAGTGTGCCATAGCCTGATGCGAGCAAGCCTAGGCTGTGGAGGATGCAACTCCTGAGTGTCAAACAATGCTGCAAAAGTCCGCCCTATTTATAGCACTCACCACCTCTCTCCACTCATCCAGCCACATGCCCATCTCTTCAACATCCATTATATGATGATGATGATATCTCTTTCGGCCCTCCTCGCTGCGCCTTTTGCCTACTCTTGTATGCTCGCCAGACCAGGGCTCGATTAGCGCACGTCCCGCTTCGCACCAGTATTTCTTATAGCCTATGCTGTTCCCCCTCGCAACCAACGCGACCGCCACGCCAAGATGACACGGTGCATCGTCCCCCGAGCGGAGACGGGAAAATAGAGTCTCCACCTGGGCGGTTCGGGGCTACCTGACAGTCACCTTTGTGAGCACTGATTCCATTGGGGTGGGTATCCCCCTCGACACGTTTGCGCACTCTGACAGATCAAGCTGGAGAGTCCCTTGAGGCTGACACAGAGGGTTGCAAGACCCGTTCCCGCATGCTCCAACACTCAACCCACAGCTTGGCATTCACGCTCAAGTGGCCTTAAGTGGGAACATGCTCTTAGAGGGCTTCCCCGTGTGGGCTCGCAGCCCTAGTAGCCCAAAAGTGTGTTCCCACCTTATGCTGAAACATAGCATTGAGCTGCTAGCCCAGTAGGGCTATTTTGGTTCAGCATTCAAGTGCCCAGACACTCTCATCGGCTCAAGTCCCTTCCATCCTCCATGCCATTCATCGAAATAGTCTGCAAAAGACAGGCTTCATAAATGCTTTCATGGGGACCCTCGAATGCTAGGTTCCTGTGAGCATTGCAGTGTTCAAGTTTCAACAGTGTGAGCAGCGTGGGGACGTCCTCTTAGCAAAAATCTTTGGTAGTCCAACGTGAGCCCAGCATTCCACGGTTGAAGTGGGATTTCTATTATAGGGCCTTGTCAAAGACATACAAGTGTCTCTCTCACGCCAATGGCAGCTCGTGGCAACACGTGTGGCAGCTGGTGCAACAAAGAATGGGTCGTAGCTATGCAAGAACCTCCAAGGCAATTTGGCCCCTTGCTCCCTTTGCCCAGTTGGCTAACTCAGCAGCGCAAGGAAGCCCTCTGAGGTCTATGGAAAGTGGGTGGGTTTTTTGCAAATCTAGGCTAATGCTCTCTTTTCTTTTGCTTTTGGCTGATGATATGTTAAGTGTTATCATCTTTACATCATGGTGAACAGGGTTTTGGCATCCGCCAATTGGGTAAGGGCAATTGTGGTTTTATGACCTTGTTTCTAACCTATATCTCAAGATTGCGGCATAGAGGTCAAAAGCAAAATCACATATCTGAGAATGTAGAAGCATGAGTGAATTGCAAGTCGTCTCTACAACTATGCCCCAAGTTCCTTTGAAAAAGTTAGAAAGCTTTTTCCTATCCAATTGAGTCATACACATCTCTAGTGTTCAGATGGGCAATTTAGAGCATCACTTGAGCCACTGCGAGCATCCCATCTCTTCTTTCTCTTGCAAATTATTCATCATCACTCTCACTCACCATCATCGATAAAAGAATTGATCTCTTTATCTTCTCCCTAGCTCTTCTCTTCTACATAGCTCTCATTTTGGGACAAGCACAATGAACACAAACCTTTTTGGGACTTTGAGCACTTAGCAACATTGAGATCATTGATCTTTACTTTCAATCAAAGGCGGTGATGATCTAGTTTAAGTCTTTACCTTGGGCCTTTGAACACTTTTGAAGCCACTTGACATCATTGCCCTCATGAATCCATTCCACCAAGGGGAAGCTACTCTAATTTTTTTGTGATAACATGAGCATAATTGCTTTAGCAAAGAATCCAAAAGATCACAAGAAGGCAAAGCATGTTGATATTGTCTATTATTCCATATTGAAGAGGGAAAATTTTGACCCTTCCATTGCTTCTTTGAAGGACAATTGTTAGATCAATTCACCAAGATATTGCCAAGAGGAAAGTTTGTAGGATTCAAAGAAAGTCTATGTAACATAGACATCAGACCTTCCACTAAAGGGGAGGTGTTGGAATAGTCAGTTTACAGTCTCATGTTTATAAATCCTTTCTTTTTTAATGGATGTACATTTTTAGGTCACTCTATGTGCTCTCTTTCATTTGTGTGCCTACTTTGTCATTCTCTCTTCCTCTCCTGCTTTTAACAAAACGTACATTTTTAAAAGACAAAATCAACTCAGTTAGGTCCAAACAACCTTGGTTAGTAGGACCTTGCTTAACAAGATACATAGACTTTACTTGTAGCCATGTCCTCATGATGCAAAGTTGGGAGGGGATTTCAAGATCAAGGTGGATGGCTTCATGGGTGCTTGGGATTGACGGGCCCAATAGCAATGAGCTATCAAGGATGGTTTTGAATAGTCGTAGTCTTCCATCTTAATGCAATCTCATGGCAATCTTTCCTTGGATCGAGCATTGGCATTCATTTGTGTGTGCTGACATAGAAATCTTGATCACTTGGGAGGGGGTTGACCACTTTACGTCATCGGGGTCATCTTCATCCTTGACTTCTAATAGATTCTCAAGCTTAAACTCGAGCTAGGGAATGGGGAGTTTGTTTCTCTAGTGGTATGGAGGGAGTCAAGATATCTTCTTCCAAAGGGGGAAGGGATCTAAAGAATTTACCTATAGAGGAGCATCTGGGTATATTTCTACACCATGTCAAAGTGTGTGATTCCAAGGTGGAAATTTTTGACTTGTATCGTATATGCAATCATCCACTTGCCATCTGGTCCATTCATATAAGTATCACTAGGTCATCAACCACCATGACTTTATATAACCTTTCTAATTAGGCCATTTTTATGATACTCTATATCTTCTCCCACTTGACCTTCAACCACTCTTACTGGGCTATGACCTTCTACTTTTGACTGAAACCATGAACATACTTGTCATATATGCTAACAATGGCAAGGAGCTAATTCAAGGAATCACCTTAGCATTCGTCGGTGCCAAATCTAGATGCACCTCAATGATGAATTTTGAGGGACGAGGCATGTGGACAAGCATAATCATGATGCTCTACTTGTTGGGTATGGCACATAAAATTCCTTCCCACTCCTTGGGAAAATGCATTGTCTAAGGGACTTTACTAGATTTATACTCAAAGCTCTAGATTGCCCATGATGCTATAGACAAGAACGACATTATCTTGAATTAATGTATATTCCACCTCTTGTCCTTGGAGGGCTTGATTTCACTTCCAATTATTGCCAAACTTTATGTGATGCTAACACAAAAACTTGCTAGAATCCTTATAACACCATAATATTTCTCCAAAGAATCTAGGCCAAGAGAGATGCAATATTAAAGATGTCAAAATTATGATGATTTTGTATTTTCAGCTCAACATGCCAACATACCCATGAAAAGTTAGAGCGGATTAAAGGGTATGCACGATAGTCACAAATCCTCAGCACCCCCCTAAACTTTATCGCCATATGCTCAATAGATACAAAATGCTTAGCATAGAGAGAGGCATTCATTACCACATGCTCATCATGGAGAGAAAAAATCCTTACCACATGCTTCATATATAGAGCATGCTCAACATAAAAAGAGGATGCCTTATGACATGCTTAGAATAGAGCGAGAAATCCCTTACCACATGCTTAGCATCAAGTGAAGATTCCTTACCACATGAACAACATAGAGAGAGGAATCCCTTACCACATGATTAGCATAGAGAGAGGAAATCATTACCACATGCTAAGCATAGAGAGAGGCATTTTAGCATAAAGAGAAAAAATCCTTACCATAGAGAAATTCTTTACCACATGCTCAGCAATAATTACCATATGCTCAACATAGAGAGACAAAATCCTTACGACATACTCAACAAAAAGAAGAATTTAGGAACATGTATCAATCTCTTAATGGGAATGAATCCCACACTCTCTAGGGATCAATGTTCAATTTAAAAAATCTAACTAACTTGTATAATAAATAAAACCTAACCTAATTTAACCCCCACTATCTAACCCGGGCTATTAAAGGATCATCATCAATACCAACTTCTATGTCTAGGTTGCAAGATTGAGCAATCAATGCTAGTGCATAATCCTGTCTCACATAACATATGTAATGTATGTCATATAGTAAAACATATTCCTAATGTTGATTGGAAGTAGGGAGAAAGCATGATTGTAGCTTTCAATATAAAGACCTTCATTAGATATTGCTCCCTTAAGTGTATCTGACCTCAATGAAACAAGGCCTATTGTGTCCTCTTCTTGATTATTGCCCTCTCGAGGGGTGCACTGCTAAGAAACCCTACATATCACTTGCGTTCAAGAGGTATTTTAAAAACCCCTCAACTAAAATTTTGCCCTTAATAAAAACGCCCCTCTTTACTTATGAACTAAGTGATTTTTTTCTAAAGTTGAATTAAAAACCCCTCCTATTATTGTAATCCTATTAATTTTGTTCAAAAAGCTAAATTAAAATATCCCTCCTTTTGAATGCACATGGTACACTAAAATTTTGTGAGTTGAACGCCTTGAGATTGCCCTCTTCATTAGGATCTTCCTTAAGCTCTTCTAAGGTCTCTTCAAGAGCAATATGAATAAAATTTAGGTACATAGAAAATGATAAATCTCCTCCAAGGCCCTACATCTTCTGGGATGTGTATTGTATTTTCCTTATATGATTCAAGCAAGCTATCATACCTCTTGTTCATATTCCTGAGCTTCACATTTGTTACCAGATCTTTTCTTTGATGTGTACATACACCTTGTTGAGATATCTATTCCTTTCCTTCCTTGTAATCCCCTAGAAGATTTTGAGATCTTTTGATAAGAAATCCTTATGTTGATTTGGTATGGTAGCCTATTCAGGTCTTTGTTGAACATATCATAAAAGATGTGGAAGTCTTGTTGAGCATTGTTTTGTTAAAGAAATTTGAAGGGCATCAGGTCACATTACTTTTGTTCTTCTCCTAGTCTACTAGCCTTTAACTAAATTGGCTTCTCCCTTCCTTGACATTGTCCTACTTTGCACTTTTCTTTGGCCTCTTATCTTCTACCTCTTATCTCATGGGCACTTGCTTGACATTGTCATTCTCTTTGTACTTGTCCCCATAAACTACAACTTCACCACCCCCTAATGTAGCCATAGTCAAATTAAACTAACCTTAGTCAAACTAATGTAACTTTACCATTGTTAAAGGAACTAATCCATGGCTAAGCTTACTCACACCTAGTCGATTATGTTAATGATGGTTAAGTCAGCCATATCATACCCGAGGGGTTCTCTATTAAAAATTTAGTCGAATTTAGATGCCATAGGCTAGTTGTCTAGACACCAAATCAACTCTTTAGTTATTTTTTCATTTTATACATCATTTGTTTGCCTAATCAATGCACCAATTTTAGACACTTTTTTGCACATAAGTCATCATAACTTGGTAAAAAATAATTAGAATTGAGTGTAGTCTTTACCAAGCTCTTTAGCCCATCAAATGTGGCATTTTTAAAGTCTTGGACATGTATAATGAGAATAAAGACATATTACTCAAGTCCACCACATATTACTCAAGTCCACCACAAGTGCACAAAATAATCTACCAACTAAGCTGACTAGGAGTAATAAATTGACCTAGAATAGTGCTACCCCAAAAATTACTCACGAGCAATTTTAGATACATGGAGAAACAAGGACACAAAGGGGTGTGATTGTTCACAGGGTACAAGGCTCCAAAAATATGTAGATTGAAGTTATATTTCAAAATAGGAAATATGAATGATGGACAAGATTCAAAACTTAGACTCTCAAATCAATTGTATACACCACTTAATCCAATCTAATAAATAGTACAAAGTCCTAGATTGTTATGAAAAACATCATTACTAAATCAATTTGATCATAGACTGCATAAGTACAAAAATGTACATTCTATATTCAGGAGACACAAAGTACACGTTACAAACTTTGCATATATTCAGTCATAGAACGAGATCATCTCTACAAAAATCAATAAGTCCTAAAACCATACTTGTGAGGAGTTAAGAGTTACATCCAACAAAGGTGGTTCTTCATCATAAATTGTGTATTAAGTATGAAAATGTGTGTTCTATATTTAGGAAATAGAAAATACAGATGCCCTTCTTCAGTTAGTTTCTTCATAAATTGTGTATTAAGTATGAAAATGTGTGTTCTATATTTAGGAAATAGAAAATACAGATGCCCCAAACTTTGCATATATTCAGTCATGGATTGAACAACGTAGAGCGAGATCATCTCTAGAACGATAGCGAGATCATCTTTAGAACGATTGATAACTCTTGAAACCATATGTGTAAGGAGTTAAAAGGTACACCCAAAAAAAGTGGCTCTTCATATCTTCATATGCAAAATGAGGTTGTTATCCATTAGGTTACCTTGCATACGTATTTCTTAAGAATATTCGAAGTATATCTATCTCCTTTATCATTGGCACACCCGATGGTTGGAATTTTAAAAATTTTGATACTTGAACCCACCAACATGTTCCTAATATCAATCTATTGTACCCTATTCATGATGCAAACATCTCATCAATCCAAGACTATGACAGAAAGTAGATGAAAGAGCTTGGTGCAATACCACAGCTCCAAACCCCCATACAGTGTTGTATGCAGAGCCTGGTCTTTTTTCAGAGGTTGTTTTTCATCTTGAGCCAAGTCTAACGCACCAAACAAGTATATCTCTAACTCTATACCGAGTTGATCTCCTATATCATCATCGTACTCTAGCATCGTACGTTCACCTAAAAGTACTTGATCATCTTCTTCAATAAAGTGTGGTGATTCTTGATGAACGTTGTCTTCTTCCTCAATACCCCCTAGGATTGTCACACCGAGGGGTTCCAAGTTTGGGGAGGGGGGGGGGGGGGGGGGGGCAAAGCCAAAAATACATGAAATATTGGTGCATGAGTTGTGTGGTCAAAATTATAAGATAAGGGTGTGGCTCCTTAATGACTAACATCCCTTACCATGTTCTATCGTAGTAATTTAGAATTTTTGGTGGATTGGAATTTGGTATCCTTGTTGGTCAATCAAACAACCTCTTTGTCCTACTTTCTTACCGCTTTTGTGTCCTTAGGTGAAGTCATTTTAGAGTTGTCATATTCCACTAGCTTGAAGACTCCTAAGCTCTTCTTCACCTGCACAAAATCTAGATCTGCATTTTTAAATCTTGTTGTGAAAATATTCTATCACAAATAGCATTAGTAGCTCTTTCTACTTGGCCCTATAGAACTAACTCTTCTTCTTTAGATATAGTCTTCAAAACCTCTTTTTGCTAATTAGCAAAATTCATTAACACTTCAGCTACAACATAATTCTCAATTTTGGACTCTATGTCTTGTTCACATATTGCATTTATTGCTCTTTCCACTTGACCTTATGCAACTAACTCATCTTCTTTACGTATAGTATTTAGAACCTCTTTCCTACCGATTAACAAAAGTCATAACACTTCAACTATAGCATGCTACTCAATTTTGGACTTTGTGCTCGACTCTGTCTTGTTCATTAGTATCATCAACTAAGAAAGAAGGAAATTTTTTAGAGTTAAAATTAATGTATAGCTTGTGAGAAAAGTCAAACAATCTGTCTGAACTCATGTCTTTCTGACAGAATCCTTCGTGGTGGTCACTACCAAAAGGTTGTTCTGACTCTTCCTTGACAGACACCTCTTGTTCGGAGATCTTAGGCTCAGAAAAAATTTGGAGAGTAGCTTCCAATTTATACAAGTCCTTTTGAGTTTGTTCCACTCAATTCTATAGGAGATGGTTCTTCAAAGACTCTTCCTCCCTTCAATAGGCTTCAAATGGTTGTCTATGTACATCCAAGACTTTATCCTTCATTTTTTCCATATTCTCTTCATGTAAGTACACATTTATTGTTGGATGCCTATGCACTCTATGTTACATGTAAATCTCCCTTCACAACTGAGGTGATTTGCACCAACAACAAAAACCTTTTAGTCATCAGGCATTCTTCTTCTTCCTTAATCTTCTAGTTTTTTGAGGCTTTTGCCTTTTCAGTAGGAATCTGTGTAGACGTTCCATCTTGGTGAGTTTCTAGAAATGAGAGGGTCTAACATCAATTTCTATAGAGTCGGGATCCATGTGGCCAAGTCTGTGAGCAGCAAGTAGAGGGACCTGGGGATGCTGCACAATTAAGAGGAATATCCTTGGCTGAGACATGTCGATCAGCTTCAACAAGTAGCTTTATCACAATGGTGTTTAAGTCTTCAGTGCAGCTGAGTGCATGTAGTTCAATCTCCATGCTCAACTGTGTGTGAGCCTTGTTGTAGAGCTCTATGGCTTTGTGGGCGATTTTGTTCCTGTCCCACCAATTAGCAAATAGAATGTCAGTAGAGATAATTGTGTTATTGAACTAGAAGCCATTTCTAGTAATCCATGTGAACCAGACAACATTTGCCCTTGTTGGATGCCACAAGTCCTTATTGACCTTGTAGGACTACCCTAAATGAATAGCCCTCCAATTTAATGGTTCCCCAGTAACCAGATGGATAAGTTTCTCGACTTTCCTTGCATGAAGATAGGCCACAAAGGGATGAAATACATCTTCACGCACCATCACCTTCCCCAATTCTTAAGCTTCTGCTATTTGTCCAGACGGCCATGTGGAGTATCAGCCATAACAAGGTTGAGACTTTTTCTATTGTGCTTTTGTCCCAGATAGTCTCAAATGTGTTCTTCCAAATGGCCGCACTGTCACCAAGCCTCCACCTTTTATTAAGTTCCTTGTAGACTTCGTCAATAGTGGAATTTGGAGTTGGTATGGGACAAAAGAGGGAGTTTCCCACCCAACTAAATTACTTCCTATAGACCAACTGAGGGCCACCCTTCCATTGAGTTTCACCTTGCCAGAGAGCGATTCTATTCATGACTAAATCATGTTGATTATTAGTAAGTGAGAATTCTCTCCATATTTCCTGCCAGCAATTCCATTTGAGGTTCCCTTGGTCCCATAGTTGTCCCCAGCATTGAAGGACCTGTTTGAATAACAAGCTTGCTCTCAATAAGTCTTCATCATTCATAGTTTAATCTTGAAGATCACTGAGACCCAAATAGAATGCCATATAAGGCACCTTTTCCTCAAAAGACATTGGAGCTCTTGATTTGCTAAAAAACAGACCAAAGAGATCTCCATAAAGGGATCCCTTTTGTGGTGCAAGGTTTTGGGGAGCTGAGAGCTGAGAGAAGAGGAATTTTTTTCCACTTTGGGGCTCTGAGAGGCCGAATATGAATAGTATTTTTGAGCAAAAGTAGGGACTAATCTTCCAAAGGGTTAAGAATAGCTTTGACAATCTAGGAGGTAACAAGATTATGAATAGCTTGCTCAATATCAACTATCTCAGACCTCCTGTTAACCTTGTGGCAACAAGGGCTAGAAGTGCAAGTCTAGAGCAACAATGATGAAATCATTGTGTGTGTAGAGTAGCGGCAAAGCTCCGTTGGTAATATATCGATCCTGAAAGATGGTCTAATGAATCTAAAAGGACGAGGATAGCCAAAATCCTCTCTAGAAAAGATCCAGTCATACTTGCAAAATCAGGAGCTAGAGAGAGAAATACTAAATCTAGAGAGAGAAAGACTAAAAGCCTACACTTTCTGAGGTCCCCCCACTTTGTGTAGAGACCCAAAGGTCTCCCCACTTTGTGTAGGGACCCAAAAGCCCCCCCCCCAAAAAATGGAGGGACTCTTATCCAAAAGGTCTCCTACAAAAGAGGTCCCACCATGGAGGTACCTACAGATTGTGTAGAGACCAAAATGTATAAATATCCCTCAATGGAATGAAGCTATGACACTTTGGGGTTCAGTATTCAAGCTCACTATTGTATTCATGTGATTTATCTCCATTGCTTCCATGCTCTCTTACGCTATCGTGTTTTGGCATGCCCTTACCCTTGCACTCCCTACCCTTGTACTCCCTCCTCCTCCTCTCTCCTTCTCATCCTCCCTCCTCCTCGTCCTCTTCCCTCCTCCTCCCCCCTCCCTTTTCCTTCTCCTCCCTTATCCTTCCTCCTCCCTCTTCCTCCTCATCCCTCCTCCCTCCTCCTCCTCCTCCTTCTCCCTCCTCCCTTGTCCCTCCTCCTCAACCCTTACCCCTTAGGTCATGAAGGAGACTAGCTCTCCACTCCTCAACTTTGGACTCCCTCCTAAACCTTGCAACCCTCTCTAAACCTCAGAACCCTTAGATTGCTCTCTCAACCCTTTCCCCTTCTGAACCCTGCAACCCCCTTTTGAACCCTTGAACTCCTGTGGAGGCGAGAGCCTCCATCCATCGAAGTGATCAAGCCCTCTTTCTCACCCATGCCGTCCTGGACCTCTTTTGTAGGAAACCTTTTGGACAAGAGTCCCTCCACTTTTTAGGGGGACCTTTTGGGTCTCTACACAAAGTGGGGGGACCTTTGAGTCTCTACACAAGTGGGGGGACATTTTGGGTCTCTATTGAAAGTGGGGGGACCTTTTGGGTCTCTACACAAAGTGGGGGGACCTTTGAGTCTCTACACAAGTGGGGGGACATTTTGGGTCTCTACACAAAGTGGGGGGACCTCAAAAGTGTAGGCTTTTAGTCATTCTTTCTCTAGATTTAGTATTTCTCTCTCTAGATCCTGATTTTGCAAGTAGGATTGGATCTTTTCTAAAGAGGATTTTGGCTATCCTCATCCTTTAAGATTCATTATACCGTCTTTTTGGCTTAGGATATTACAAGCGGAGCTTTGCCGCTACTCTACACACACAATGATCTCATCCTTGTTGCTCTAGATTGCACTTCTGGCCCTTGTTGCCGGAGAGAGGAGGGAGGAGGAGGCACATGAGAGAGGAGGAGGAGGGAGTACAAGGGTAAGGGCATGCTAGGACATGATAGTGTAAGAAAGCATGGACGCAATGGAGATCAATCAGATGAACACAATAGTGACCTTGAACACTGAACCCCAAGCATGGAAACCTCATTCCATTGAGATATATTTATACATGTTGGTCTCTACGCAATTTGTAGGTACCTCCAAGGTGGTACCTCTCTTGTAGGGGACCTCTTGGACAAGAGTCCCTCCACTTTTTGGGGGGACCTCTTGGGTCTCTACACAAAGTGGGGGAACCTCATGACTCACTCTAGAAAGTGGGGAGACCTTTTGAGTCTCTACACAAAGTGGGGGAACCTCATGAGTCCCTCCACAAAGTGGGGGGACTTCAAAAAGTGTAGACTTTTAGTATTTCTCTCTCTAGTTTTAGTCTTTCTCTCTCTCTCTCTCTCTCTCTCTCTCCCCCCCCCCCCTGATGTTCCAAGTTTTATTGGATATTTTCTACATTGTTTCTCCCAAGTGCAGGTTCATAGGGTGTCAGTAACCTATAATCGTGTCGTTGCTCATTGTAGCATAGGTGTTCACACGTATAGCATAGGTCCTCGGGTCGTATTCTGGTGAGAGGTGTAGGCTAAAGCAAAACACACTGGGTCGTATTCTGGTGAGAGGTGTAGGCTAAAGCAAAACACACTGATAGACACTGGATCTCGCCTCCATGGGAGTTCAAAGGTTCAAAAGGGGGTTGCAGGGTTCGGAAGGGGACATGGTTGAGAGAGCTATTCTAGGGGTTCAAGGGTTCATAGAGGGTTTCAGGGTAAAGACCTAGTCTCCTTTGTGACTTCATGGGGTAAGGGAGGAGGGACAAGGGAGGAGGGAGGAGGGAGGAGGAGGAGGGAGGAGGAGGAGGGAGGAGGGGAGGAGGAGGAGGGAGGAGGAGGGAGGAGGAAGAAGGAGGAGGAAAAAGGAGGGAGAAGGAGGAAAAGGGAGGGGGGAGGAGGAGGGAAGAAGAGGAGAAGGAGAGAGGAGGAAGAGGGAGTATAAGGGTAGGGAGTGCCAGGGTAAGGGTATGCCAGAAGACGATAGTGTAAGAGAGCATGGACGCAATGGAGATAATCACATAAACTAAACCCCAAAGAGTCATAGCTTCATTCCCTTGGGAGATATTTATACATATTGGTATCTACACAATCCATAGGTACCTCCGTGGTGGGACCTCTTTTGTAGGAGACCTTTTGCACAAGAGTCCCTCCACTTTTTGGGGGGACCTTTTGTGTCTCTACACAAAGTGGGTGGACCTTTGAGTCTCTACACAAAGCGGGGGGACATTTTGGGTCTCTACACAAAGTGGGGGAACCTTTTGGGTCTCTACACAAAGTGGGGGGACCTCAAAAGGTGTAGGCTATTTCTCTTTTGGCTATCCTCATCATTAAGATTCATCATACCATTTTTCAGGCTCAAGATATTACAAGCGGAGCTTTTCTGCTACTCTATACACACAATGATCTCATCATTGTTGCCTTAGACTGCACTTCTGGCCCTTGTTTCCATCGGGTTAATAACTCCCTTGGACCGATTTGATTACCCATCCTTGGGCTATGGTTGAGTCTGCAGACGATGTTGTGCTGCAATTGTTTTTACCCAATGAGTATGGTAAAGATGGCATCATCGATAGATGGATCGAGCTTGTTGTCGAGTTTGCTCGAAGCCAGTTTCAACCATATCTTCAAACAAACACACATACTGCCCTTGAAGAGATATGGCTCTTTGAAAGAGGCGACTAGTTGTTTGAGCATCTATTTGTTGATTTGGGTTGAAACTGAGGTTGGGTAAATGGTCATCAATGGTGAGGGATACCTCTAGGATTACGGTTAAAGCTTCACTGTATTTTGCACTTTCCTTGAGTGTTTTGTCATAACTTCCTTGCATAATTGATCCCATGTTTGTCAAGGCTCTAATGAGTATTTCTTGGCTTGTCCATTTGATCTTGGAGTTTCTATTGTTAGCGGCCAATTGTGAGAAGCATCTACACTATCTGGATCATGATGTTTGGCATCCCATAGGTAGTGACGGGGTACTGCATCAAATGTGGGATGCGTTTGAAAGGAAGATGGATCTAGTAAGTACTTTTCATTGGGCAGCTTTGATCTACACCATGCAGGTTGTGGCTCCAATTTGTTGCTTATGTCTGGAGCAATTTGCGCTTAGTGAATACTCATTGAAATGTTGGAGAGGTCCCATCCTCCTCTTGACTACATATCTGGGTAAAAATCACCAATGGGATTACTAGGCATGGGAATCTTATCTGTATCCTATTGCAACTCTCGTGTGGGTGTGAAATTTGGATTATCCAATTCGTGAAGCTCATTCATGGAATCATTAATGGTCTCTTCCATTGGAAACTCAAGTGAGATCTAAGGAATATGTGGTCGTGCGAGAGAGGAAAAGGTTATAGGGGACAAACTTGAGGTGGAATTACTACACACTTGACCTTCTACTCTGCATCTAGGCTACCAAGTAAACCCTTCAAGTCCATAGTTCTTTTTCCATGCCTACTAGATGGTCTCGTAGACATGCGATTTGCTTCAACTTGCCTTTCTCACCTATGCATGGTATGCCATCTCTCAAATACTCACCATCCATGGTTTCCCCCTTGACATGTCTCATATGCAATGAATAAATTCCTTCATTGTTCAGCCTCCACTACAAGTAGTGGCTATTGAAACAGATACTCTTTAGGACTTCTATCATGTCACGTCATTTTTGCACATGGAATGGCAATTGATCCTCAAAAAGTGGAGGCCATGCAAGCAAAAGAGCACGTTAAAATATAAAATAAATAACATGGTTTATTAGGTGGGTGAAGTGGCATAACAAGTCTCAGAGGTATTTTTCATATGTTTGCCAACCACTCACAAAACTTGCAAAAAAGGATAGTCCATAGGAAGACCGGAAAAGGTATTCTGACTTCTCAAGAAGATGTTGTTCATGGATCCAATATTACAACCACCATATTGGAACTTAGATTTCCATGGCTTTGTCGATGCATTGAATATTGCAATTGAGGTAGTGCTGATGTAGATAACATAGAAAGGATGGTATTAGCCAGTCTATTATACAAGATAAATCTTAAGACTAGAAAGATGGAATTACTCCATTTTAGAACGAGAATGTTTGGCATGGTGTATGCACTTAGTTAGTGTTATTTGCTATTTGCTTAGAAATAAGATTGTGTTCACATGGATCATCAAGCATTGTTGTACTTGGTGAATAAGCAACAAACCATAGGGAGACATGCATGATGCTAGATCTTATTCACACACCAAGAAGCTAGCATCTAATTGAAAATTAACTAAGTAGATTGGATTCTATACAAGTATTGATGGAAGGCATACCAGAGAATTTATCTGATGCAAAATTTATCGGAGTATTTACATGATGCATAATTATTTTAGGTGGAACTGTCCACGAAACGTACTAGCATGATTAGATGTTGTAGTTCCTTACAAAATGTGTTTTCCCAAAAACCATGTCAACAGAAGAATTACCTTGAAGAGTAAGCCTTTCACAGTGCTAGGAGGAGCTACACAAATGCGATATCAAGCACATAATTTGATGTTGTGTTTTGGAGCATGAATAGAAAGTCGTATTGCAAGAGCCCCTTTTCAAGTGAGATAAGGGCCAAAAGGATGTTTCAAGCAGCTTTGTAATGGCCTACGTTAATTAAAGATACCCATAAATTTGCAAAACAATGCTAGTATTATCATAAACAAGGAGACCATGCAAATGCAGAATGGATGCTGAGAGTGCTCTCAACGGAAGCAAGAATGGAAGAGGGAGAGAGAGAAACAGAGAGCTACACAAGTTTTGGTGGGTGCAGAACCACCCTAATCTTCTTTTTCATTCATTTATATATGTGTTTGAGTATTGTACATAACCGGGGTAAAGGCACAGTGACCTTTAACCCCCACAACCTCCCACTTAAAGGACAATGTGCCTTTAAGGGAGAACAATCAGTGAGCATACTATCCAATGCCCATCAATACGTGACAATACTCAAACTGCTGACTAGGTAGACTCTTCATCAGCATATCTGCAGGGTTATCATCTGTATGAACCTTGACAAGCTCTATGTGCTTGTCCTCAAGTACCTCCCTGATGAAATGGTACTTGACCTCAATGTGTTTGGTCTTTGCATGAAAGACCGGATTCCGTGCTAGCTGAATAGCACTCATGGAATCACTATGCAATGTCGGTACACCTGTATGAATCCCCAAATCTCCCACTAGCCGATCAAGCCATATAGCCTCCTTGCAACCGTCTGTGGCTGCAACATACTCAGCCTCTGTGGTAGACAAAGCAACACACTTTTGTGCGCGAGACATCCACGACACTGCACCACTGCAAAGGTGAACACATAACCAGAAGTGGATCTCCTACTATCCACATGCCCTGCATAGTCTGAATCTGTGTACCCAAGTACACGCATGTCTCCTTTACCAAAGTAGATGCACATCTCCTTGGTACCCTTCATGTACCTCATGATGCACTTAACTGCCTCCCAATGCCTCTTTCCTGGATTAGCCATATACCGGCTAACAACTCCCACTGCAAATGCAATGTCTGGTCTAGTAGCTATCATAGCATACATAAGACTCCCAACCGATGATGCATAAGGAACCTTGGCCATCATGGCCCTTTCCTCATCTGATTTGGGACTATCTGTATGACTCAGTTTCACATATGGAGGCAATGGAGTACTCACTGCCTTCCCCCCCTCCATATTGAAACGCTGCAATACTTTTGTAACATACTCTTTTTGTGAAAGCCAAAGGAGTTTCCTACTCTGATCACGCGTGATGCGCATACCAAGAATATGACCTGCAAGTCCCAAATCCTTCATATCAAAGGCCTCATGCAACTTGGCTTTAATGCATCTAGCTCATAAGTATTCTTGCTAGCCAATAGCATATCATCCACATATAGTGCCAAGATTATAAGGCTATTATCCTTAGCCCTTTTAGTGTAGAGGCAGTGATCAATTTCACTCCTTCTAAAACCCTGGGACCGAATGAAAGCATCAAACTTCTGATACCATTCTCTAGGCGCTTGCTTAAGACCATAGAGACTCTTCTTCAGCTTGCAAACTAAATGCTCTTTGCCCTTTTCTTCAAAGCCTTCCGGCTGCACCATGTAAATTTCCTCATGCAAATCCCCATGCAAGAAAGCTGTCTTGACATCCATCTGCATAAGCTCCATATCCTCTGATGCCACTAGTCCAAGCATGCATCTAAGTGTGGTCATCTTCACAACCGGAGAGAATATCTCATCAAAGTCCACACCCTTCTCTTGCTTGAACCCTTTAGCGACCAAACGGGCCTTGTACCTAGGCACATCATCACCTGTGACCTTCATTTTGTAGACCCATTTACATGGCAATGCTTTCTTTCCATGTGGCAAAGAAACCAAGTCCCAAGTCTTATTATTCATAAGTGAACTCATCTCTAATTGCATAGCATACTCCCACTTGCATTGATCCTCGTGCATCATAGCCTCTCTGTAGCAAGAAGGCTCCCCACAATCAGTAAGCATCACATAGTCTACCCCTGGAACAAACCTATCAGGCGGTCTAGACACTCTAGATGATCTTCTCAAGGGCATTTCAACTTGCTGTCCCACCTGCATATCAGCCACATTTGGCTCACCATTTCCACCAATAGATGATCCATCATCTACCCTTTATTGTATACCTGTGGGAGTACTTGGTGGTACCATTTCTTGCACATTTGGTGCATGGACAGCTTGCTGTCTATTAACATATGCAGGTGGATTCACATCCTGGAAAGTGATTCTCCTCATTTCCACATCCCTCATGGGTGTCTTATGCATCTTCTTCTCATTGAAGACTACATCATGGCTGCGTATGATCTTCTTTGCTTCTGGATCCCAGAGACGATAGCCCATCTCTCCACTTTCACCATAACCCAGAAAGATGCATTTCCTAGACTTAGGATCTAGCTTCTTTCGAAGCTCTTTCGGCACATGTGCATATGCCTCACACCCAAATATACATAAATGAGAGTAAGAGGGCTTCTTGCCACTCCATGCTTCTTCAGGAATACCACCATCCAAACTCTTACTAGGTGATCTATTGATCACATGTACTGCAGTCTTCATTGCCTCAGCCCAAAAACCACCAGAAAGACTTGCATTGGAAAGCATGCATTGCAACCTTTCTTGAATGGTACGGTTCATCTTTTCTACAAGTGGATTTTGCTCTGGAGTACGAGGGGATGTGAGCTCCCTCTTAATCCCACGTGTATCACAGAAATGTTGAAAGTCATGAGAGAGATACTCTCCACCATTGTCAGTCCGTAGGCATTTAAGCATTCTACCTGACTGATTCTCAACCAAGGCTAGCCATTTCTGAAATACTTGGAACACATCACTCTTCCGAGCTATAGCATAAGCCCACACTTTCCTAGTTGCATCATCAATGAATGTCACATAGTATTCAGCCCTGCCTAATGACCGTGTAGGCATGGGACCACATACGTCTGAATGCACCAAATCAAGCTTTTCAAACTCTTTCTTTCCCCTTCTTTTATGGGCTGATTTAGTCTGCTTCCCATAGAGACAGTGCTCACAAAATTGAAAATCAGAGAAACTCAAATGCGGTACATAACCCAAACGGCATAAGAGTTTCATCCCATTTTAGCTCATATGGCCCAACCTGCAATGCCACAAAGAAGTGCTTGGCTGCTCGGTTATTGCAATAACATGATCAAATACCCCTAATACATGTAAGGGATACAAGTCCCACACTTGGCATCCCTAGCCAAAAGCATAGAGCCCTTCTGAATTTTCCAAGTTTGAAAGCCAAAAGTGGTGTGAAAACCAGCATCATCTAGCTGACCCACTAAAATAAGACTCTTGGTCAACTTAGGCACATGTCTCACATGTTTCAAAATAAATGCAGACCCATTTGCAAAAGAAAACCTTATGTCACCTGCTCTGACTATGTCACATGCATAGTCATTTCCAAGATGCACACAACCTGTCTTTCCACTGTCATAAGTGGAGAACCATTCCCTATGGGGAGTAACATGGAATGAAGCACCATAATCCAAAATTCAATCCTGGGAATATGCATCATCTGAAGTGGTAAGCAACTCTGCAAATAAACTAGACATGAAGAGAACGTCATTGTCACTATCATGTGTGACTGCATTGATCTCCTCGATCTTCACTTTTCCTTTGTCCTCCCTTGGATTCTCTTCCTTTTGATTTGCACCCCAATTTGCATTCTTTTTCTTATCCTTTTGCTCTCTTTTCAGCTTGTAGCAATCCTTTTTCATATGGCCCTTCTTGCCACAGTGGTAACACTCAATGTTCCGTGCCCTGGATTTGCTACGAGACTTCCCTCTTTCTTGGGACTTCCCCCTGAACTGTGATCTACCCCTTTGCACATTTAAGGTTGCATCTTGCTTGTTGCCATCATAGACTTCCGTCTAATCTCCTCGGCCAACAAGCTACCCACAACATCATCAAATTTCAGTACTCCACTAGGTGCAGAGTTACTGACAGCTGTACGGAAGGTATCCCATGAGGATGGCAATGAACATAAGAGAAATATTGCCTTAGTCTCTGCATCAAAATTCATCTTCTGAGCCTGAAGCTGGCTGAAAATAATATTGAATTCATTCAGTGAGAAGCAATGGAGACCCCTTCCTTCATCTGCAGCTCAAACAACCTCTTCATGAGGTAAACTTTATTAGAGGCAGTTTCCTTTTCATAAGTGGCACACAGTTTCTTCCACAAATCTTCCATAGTCTGCTCATTTACTACTGTGAAATAAACTGACTCTGCAAGATGAAGTCTAATAGTAGACTTTGCTAGTGCATCCAACTCATTCCAATCATCCTCATACATATTTGCAGGCTTAGCTTCAATCCCTGCCAAGGGTTTAATCTGCTTCTTTTGAATAAGCACATCCCTTATCTGTTCTTTCCACAAAGAAAAGTTTGTCCCATCAAACTTTTTAATGGTAAAAAACTCATTTTCAGACATGGAAGAGGATGCCATGACGCAAATGAAGCAAAAATCCCAAATGCTATGCCTACAAGGGAGAATCACACCAAATACCAGGTGCACCCAAATGTGTATGCCACAATAGAGTGAAATATCACCAAAACTCATGTCTCAAAGCATCTGACTCATGTGCATATACTATGCATCCATATGAGCAAATCTGGCCCAAAAGAAAATGCCAACTGCAATGGCAATCCAAAATGCCAATAAGTGCCAAATGACTCAAGCATAAACACCGTCCACTGGCATATGCATCAATAATATCTCATCCAAGAGAGCATAGCACTATCAGTGCATCACCTGCAATGTGTCAAAGCTATCCCTCAGCATAAAATAGCATCCATGTGCAAAGTGTCCATAAAAATAGCATCCCACAAGGCAATCTAGGCCTATCAACGCATCCAATAAGGATCGCAATGCATCCAAATGGCCTATAAATCATCCACTACAACCCAATGCACATCACGAATGAGCGCACATGGCTCAAACTGCAACTAGAGTGATATGCATAAGGTATGCTCAAGAAATCATGGTCCCACGGAAAAGACCGCTACTGAAAATAGAACCTGAGATGCCTCAAAACATGGGCGCCATTGCATAATCGAACTCAGCAATAAAATCTGCAAATATCTCTCTTCTGCTGGAATTCCAAAATCCCAACCGATGAGTGAGAAATGGGAGTCAACACTTATCCACTGCCATGTGGCATAAATCTAAGTTTTCAAATCCTTAGAATGAAAAATGCATAACAGAGAGATGAAAACGAATACACAGAGATCTATAACTCTGAAAATCCTCCACCGAATCACGTAAGAACTGACAGGTAGGGGTTTTTGGGTGTCCGGAACGCAATGGGATAGATGGTTTTGGAAACCGTGGTCTCAATCACTGGGTCCAACACACGGACTGAAAAACGTTTTTGGAAACAGAGCTGTTTGTAAACTCCACCGGAGTGCGAATGATGAGCAACATAGAAGTTTTAGGACCTCCTGAGTCCACCGGAATTGACAGATCTGCAAATGGTTGCTCCAAACTTGAGTTCCAACACCCAGGCAGAAAAATGCAGAAACTGACACAGTGAGTCAGAAATCCAATGAAATGATCCTAGATTCAAGAATGAAGGTGTTTCCAAGCTCCTGAAGTGAAGTGGATACCAAAAGCAAGCAATAGTTGCCTCTACAAGTCAATATGTAGTCTCTGTCATCGAACGGAATAGGGAAAAGCTCAAAAAACGACTTTTTCTTTGAAAACACTTAACAGGCTCTCAAAACCACTTCGCAAAGCCAAAGTGACTTTTCCAAAGGTTCCTCCAAGGTCTCTACAGAGTCGGATGCAAGTAAAGTCACCCACAAAGCTTCCCACAGAGCTTCTCCTTCCTCCCACAGAGCTGCTGAGCTTCCAGGCATTCACGCACGCTCAGCTAGATCACCCGGGCTCTGATACCAGTTGAGAGTGCTCTCAACGGAAGCAAGAATGGAAGAGGGAGAGAGAGAAACAGAGAGCTACACAAGTTTTAGTGGGTGCAGAACCACCCTAATCTTCTTTTTCATTCATTTATATATGTGTTTGAGTATTGTACATAACCGGGGTAAAGGCACAGTGACCTTTAACCCCCACAGATGCCATAGAATCTATTGTACCCATGGAGCCTCTTCAAAAAAGGGGGTTGAATTTTGTTAAACCTTTCAAACTAGCAAGAAGATTGATTGGTAATAAATACATTTTGGTTGCAAGCAAGAGACTATTATTCCAAGTGTGTTGAGGTGCAAAGTTTTTATATCAGAATATCATGACCATTTGGATGCCCTATCAAATTAGTTTCAAACCAAGGTGGAAATTTCTTGAATAAGATGATTAAAAAGTTGATATATGGGCATATGATTTTGCATAAGAAATCTATGATTTATCACTTGTAGGTGAATGATCAGGCAAAAAGCAACAACATAAGCTAGTGAAAAGGATCCTAAAATTGATAGGTTTTGAAAATAGGAAAGATTGGGATACACTCCAAAGAACTTTCAAAGTTAGTACAAGAATGACATTCTGATTAATTTATGGAGTGGAAGCATTGGTACCAATGGAATTTATAACATCTAGTTTACAAATTGGAGTGGAGAAGCTAAGTTTGGAAGAGTTGGTGGAGTTTTGGTGATAGTAATTACTACAGTTTGACTAAGACAGACTGCTTAGTTATATAAAACTCAGGTAATGTAGAGATGAGAAAGGCTTGGTTAACCACAAAATTAAGTTTAAAATCTTCAAGAAAGGGGATTTGGATTTAATGTATAATCAAGAACTAGATTGGGAAGATTTTCAGACAAATTGAAGCTCTAATATGATGGACTCTTCATTATCTAGGATTGGGATCAATTTGGATCACAAATATTCATGGTGATAAAAAGCAGTGAATTTGTCTAATATTGTATGTCAGGATTCGTAGAGCTATTACTCAGCTGAGGTTTGTGTGAATGTCATAAGGTGTGGCCTGTATTGCTGTATTCCATTGAAAATTAACAATGGCACATGTGGAGTAGCCAAACTAGACATTTGATTTTGAATTTCTATCAAGATCAATGTCAATTTTGTTTTTGCATGTCATTACCCTTAGTTCTCTTGTGTGACTTGTTGCGACCCATGCTATCCAACATGAGAGGAGTGATCAAGATGCCACTGCACCTAGAGAATTGCGATCAAGGTGAAGCCATGTACCTCATCTAGCATGCAAATAGGTTTTCATTCCATAATGATTTCAAACGCGATGGGTCAAGGTTTCCTTCACAGTTTGAAACAGTTAGCAATCCCATGTAAATTAGGTGGAGAGCAATGATGATATAGTTGTGGAATCTAGCCAGTAATGGCAAAAGGGTTAGCCCATTATGATTCATATAAGTTTCATGAATTCAAATTTCATCTAGATCACAACAATACATAGAATATAATCTAGTTGAGGAAGATTGGATTGCATGAATACAGCTCTTTGCCTTTGTAGAAGTGGATAGTCAATCTGATAGGCTACATAATGGTTTTGTATTTTGCAAACTTTTGAATTTATGTTACCGAGGAGCCCATTGCAAAAAATTTCAAAATACCACTAGCCCCCCCTTGATGCTCCTCCTACCAAGTGTAAAGAAGAATGAACGATTAGGGTCTTGGTAAATTTTTCAAGTTAGTTTCATTAAGAAGCTAAAATTTTAAATTGGCATCGAAAGTTTATATGCCTTAATAAAATAAGTGTTTGAAATATTCGCCAAGATTTACATTTTTCCTTCAAAATTCAAAATCTAAAATATTAAAAAGTACTCTATTCTACTAATATTGTGAAACTAAAAAAATTATCTTGAAAAATTTTGCCAAGATTTTATATTAATATATAATCATAGCTTTTATGTTATCAAGATTGTACCAGAGAATAGTAGTTGCTATATAAAAACCTCCCTAATTCCTATTTTCTTTGTGGGCTGGCAAGCCATTCAGTGAAGAACTGTCCTTAGAAGAAAAATAAACCCAAACCTCAAACCCCTTTCACTCCCAAGCCTCTTTTGCCACCAATTGAGAAATGGGTACCTAAGGCCCCTGTTATAAGTGTAGATAAGATTCCTTTAGGTGAAGGATCTCCCTCTAGTCCCAAAGTGATACTGAAACAACGTCTGATTAAGCCCCTTCAAGCTCTTGAAGCTTTAGTTGATGAAGAGATTGAAGAGTGGATCAGAGAAAACCAAGACAAGATGCAGGAGGATGATTTTGATCTTGGATGGGAAAAAGATTTTGAAGAATTTATTTGTCTCATGACCTATTGAGGGAGGTTTCCTCTCTCATTGAATGGATTCACTCTAGCCTTTTCCTCTCAGAACATAAGCCTGTTTCCCTTCAATGTGACTTTGGAATGGGGAGACCTTCCTCCTCTTGGTTTAAGGCTGATCCTAAACTCTTCTATCTTAGAAGTGTTCAGGAAAGGATTACACTTATTTGAGAGGTTTGCTTCACTGATCAAAAGCCAGATGAGGTCTCCTAGCATGATGCAGTAAAAAAACCTAGAAATTACTAATGTAGACAAGGCAAGATAGGGCCAAAGTCAGAGCACATAGAATGGACAAAATTAGAGAGACCATCAATGAATTGGAAAGGGACGGGTAGCTAGGTTAGGAGACTCTAGAGCTCAAGAGGAACTACTTCTTGATGAGATCTAAGACTCTGAGAGCAACTAAAGCTCAATGAGTCAAAAACTTATTTAAGAGAATGGTAGGCAGGTAAAATTGACAGACCAACCAAGGAAACTTTCAAACTAATCAAAAGAAAGAGAGCTTAGAATGAAATCCCTTTGTTGAAAAAGGGTAACAACTCAATAGCAGTAGATTTAGTAAAGAACATTCAGTTCATTCACCAACACTTTCAGAAACTGTTGTTTGATGCTATTCTACCTAATGAGTTTATTATGCAAGCTAGGTAGTTATGCAAAGAGGCCAAGAGAAAGACTATCAGAAATTTTGAAAGTATATACCTTGAAAAACCTCTGACTCTAAATGAGCTCAAGCAGGAAGTAGATGTAATGGCAGAAGGGAAAATGCCAGGTGAAGATCACTTGTGTGTGGAATTTTACAAGTCCTTCTGGGAAACTGTAGGCCCTTGGCTACTGTAGGTCTAGGATGAAAGCCTTACTTCCTCTTCCCTACCTACCCACATAAATGGGGAAGTTATCAAACTCATCCCCAAAGATGGTCCCAGGGAAGAATGAAAATACTGGAGACCTCTCACCATGCTGAACTATAGTTACAAGATCTTTGCTAAGGCCCTCTCCCTTCGAATCCAAAAGAGAATGGACTCATGGATTCTCAACGAGTAGAAGGGGTTTATTAAAGGAAGGCACCTTCTAGAAGAAATCATTAATATTTCGGAGGGTTGTGAGTATGAAAAGTATTGAAAGAGTGAAATTTTTTTTCTCAAAGTTGATTTTGACAAGGCTTATGACCGCTTGGATTTGGATTTTCTTATTCAGACCCTTCAAGACATGGGCCTTCCCAAGACTTTTGTTTCTTTTGAGAGACTGCTCCTTACTCATGCTTCAGCCAAAGCATGTGTTAAAGGAGAGATGGGCCACTCCTTCTCCCTCAAAAGATCAATCAGACAAGGATGCCCTATTGCTCCCCTCCTTTTTGCAATTGCTAAAGATTCACTAGGATGGCTTATTCAAAATGAAACTAAAAGTGGTACCATTAAAGGCATTGAGCTCCCCTCAGGTACACAACTTAGCTACCAATAGTTTGTAGATGACACTAACTTCACTCCTAAGAACACAAGATTGACATCCAAAATGTGTTGAAGTGCCTTGATGTTTTCTGTGAAGCCTTAGGATCCCTCATAAATCACTCATAAATAGGGTATGCAACTTTAAGAGGAAATGAACAGGAGGTTTTGAGGGACCTTGGATGTTTGAGGATTCCCCATGGTGAGTCTATTTTTCACTTGCTTGGGATCCCTATGGGATTTCAAATTTAAATGAAACAAAGATGGGATTGGTTCCTTTGAAATTTAAGAAGAAGGTTGATAGATGGAGAGGCTACCAAGCCAACTTAACTGGAAGGAGGTTAGATTTCCTCTACCCTGTAGCCATCTTCTACTTATCCTGCTAGGCACCATCAAGGGCTGATCTTGAGAGTTTTATTAAGCTATGTAGATCCTTTTTATGGGGAGGTCCAACCAGAATGTCTAAAGTGAGGTGGTCTTGCTGCATTTATACCAAAGGGGAGGGAGGTGTTAACCCTATGGCAAAAAGGGCCAGAAGTGCAGTCTAGAGCAATAACGATGAGATCATTGTGTGTGTAGAGTAGCGACAAAGCTCCACTTATAATATCTTGAGCTTGAAAGATGGTATGATGAATCTTAAAGGATGAGGATAGCCAAAATCTTCTCTAGAAAAGATCCAATCATACTTGCAAAATCAGGATCTAGAGAGAGAAAGACAATCTAGAGAGAAAAACACTAAAAGCCTACACTTTTGAGGTCCCCTCACTTTGTGTAGGGACCCAAAAGGTCTCCCCACTCCATGTGGAGAACCAAAAGGTCCCGCCTCTTTGTAAAGAGACTCAAAGGTCCCCCTACTTTGTGTAGAGACCCAAAAGGTCGAGGGACTCTTGTCCAAAAGGTCTCCTACAAAAGAGGTCTCGCCACGGAGGTACCTACGGATTGTGTAGAGACCAAATGTCCAAATATCTCTCAATGGAATGAAGCTCCGACTCTTTGGGGTTCAGTGTTCAAGCTCGCTATTGTGTTCATGTGATTGATCTCCATTGCGTCCATGCTCTCTTACACTATCATGTTCTAGCATGCCCTTACCGTTGCACTCCCTACCCTTGTACCCCCTCCTCCTCCTCTCTCCTTCTCCTCCTCCCTCCCCCTCCTCCTCCTCCTCCTCTTCCCTCCTCCTCCCCCTCCCTTTTACTCCTCCTCCCTCATCCTCCCTCGTCCTCCTCCTCCCTCCTCCCTCCTCCTCCTCAACTCCTCCCTCCTCCTCCTCCATCCTCCCTCCTCCTCCCTCCTCCTCCTCCTCCCTCCTACCTCCTATGTCCTCCCTTGTCCCTCATCCCTTACCCCTCGAAGTCACAAAGGATACTAGCCCTCCACTCCTCAACTCTGGACTCCTCCTAAACCCTGCAACCCTCTTTGAACCCTGGAATCCCTAGATAGCTCTCTCAACCCTATCCCCTTCTGAACCCTTGAACTCCCTTGGAGGTGAGAGCCTCCATCTATCAAAGTGATCAAGCCCTCTTTCTCACCCAAGCACACATGAGATCTGCTTTCCATAGTGCCTAAAGTGAAAGTGGATCGCATGTTTACCCACATGAGGAAGAACACCCTTTTAAAAACCGTAAATGCAACATCTCTCAAGGCAAAGGAGTGCGAAAATACTTCCAATTATGGCTAAAAATAAGGCTGATAGGTGTTTTTGCTTAAGCCACATTAAATAATTAAATAATTAAGATCAAACCCCTAAATAATTAAATAATTAAGATCAAACCCCTAAATAATTAAATAATTAATATTTAAACCCCTAAAAATTCTCCACATCCTATAAAAGGGACACCCATCCCCATCATTCCTTTCTCTCCCACTTCTTAAGCCTCTACACCTCCACTTTTTCATCATTCCTCGCTTATTTCTGTCCACTCCCTCCACCACCACGACTTTTTCCATCACCTCCACTCCCCTCCACCAACCACCACTTTTTCCGTCACCTCCCATGATCGCCCCTCCCGTCACCTCCTCTTTTTCCATCCAACTCCCACCTCCACCACTCAAGGTAACCAACTCTCCACCCCCTCCACCCCACCATCTCTCTACCTATCTCTACACTCCCATCACCCTCCACTCCACTATCTCTCTACACCCCCATCTCCTTACACTCCATATTCCCTTTCCCCCCTCCACCCCACCATCTCCCAACCTTTGTCCACCCCTCTTTCCTCCACCCCCACCTCTCAACCCCCTCTCTCCACCCCTCTCACCCTTTCCTCCCCACCCCTCTTCCCTCCACCCCCCACCTCTTTCCACCACCTCTCTCCACCTCTTTCTTCCACTGCCCCGCCTCTCTCTACCCCCTCTCTCCACCCCTCTCCACCCTTCCCCCCCCCTTCCCTCCACCTCTCTCCACCACCTCTCTCCACCTCTTTCCTCCACCCCCACCTCTCTCTACCTCCTCTCTCCACACCTCTCCAGCCTTTCCCCCCCAACCCCCCCCCCTTTCCCTCCCCCCTTCCCCTCCTGACCCCCACGCCACCTCTACCGCTCTATCTCTGATGGCTGCTGCTGACAAAATATGAACAGTGGAGAGGAGAAGAGTGGAGATGAGGAGAGAGGGCACAGCTAGAGAGCACACCACAAATGACTAAATGTACACTAGATTTAGTTGAAAATGTAGAATATATACAAACCCATTTAGGGTTAGGGTTAGGGAATCTAACCCTTTTCTTCATAGAACTCAATTGGGTTAGTGCTATGCACATATGATCACATGATGGTGTTATGCACACATGGTCACATGATGCTGAGTGTGAACTCTCAACACCTTCCCTCAAGATCAACATCATGAAGTAGGCATTCCCTCAAGATGATGATTCTGGGGAATTGAAGAAGGACTGAGCATTACATTCCTTCACACCCCTTTAATGGGATTGTCCTTCCTCTACGTCAAACCAAGAGCTAGTCGGTGTTTCTCGAAAAGCTCTTTACGGAGTGGTTTGGTAAAGATGTCTACAACATTCTCTTTGCTATCACAATGTTGCAGTGATGTCACCAAGTAACACTCTTTCTCTAATGAAGTGCTCTCTAACATCAATATGCTTTGTCCTGGAGTGATATACTAGATTCTTGGCCAATGCTTGAGCCAATTGATTATAAAGTATATTGTTGTTAGCTTTGACTCATCAAAGTAATCTGTTTGTGACAATAGTTTTTGGAGCCATATAGCCTCACATTCACTTGTAGTGAGTGCCCTATATTTTGCTTTAGTCGAAGACAAAGAAACAGTAGGCTATTTGTTTGACAACCATGATATAGCACCTTGACCAAGGAAAAATGCATATCCATGTGTCGATCTCCCAGTCTCATGATCTCCAGCATAGTCATTGTCACAGTATCCATGCAACCGTCGATGACTTCCTTTGTATTCTATCCCAAACTGTCTTGTACCTCTGATGTATCTCAAGACTCTTTTGGTTGCATTCCAATGAGATTGTTTTGGATTTTCCATAAACTGTGCAAGTGAGCTTACTGCATAACAAATATCTGACCGTGTGATACTCAGATATATAAGAGATCCGATGAGCTACCTGTCATTGACTATAGGATTTTTTGAATCTTTAGTAAGTTTCAAACTCTGTTCCATGGGAGCGGCTACAATCTTGCAATCTGCCATATGAAACTTCTTCAAGAGACTGTCAACATATTTGATTTGACTCATATATGCTCTCTGGATCTCTCTAGAACTCAATACTAAGACAATAGTGCATAAGTCCAAGATCTTTCATGTCAAACTCTGTAGATAAGTCTTGTTTTAGTTTTCTGATAAAGCTATCCTTGCTTCCTGTCACAATCAGATCATCTACGTACAAAAGTGCAATAGTAATATCTTCCCCTTGAACTTTGTAGTAGAGAGTATGATGTGCATCGGACTTCATGTATCCCAGATCAGTAAAATACTTGTCAATTCTACTGTACCAAGTTCTGGGTGCTTGCTTTAAGCCATAGAGACTCTTCTTGAGATGGCAAGCCTTATTCTCCTTTCTTGGTTCAACATAACCTGCTGGTTGTTGCATGTATACTTCCTCGTCTAGGTAACCATCTTGACATCGAGCTGATACACATTCCATCTGATGAGTGTCACTAGTGATATCAAGAGCCATATGGAATCCATCTTTGCTACTGGAGCATAAGTCTCATCATAGTCTTGACCATATTGCTGTGTAAATCCTTTTGCAACTAGTCTGGCTTTGTATCTTTGAATACTTCCATCTGGATAGTATTTCACTTTGTATACCCATTTGTTTGCTATGGCCTTCTTTCTTGGTGGGATGTCGCATAATTCCCAAGTATTATTCTTATGCAAAGCATCCATTTCTTCATTCATAGCATGTAGCCATGATGGTAGTCATAAGAGCATAGTTGGTGGTTTCAACCTGAATTGCTTTGCCTTTCTGAGCATATGTCAATCTGGATGGTGGTTTGCTTTCCCTAGTAGACTGTCTGAGCTGATGTGGCTCTGATTGGGGTGTTTCTGGCAATTCTTGCTCTTCTTCATCAATCTTTTCTGTAGATGACTGTGAAGTTGATGCTTCTATCTCCTATGTATTTGAGGTTTTCCATTCTGATTCCTCATCAAAGATTACATCTCTGGAGATAATGACCTTGTGGTTGATGGGATCATACAACTTGTATGCTTTGCTTTCTTCACTGTAGCCAACCATGATGCATTTTAGTTTCACAATACTGGTAGAGCGTAGTACTTATATATATATATATATATATATATTAAAATTTTTTGAAGGAATAAATGTAAACCCTCGCGAAACTTTGATTTTTTTTTGCATAAAAGTTTCAAATCTTGGAGAATGTTTCAAACATATATTTTTATTAGGGAATACAAACTTTTGACGCCTATATAAAAGTTTATCTTCTTAACGAAACTAACTTGAAAAAATCATCCATGCTTTTGTCTGAAGCTGTGAAGGCCTGATCATTAGAATGACCTTTGCATCCTTGAATGGCTTCCGCCTGATTTCTTCACCAAGTAGAATTGACTGAATTTCTTCCACTCTTGGAATTTGTCGTTGGATGGAAATACTATGAACTAGATTATCATATCCCTCTCCTAGTCCATTCAGGATGACTTGAACCATTTCTGCTAGATTCATAGTCTCTCTTGCTGCTACGAGTTGATTGTTGTAGTCTATGATCCGGAGTACATAAGCATGACCGGTTTTGCTACTCTTGCAAAAACTCTCGTTGATTTGGTTTCTCAGTGTGAGAATCCTGAAAGTGTTCTTTGACTCGTAGAGAGTTGCAAACATATCCCATGCTTCTTTCGATGTCTTGATGGTGTTGAGTTGTCCTAGCATGACATCTTGCACATTGTGCTGGATCAGATAATATGTGTACTTATCTTTCTTATCCCATTTTTCTTGTGCTCAAGCAATGGCAGGATCTACTACAGGTGCGAAAACTATTTGTGTAGCTATAGATCCCGCTCCTGGTGCTATGACAATAGATGGAGTAGAGCTACTGATGGCTGGATCATCTAATGATCTAGGTGTAGATCCATCGACATACTCCCATTTGTCTTGAAGTATAAGAATGGTCTCCATTCGGTCTTTGCATGTGCCATAATTGGAGTTGTCTAGCTTAGCAGGTGCCTCCAGATTGAGGTTGCTAGTCATAGATATGGTGCAAAAAATGTACTCAAAGTGTCATGAAAATCACTGTCTGAATCAACTGCAAAACATTGAATGTAGCAAGTGAAATCTAAATTGTCGGTGAAGATAGAGCTGCAATAGATAAAATTCGATCTATATTACAAGGCTTGTGGAAACTGCAAAACATTGACTGTAGCAAGTAAAATCTAAATTGTCGGTGAAGATAGAGCTGCAATAGATAAAATTTGATCTATATTACAAGGCTTGTGGAAAATGGTGCCAGGAATAGCCAAGAGGCTTTACAAGGCTGAAATGATGTGCATAATGCCGTGAAATAACCGAATAGGCTTTATAATCATGGCATGTGTGTGTGAAATCAAATTATGTGCTATCTGCCCACTGAACAATCGGCAATGCCTCTGAACACTCTGAAGTCTGCTCACTAAACTGATGAACGTTAGGTTTCAGGTAATGTGATGATATGAGACCATATGTGAGTGTATGGACTGACTTTGAGTAGGTACTAGTCGCTTAGGGAAGGCACACCGGAAGGTTGTTGCCTCGAGCGTTGGGGGCTTTGTTGGATACCGCTGGAGCTTTGATATGCTGGTAGCTAGGGAGCTTGTTGGAGTGTGCTAGTCTGTCGTTGGAGTTGTCACACATACGTTTGATGCATGCAGGAGTCGTTGCACCTATGGTTGCTGATGGTGAGGCAGTGGAGCTGTCATGAGCGGGTGGAGTCCACAGTTAGAGGGCTTGTTGGAGTTGGAGCAGCCATTGCTACTATTCTATTGGAGAGGTGGTTAGATGCGCTATTGGAGTGCATGGGCTAGAGTAGCTGTAGGATCTACAGTATCGTTGATTGCCAAGTTGGCCGTGTAGTTGGTGTTGGCATCGGCTGGCCTTACATAGGCTACTAAAGGACTTGTACACTGTGCAGGATGAGGACTATAGGCAAAAATTGATACCAACTCCCAACTTCCAATATACGCCACAGTCAATTCCAGACGTTCATAGATGGGTTGTCAATGGTAATCTAGAAGCTCTTCTCCCAGTTGCAGACTAAAATACAACTCAACAAGCTCTTCTCTCACAAAAGAGTTTGAGCTAGATGGGATAGGCTCTCTCAGAGTAGTCAAAGCTCTTAAGACTCTCTTCCTCATAAGAATGAACACTCTAAGAATCTCTCTTAAGTAGAGATGAAGCTATCTCTCTCTCTCTCTCTCTCTCAAATGAAGCTATCTCTCATGAAATGAATAGAAATGTCTCTCTCAATGGAAGTGAACTTGCACAAAGAACACTCAAGAGGAGCTCTTGATCTCAAAATCTCTCTTGCACTCTCAAGAATCGCAATGCCTTAGCGGAAGGCAAGGGAACTCTGATACCATGACAAAATATGAAGAGGGGAGAGGAGAAGATTGGAGATGAGGAGAGAGGGCACAGCTAGAGAGCACACCACAAATGACTAATTGTACACTAGATTTAGTTGAAAATGTAGAATATATACAAACCCATTTAGGGTTAGGGCATCTAACCCTTTCCTTTATAGCACTCTATTGCGTTAGTGCTATGCACATATGATCACATGATGGTGCTATGCACACATGATCACATGATTTTGAGCATGAACTCTCAACAGCCGTTGCGTCAAGTATTGTGCTACACCGCAACTTGCACGCCTCTCGAATGCCACCTGCGAACGCCACCTTTGAGCACCGTACTACATCCACAAGTGCCAATGGGCAGTGCAACATCATGCATGCCAGTGCCTTCAAGCACTGCACTGAACAAGAGTGCCATAGGGCAACTGCATCGCAAACATGGTTGCCATTGGGAACCATGTCGTGCGCACCATTGCCGTCAAGCATCGTACCGCACACGCACAGGTGCCGTAGACGTTGTGCCACTCTGCACTCCTGTTGCGTCATAAATCACCATCCTGCTTCGACCTCCGCACCACCGAGTGGGGAGAGAGTAGAGAGAGGAGAGGTCGAGAGACAGGAGAGAGAGCAGAGAGAGAGAGAGAGAGAGAGAGAGAGAGAGAGAGAGAGAGAGAGAGAGAGAGAGAGAGAGAGAGAGAGAGAGAGAGTATAGTTAGGTTAAGTTAGGACCCAACTCCCCCCCCCCAAAACCCACCAAAAAAAAGGGGGAGAGGGCTCTAACTCATAGGTAGTTAGGGATGTTAGGCTAGGTTAGGTTAAACAATCCCCCTCCACACACAAAAAAAAAGGGGGACCTTTAGTAAAAAATTACCTATTTTTTCCCTTTCTTCAAGGTTTCGTATCTTGGCCGTTTGAAGACCAAATCGCACCTAGTATGAAGCCAGACTACACGCATGCAAAGGCTTATATCAAACAAAAAATTTCAAATCTTTTACTATCGTTTTGAGTCTCGATAGTTGCCACTACATAGGCACTGATTTCGACCCGTTGATATTTTTGCCATTTTCGAGCTACAAAGGTCGAAATTAATTGCAAATTTCAAAGTTAAATGCACTCACTTGAAAGATACAATTAGGCATTGTGTATGCACCTCAGATCTGGATGAAGACTAGCACCTGCATACTTTTGTGAACTTTCTTCTGCCCTTGACACCCTCCAAGAATTCAACCTCTCACCATCAACAAAGCAACATGGAGGACCTAAAGATTGAAGAAGAAATAGAAAACATCCCGAAGATGACTTCAATTAATGATGCAACCGCAACAACAACAACAATTATAGAAGACACTTTAGCAAATTGGAAATGCCAAAGTACAATGGATGAGGGGATCCTATCAGATTCCTTTAACTCTTTGACGCAACATGTTGTGCTAGAGGTGACCAATCAAATGAAACCAAATCCGCCTGGTTTCCAATGGCCCTTATTGATGAGGGCTCGGAATGGTACCTCGACCTTCTCATAGAAGAAAGAGCAACATGGGCACTGCTATCCGAGTAGTTCAGAAGAAGGTTCCAAACAAAAAGGCTCCAAGATGATCTCACACTTCAACTAGGAAATATGCAAATGTGCAAGAAAGAAAAGGTCAGAACATACTTAGGAAGAATGAAAAGATTTATAGAAGAGTGTGTTCCCCGTCCAAATGACAAGTACCTCATAGCTTGGTTCATCTCTAGATTGAAAAAATCCATTTGCAAGGACATGAAAAAAGTCAGTAGCTATGCGCATTTTAGTGATGCTCGTGAAGCTGCAATTGACATTGAGGACAACATAATTGATTCTGACAACAATAGTAATGACTATAAATCAAGTCATTGAGATGTTCTTGTACAAAGCTTCCATTTCTTCATTCATAGCAGTTTGCCATTCTAGCTTGTCAACTGCGTCTTTGAAGTGCACTGGCTCTTTTGTAGCCATGATGGTAGTCATAAGAGCATAGTTGGTGGTTTCAACTTGAATTGCTTTGCCTTTGGAGCATATGTCAATCTAATAGTGGTCTTCTTTCCCTAGTAGACCATCTAAGTTGCTATGGCTCTGCTTGGGGTGCTTTTAGCAATTCTTGCTCTTCTTCATCACCCTTTTCTGTAGATGATTGTGTAATCAGTGCGTCTATCTCCTATGTATTTGAGGTTTTCCATTCTGATTCCTCATCAAAGACTACATCTCAGGAGATAATGACCTTGTGATTGATGGGATCATACAACTTGTATGCTTTGCTGTCTTCACTGTAGTCAACCATGATGCATTTGTGTGACTTTGCATCTAATTTCCTGCGATGGTCGTCATGTATGTGGGCATATGCTATGCAACCAAATATGCGGAGATGCCCAATGCGTGGCTTGTGTCTAGTGAATGCTTCATAAGGTGTCATACCCTAAATCGGTTCGGTCAGAAGCTGTTGTTGATGAAAGTCAAGTAGTAAAGTGAACCATTGATGCTACAGGTCTGGGCATAACCCCATACATCTATATGTATCAAATTAAGAATACCTCATGCTCGAGAGGTACTTCTATCAAAGTTGGTTAGCTTTTGTTTGCCGAATCAGCATGCTTCACGAACTTTTACAAGAAACGATAGCTTAGGAATCCCAATTGCCATATTCTAATTCATGAGCTCTATCAAGCTTTTGAAATTGACATGTCCATATCTCTTGTTCCATTTTGTGGATAGTGGCATTTGTTGCAGTTGAGCTAGTATGGCATGCAAATCTTGTACTGTGACTAGCATTCTGAACAAGCGTCCTTCCTTGACTGCTTTTCCTTCTAGCTGAAATACTCTAGATTTGTCTCTGGTCAAGCATTCATCTCTGTCGAAGATGACTCGATAGGTTTGCTCTATCATTTGACCTACTGACAAGAGCTTCTTACTGAGTTTCGGAACATAGAGTACATCTTTCACCAATCCTTTCGTACCAATGAAATTGTTCATAGTGATAATGGCTGTCCCTTGAATTGGATTTTGTGTATTATCTGCTGTGTAGATGACATTCTTTTGTCCTTCCAATGGTTTCATCTCTGTGAACCATTCCTGATGCTTTGTCATATGAAATGATGCACCGCTATCGATGTACTAAGGATCTTGATCTGCTTGCTTGACTTGCTAGCTGAAATCCTCTTGTGAATTGCAATCAGTGTCAAGATACACTATATTAGTCTTCTGCATTTCCTCGTCTGCAACAAACATATTCCCATGTTCATTTGCATAATGACTGTGACTAGAATGTCCACCACGATAATTTCCTCTTCCACAAAAATTCCCTCGATTGCTGTTGGATTAACCACCTTGCACAAAATGACTGTGACTAGAATGTCCACCATGATGATTTCCTCTTCGACGGAAATTCCCTCGATTGCTATTGGGTTGACCGCCTTGGTCGTATTACTTCTTGCGGCAATCTCTTTCATAATGTCCAAACTTATGACAATAGTTGCATTAAATGTTTGACACGTTGGTGGATGCATTCCCTCGTCCTTGGAATCTTCCTCGGTTGGAATGATTTCCTCTTTGCTGATTCTAATGTTGCTGAGGATGATGTTGATGCTGATTTTGACTTTGATGCTAATTTTGTTGCTGATGATGACTACATCGCTAGAATGATCTACCTCTGCATCTACCTCTGCCTCTGCCTCTACTTCTATCTGAAGCTGTGAATGCTTAATCATTAGAGTGACCTTTGCGTGCGTGAATGGCTTATGTCCTGATCTCTTCACCAAGAAAACTGTCTGAAGTTCTTTCATTTGCCATTGGATGGCAATACTGTGGACTAGATTCTTGTATCCTCTCCTAGTCCATTCAGGATGACTTGAACCATTTCTACTGGATTCATAGTCTCTCTTCCTGCTGCCAGTTGATTGTTGTAATCTCTTATCTTGAGTACCTAAGCATGATCGGTTTCACTACTGTTGCAGAAACTCTGGTTAATTTGGTTTATCAGTGTGCGAATCTTGGAAGTGTTCTTAGACTCATAGAGAGCTGTGAACATATCCCATGCTTCATTTGATGTCTTGACTGTGTTGAGCTGTCCTAGCATGACATCTTGCACATTCTGCTTGATCAGATGATATGCATACTTGTCTTTCTTGTCCCCATTCTGCCTGTCCTCGGGCAATGGCAGGATCAGCTACAGGTCCGAAAATTGTTGGTGTAGTTGGAAATCCCGTTGCTGGTGTTGTGACAACAGGTGGAGTAGAGCTACTATTGGCTGGATTGTCTAATGGTCTAGGTGTTGATCCATTGACATACTCCCATTTGTCCTGAAGTACAAGAATGGTCTCCATTCGGTATTTCCATGTGCCATAATTGGAGTTGTCTAGCTTAGCAGATGCCTCTAGATTGAGGTTGCTAGTTGTAGACATGATGCAAGAAATGTACTCAAACTGTCGTGAAATAATAACTATCTGAATCAACTGCAAAACACTGATTGTATCAACTGAAATATGAACCATTGGTGAAGATAGAATTGCAATATATAATACAATCTACTACAAGGCTTGTGGAAAATGATGTTAGGAATAGCCAAGAGGCTTTACAAGGCTTGAAATGATGTGCACAATGCCGAAAAATAGCCAAATAGGCTTTACAATGAAGTCACTGAATTGATGAACATCAGGTTTCAGGTAATATGATGATGTGAAACTACATGTGAGTGCTATGATTGACTCCGAGTAGGAACTATTTAGGAATTTTTCGGCATGGCTTCGATTGGCTACTTTAGAGTTCTCTCCGTTATGGATGATATAATCTACTCTGAGCTAGAACTAGACCAACCATCGAGCAATGAAGGAGTAGCAAACAATTCCTTTTCTTTGCTCATTTTAAGTGCTGGGTCAGATGCGTCGATGTAGAGGCTGATGTGCGTGAAAGAAGTGAATTAGATATCGAGGCTCAAAAGGGAGTGAAACTTGTGCCAAAATGTGCATGTGATGTGACGAACACGTAGAGCACAAAAAATCGATCAATTTTCCTTTTTGGAGCACCCTCAAATTCTTCCTGGATCAAGAGATACGGCTTGATCTAGGTGGAGGGGCAAAAAGGGTGAAAATGTGCTCAATGATGATGTGGCAATCAGGGGGTCACACGCAGAAACAGTGCTTATGGAGGGGTGTGCCTCTGGAGCACTGTGTGATGAGTTGGCAGCTAAGTGCACATGCAAGGTGCTGTGTGTGCCTTGCAAGAGGTAGCTGTGCCTGACAGGGGACTGCCACATGGCAATGATGAGGTGGCAGTGCTGATGTGGCAGGTGAGGATAAGGGTGCCATGTGTCACAATTTTGACCACACTGCTCTGTGGTGACCCAGCCAGGCTTAGCTTGACTCGAGGTTAAATTGAGCAACCCTATCCACTGTAAACCATACCCGGGTTATCTTGACCAAAAGTTAGGTTTTGTTTGTGAAGTGCCACGTGTCAATTTTGTGGCCAAGCTCCAAGGATGGCTTTACCTTGACACGTGTCACTCTCCAGATGACCGGAATCGTCGGAGATTCCGTCTAGTGTTGCGTGATTCCGTCCGTTTTGTGGAAGAGGTTTTGGGTTGCAGGAGCAGCGGGCTGGCGATGGAGGCTGTCGCAGCTGGAGCTCCTTTGTCATGGGTTGCGCTGCCGTTTGGAGATCTAGAGGCGTAGACGTTTGCAGGAGCTAGGTCCTTGAAGCGTTGCTGGAGAGGTGGGTTGTTAGCCGACTTGGAGCCGAGGGATGCACCGTTTTGATGCCTTAGGTGTCTTGCTCGTGGATGGAGAGGTCCCGTTGACGGGCCGCCGGGGTTGGTCACGTAGATGGAGTCCTGCAGCTTGTCGTAGTAGATTGTCGAAGCGTTCTATCTCCCTAGGCGTCTACCTAAGTGGTCGTTGCAGAGCTCGATTGCTTGGATGGGCTACCGGTGGAGTTGGTTGGTGGCTGAGAGCTGTCGGATCCTCAGCCTTGCAACCTTGAAGTAGGTCGTAGAGGTGCCCGTGAGCGTCGGCTCACTTGTGCTACCCGTGAGCCTTGTCGGTGAGGCAGGTCGTTGTGGCGGCTGAGCAGGAGACGCGCTGGAAGCCTCTGAGATACTAGGCCGTCGATTGGACGTTGATACTGCGTGGAGACGGGGATGTCAGAAGCTTGCTGGAGCAGTTGCACGCAGTTCGTCTACTGAAGAGAGGCGCATGGCTTGTCGCTGTCGATGGAGGTCGCTGCAGCCACACGGGGCGGTGAAAGGCGTGTTTGCCACACGGGGCGTAGAGCATCCGCTGCTTGGGAGCTCAAGCCTATAGGTCTGAGGCTAAGAGTGATGATGGGCTTGGCGGGAGCCTTCTAAAGAGCCGCGAGCTGTTTCGTGTCGATGAAGTCGTTGTAGCTGCTATAGGGGTCGCCCGGGATCCACAGCGTCTGATGGCTGTGTAGAAGGCCGCGGAGCAGTCAGTGGGAAGGCACGCTGAAGGTCGCGTTTGCTATAGTTACCTTTGGAGCAATATGATGAAAATGTAAGTTTGCAGGCCGGCTCAAGAAACCTTGTTGGTGGCGGCCGGCTCAAGAGACCTTGTTGTCGAGGGAGCTAAGCCGCCTTAGAGTTGTAGTTGTAGAGTCCGCTTAGTCGACTAACCTCTCTTTCTACTCAGAAACCTCTTAAAGATACAAATTCTCAAGCCAAAACTCTATGTATCTCTCTCACCTCAAGTATGGATATCTCTCAATGAAGAACTCTCCCTATCTTTCTCACAAACTCAGGTGAATGTCTGTGCACTCTCGCAATGAAATTTTTTCAAAAGGAATGGATTCTCAATAAATGGAAGTCTCTCTCTCTCTCTCACATGGTCGGAATTGTTTCATGGAAGTTTTCTTTCATCAACGGAATGAAAGATAGAAACTCAATCACTCAATCTCGTGATCTCTCACACAAGGATGGTGCCTCAGCGGAAGGCAGAACCATGCTCTGATACCATGACAAGATATGAAGAGGGGAGAGGAGAAGAGTGGAGATGAGGATAGAGGGCACAGCTAGAGAGCACACCACAAATGACTAACTGTACACTAGATTTAGTTGAAAATATAGAACATATATAAACCCATTTAGGGTTAGGGTAGGGCATCTGACCCTTTCCTATATATGTGTTAGTGCTGTGCACATGCAATCACATGATGTTGGGCGTGGTCTCTCAATAGTGTTGTTGATGTTATGATTCATGTTAATGTGAGGCAGTTTAATGTAAGCCATGCTAGACTCTTGAAAGTATAGTCATGGCTCATGTTTACACCATGAGACACTTTTTTCTGACTAAAAGTCCTCAAAATTTAGTGTTTATGGCATAGTTTTGAAAAAACCCATTGGGTTAACTTCTTTATACGATCTTGATCCTTAAGACACATGCATTTTGACATCTACAAACAAGCGAGTGGATAGAGAAATTTCAGCAACTCATGCCCATAGATTAGTTGTCAGGCTCACAAATGAATATATGAATTTAAAGGTTTCTGCCATTTAATGGCTAAAGATTAGTGTTTACGGCATGAGCTCTCCAATGATAGTTTTGAAAATCCATTTGGATTAACTTTTTGGTACTATTCTAAGCCTTAAGATATATGCATGCTAGCAGCTACAGATTGGCAAGCGAATAAAGAAATATAAGAAAATGCAAGCACATAGATTAGGTGTTGTGTGTAGATACAGATGGTATAGGTTCTATTGACTATACTAATTAGCAAGTTCATATGTGCTATATGATATGCTCAAGTACTAAGTAGATCTCATTCTACATTGCAGGCATGAGATTTGTGCAATGGTAGTTTTGAAAATCCTTTTCTCCCCACTATCTTAATCCCTAAGTCACATGCATAAGAAATTCACCATTCTTTCTAGAGTGGGGGTTTCTTTTCATGTGCTAGGATTCACTACTACACATGCATCCTATTGCGACGTTTACGTACCGACGATTAGCGCCCGCTTAGCGTTAATCGTCGGTATAAAAATCGGGTGTCGTAAATCGTCGCTATATAGCGACTTTTACTTAGCGACGTTAGTAAAAGTCGCTATATAGCGACTTTTAAAGGTCGCTATATAGCGACACTGAGACAATATATTATAGCGATGTTTTACAGAGAGGTTTTTTTTTTTTTTAAGCCTTAAAAATTATTTTCTTCCAATGACAAAATTTTTTAAATTTTCATACATGTTTGAGCTCATAGAGAATTAAGAAATGAGAGCATGTACATCAAGCCTTTGAAGCTCATATATTCATGTCCAAGTTTGAGATGAGAAAAATCAAATTAAATAAGAGCATTTACATCAACTGTTTCATCTTGAGCCAAGTCTAAGGCACCAAGCAAGTCTATCTCCAACTCTATACCGAGTTGATCTCCTATATCATCATCGTACTCTAGCATCGTACGTTCACCTAAAAGTATTTGATCATCTTCTTCAATTAAGCTTAAGTGTGGTGATTGATCTTGACGATTGTTGTCTTCCTCGTCAATATCGTGATCTCCATCCTCCTCCCGTGCGATGTTATTATGCGCATCTTCCTCTTGCCTCATATGGTGATCTACATCTTCTTCGCTAGATTCATCAATTGGATCCGGCATTGGTAGTGGCATCTCCATATCCACATCTCGATCTTCAAAAATCTGCTTACTTCGTGGTGCAACTTGGATCATGTACCACCATCTTGGATCAGAACGATCCGGATGAAAAACCACCTATATTGAAGATGAAAAATCACGTGCCAAATGTCGTCAATTATATATATATCAATGGACTTAAAAAACGAAAGCTTCGACTAATTAAATCATTAGTATGCACCTGCTCACAGTGCTCGGGAAGAACAAAAGTATCACTTTCATCGGTCCAATGTTTGGTGGAGTCTATTGCAAAGAGACCGCTACCATCTTTTCTCACAGTCGCATGGGGACCGTTGTAAGTAGTTCTAAACCATTTTACATCAAGAATGAAAATAGTAAATCGTCTGAAATCAATTTCATAGATGTCGCGTATGGTTCCACAATAATCCAACTGTGAGGAGAGAAGATTGGTATCCGAAGCACTTGCTCGGCTATCTTGTGTGAAGTTAGCCATGACTCCACAATCATACGTGACTCTCTTTGAATCGATGCGTTCTACACGAAAATGTCGTCCATATGACCATAATGCACTATACTTTTTGTACTGTAAAAGAGCATCATTAAAACAATGAAGATGCACCTATTTTATAGCATATATTGCCACAAATAATTACTTAATTACGTCAAGAGATAAGAAACTTACATGCACCATACATCCAGATGATAACTCCCGCTCGCGCTCGTTTATTGTCTCTCCATCACGTTCGGCTTTACGTATAGCTAGTTGTAGCCAATCAAGTGACATGTGAGTAGGGAGAAGAGCCAGATCTCGTGGACATGGTTGTGATCGCCTGTACATTACTCTGAATCTCGTCCTTGCATTTATTCTTTCTGCTTTGGCCACTTCATATCTCTCAATCCACTTCTGCATCTCAGGGCTATTGAGGATACAAAACTTATTGAATTTCTCCATTTGCTCTTCGCTCATCTTTCTTTCAATCCCTTTTCCTTGGGGGACCTCGCCAATGATGCGATCATCATCCTTGTTGTGCCAAGCTTACGGCATATCAGGATATGCCTGAGTTCTAGCTACCCTATGAAATCTCGGCAACAAAAAAACATATAGTTAGTCCCTACCTAGCTACTAGGTCACGTGCACTCACACGCTTTCGCTTAGACACATAGATGATTGCATGAATAATTGTGCCACACACTTTCATTCCACACTCTCAAAGCATGTATAAAAATAAGATCTCTCACAAACACATAGAAAGGTCATACCTACATGCCAACCAATCTAATGATCAATGGTACACCACATGCACATGGATGCAGGTTCAGAAAAGATGCTGCCACTAAAGAGGATGCACAGAAAGAGCCCACCACCTCAACCATGAGACCCCCTCCAGAGTTCGCAACCATCTACATCCTCTCAACCACAACGACCACAGGCATTTGTGGTCCAAAGTGATAGCTCCAAAGAGGATTCAATGCATGACTAAGAAGAAAAAATGCCACCCCATCACCACCGGCCTACATAACCATTGATGGGGCCCAGTCACCGAAACTTGTTTGGCCACCTACGTCAACTTATGCTCTTTCCCAGAAAGCAACATCTTACTTAGAGCAGAGGGGTCTAGACAGCTTGCATGAGAGCCTAAAATACTTGGAGGATAGTCCTACAATGACCACATACATCAAGGACTTTCTCCATAATTTCTTACCACTCCAGCAATGCACAGGTTGGCAAGTATAGTACAATCACTATACATCAAAGCCGACTAAACATTATCCTCGATAGTACAGTCATTCAAAGGGCTTTCTCACTACCAACACACGGTGCCAAATACCCTACACGGCCTGCCGATGCAAAGTTTCTCGAAGTACAGTCTCTCCTCACCAAGGGCACACTATTCCATAGGGGCGGCATATTGCTTTCGCACAATCCTTAACCATCGCCTCAAGGAAGCAGCACAATTCCTATCCACAATCCTGGGGGTTAAGTGCGGCAAGAATCGATCCCTTCCACTCTGCACATTTGTTTTACTGAGTAGGAAGCTAAAGCAAGACTGGGTCCAACACTTAGTCATCTTCTTTACAAAGAAACTAGATGATTCATCAGGCCAAAAATGTAAAATTCCACACATTGGCTATAATCATTAAAAAAGAGCTACAAGAAAGAGAAATGACTCTGCCCCCATCACCAAAACTAATTGAGGAGTTGGACATACCCTTCTCACGAGTATGGGAGCCGTCACCAACTTTTCCTACTATCACATTGACAAGTGCATATGTCTTAGAAGAAATACCTATTCTGGAGGTCGGGATTGAGGAATTGCCCCACGAGATGCTACAGCTTGGTGCACAACTGCAACCAATATATCTCCAACAACAACAGCAACCAGAGCTTGAGGAAAGGTCAACACTAGAGCCTGAGGAAAGATCGACACTAGAGCCTAAGGCTACATCATCACTAGAACCACCCATCGACGCCATGCCAATCGATAAGCCACAAGGGGAGCTAGTGCCAGATCAACAATATGACTATTGTACACAAGGGACTGAAATACCATTGGAACAACCTCCCCCAAGTACTACAGAATCATTGGGATGGCTACATGGGCACCACTTATATCAGCAATATCACTAGACCTCATCACCGTCTGTCACTCTCCAGCATCAAGCTAGCCAAATGATCCAAATGTCAGAACTATTCACCAGCTTGGCCAAGGAAGAATATGCAAGAGAATTGGACAGACAGACTGCAACAAAAATCGAAGACCAATTCCATGCAATCACCATAGAGGTCAAGGCACTTCAGACACAGATAGATGAGAAGGAGATAGAAGAAGTGTGCATGAACCAAAAAGCTCTCCAAGCTCAAGAGAAGGCAGTGAGGGATGTGACCTCCAACCTCCACCAAAGTCAAACACATTTGACAGTAGCAGTACAAGCAATGGCAATCCTACAGACCTACTATAACTCCTTGACATTTGCACATGCTCAGTAGATGGAGGTAAAGACACAAGCTCGACTCACTCTAATTCACAAAGAAGAAGAGCTCTAGGATTGCAAAGACAAGCTTGAAGACATGAAACAATCTTTGGTAGTATGTGCCTTCAGCATTGACGAGCTTATAAGGGAATGCAGAATCTTAAAGGACCAACTTACTACCACTCAAGAGGCTAGCACTTCACAAGCACAAGTCTTGGACCAATGGTCCAATACTGTTGAAGACATTCCTCAACAGGCAAAGGTCACCTTGCAAATGAGAAAGCTTAAGGAGGCATATACAACCATCTACCAGCAATACAAAGAAAAAATAAATCAGATGTACTCCCAAAAGATAATCATCTCCAAGCTTGAACTCCAATTGCTAGTGCACAACAATGAGGCATTGAAAGACAACACCAATGAAGCCCCACTACAATGCACAACGGTGGTGTTCCAAGAGCTTGTGGCTGCTCTACAAGTGGAAGATCACCTCAACGCATGCGTGCTTATCCAATGGAAGCAACTCCAAATCAGGATCATATCTACTCATCCAACAATCAAATGGGAACGTTCCTTAGGGACCCAAACTTTGTGCATAATTTGCCAAGACTTGTCCGAAGATGAGAAAAATATCTTCTGCCTGTCTACACATGCTGGGTTTATAGCACTTAGGACGGATGCTTTCATTGCATATGTATGCCTCATGGGTAGTCCTCCCCTCAAGGTTATTGCTAGTTTGTTACCATTGCTACAAAGGCCATCACTATTATTTGCAAGGCACAACATAACTGACATCCCACCCATGTAGCTGATGATCCCATTGCACCAGCAAAAAGAAGTATCGAAAGATGATAGGGCCTATCACATCCAACTGTTAGATATCAATGCTCCACTCTCGTGTAACTACGCGGAAACCAGCTAACTCTACTTGTAAGCCCCCCATATGAGGAGAAGGCATTTGAGTAGCTCGGTTATCCGGTAGGTCCTGGTTTGGACACCAGATGGGGGCCATGTGTGGCCTGATGGCTGGATAGCTTCAGATAGAGTTTGCACACTGTCAACTAGGCTACATGCAAGTGCGAGAAGGCATCCCATGACTGACCACATTGAGGGTAGGTGGAGCATTTCTCAAGGTAGTCCACTCTTGAGTTGCGGGGCCCGTTTGGACCCCTAGATGATCCCGGATGGCTCTAGAAAAAACGATCACCGTAGGTTAGTTGCTCTATTCTGTGCCACAGTTCTATCGTGTGGTTGGTGGTCTATTTTGGGACCGACCTCCAATCAGCCGTTTTGGGTGGACTGGGTCGATCACCCAATTGGGTCTAACTAACTACGACTAGTGGCTATATAAGAGCAAGCCCGTGCCCATTATCATCACTGGCTATAGCAACCTTGATTCCTTAGCATCCAGCCTCTGTCCTCTACTGTTTTCAGCACGCCATCGAAGCTTCTCTCACAGGAGCGCACGGTTGGGAGGCAACGCCATCTATTGTATCAGTTTTACAGTAATCAAATTTTTTGATTCTCCATACTATCTGCTTTTCTCTCTTGCATACGAGATTCTGTTATCTGTTAAGCACAGATGTTGTATTGTTTTCTTACACCAACTTCCCATATCTAACCACTCTCTCTGCCAACCTCATAACCTCACTTACCCTTGCTGCTACCACCCTCTTAACCTTCCCCGAGCTCCATCCTAACATCTATTCCCTCCATCATCTCTTTGCTCATGCCTTTCACCATTTTCAACTAAGCCAACAGTCACAAACTTACAAGCCCCTCACACCTAGCTTCTTCCCCTCCCTTGCTAATCCTACCCCTTGAGGATTACCAAGCTGCTCAAACCATTTGCCCAGTTCTTTCCCCCCTCCCCTCTGCTGCCCCTTCCGCAACTAACACTCTTCCATATTTCTCCCCCATGTCCCCAGATTCTCCCCCTGCCTCCTCATCACCTCTGACACTACTTGTGCTTCCATCAGCAAAAAATGACACAATATTTGATTTTGAATATCAGGATCCAGATAATCCAATTCGTACTCCGATGCCAAGTCCCAATGATGGGTATGATTTTGATGAGATACCACTTCCCAGTAACTCCATTAAGGAATTTTGGAGCAAATATCATGATATGAAAACTCGAGGTGGATGGACCCTAGACAACATTCCTACCAACCTTCGTCAGCATCAAATTAGTGAAGGTTGGATTAGCAAGTTGGATCCACAACCTAATTGGCGCCGTCCCAAGCTTTTTGATGTAATCTTCTTGAAGGAGTACCTATATGCACCTCCATGTCTCAAAACCCATCCCAAGTTCTGTGCAGTTCCACGATGTAAAAAATGGGAAGCCAACATACACACTTTGGATGAAGATTGAACCATTAATTTGCCAATGGTCGAACCATACTCTGGTGTAGAATGGAATATCCAAGGCATAATGATCCGAGCACTTCAGCAGCATGAGCAAATAATGTGCGGCAACATTGATTGCTTCCTTCACCTAAGTGCTATATTCTGTAAAACATTGGAATTCATTCTGGAGGTCCCATGTTACCTTGATAACCATTTGCCTCCACTCAGTTTCAATCCCAATGAATGGGTCGATGCTCAAATTACAAGCCGACTCTATCAAAGAGTGATCTTCTTCGAAGCACGTCACATATCTCTGTTCGATGGATACATGCTACCTGGAAATTGAGCAAAAATTGTATGGTGCCAAGGCTTTATAGCAGGATCGACTGGCACGACACAAGTTCTACAACCACTAGACTAAAGGCATGGCAATCCAGATACGTGCTCGTAATAAGCCATAACCCAAGGATGGGTAATAAAATGGATCCGGGAGTATGTTGTCTCTGTGCCAACATGGACTTAGGTAGAACAGAATGTGTGTGTAGAGTAGCGGCAAAGCTCCGCTTGTACTTACATAAGGCTAGAAATAATCCCTCTTAGAAATCCAACTTGCATGTTTTACATGCAAGTTCTACAGACAACTCCTACATGCGAGTTCTACATGTGAGTCCTACATGCAAGTTCTACATATAACTCCTATATGCAAGTTCTACATACAACTCCTACATGCGAGTTCTACATGCAACTCCTACATGCGAGTTCTACATGCAACTTCTACATGCAACTCCTACATGCAAGTTCTACATGCAATTCCTACATGCAACTTCTATATGTAAGTTCTACATGTAGAGAGAGAATGTCTTACAATTCCTACATGCAGAGAGAGAAGCTCTCCAACTTGTATAAATACCCCATAATGGAATGAAGCCCACACTCTTTGGGGCATTGTGTTGAGTTCTACTTTGGTATTCCAAGCAATTGTTTCAAGTGTCCATGCTTCCTTGCACTCCATGTCCAAAAGCATGTCCTAACCTTGTAACTCCTCCTCCCCTCTTCTCTAACCTTGCAACCCATCCTCTCCCTCTCCTCCTCCCTCTTCCTCCTCCCTTCTCCCTCTCCTCTCCTCTCCTCTCCTCCTCCCTCTTCCTTCTCCCTTCTCCCTCTCCTCCTCCCACTTCCTCCTGCTCCTCCCTCCTCCTCTTCCTCTCCTCCTCCCTCCTCCTCCTCCCTTCTCCTCCCTCCTGCTCCTCCTCCTCCTCTCTCTTCTTTCCCCCATGCTCTTACACCTTCTTCCTCTCCCACTCCTATGCTCCCCCTAAACCCTTAGTTCCTCAACCCTTAACCTCCATGATCTGCGAGGGAGACGAGTTCTCCACCATGCACTCTACTGTGAACCTTGGATCCTCCTTCTAACCCTAGAACCTCTTCTAAACTCTGGAACCTCCTAACCCTAGAACCTCCTTAAAACCCTGGAACCTCCTTCTAAACTCTGAAACCTCTCTCTAAACCTTAGACCTCCTTCTAAACCTTAAACTTCCCTCTAACCCTTAAACTCCTAAACCCTGCAACCCCCAACAAAGGCAAAAGCCTTCATTACCTCAACCATGATGATACACGTTCCTTTTACACAGACATGCACTATGTTTGCTTACCACACTTAAGTCTACGTCTCTCACCGGAATACGACTCAAGGTCCTAAGCTACACGTATACTACAAACGACAACCCCGATATATATGTAGGTGACAAAAAGCCTCAAAACCCTGCATACTGAGAATACCCTGCTCTTCCTACGAAAACTGTGGGAAAGAGCCAACATACTATATTAGTATTGAATAGAAACAAATAGTGCTATATTCGTATTAATATAGTATTATATTAATACTACATTAGTGCTCTAATATATTAGTACTGAAATAGAAACAAATAGTGCTATGTTAGTACTATCATAGTACTATGTTAGTAGTATATTAGTAGGCATTAGTAGTCTACTATATTAATACTAGAATAGTGTTATATTAGTACGATATTAGTCCTATATACAAACAGATAGTACTATGTTAGTGTTAATATTAGTACTATATCTATTATCAATACTATATTAGTACTCTAATATATTAGCATTGAAATAGAAACAAATAATGCTATGTTAGTACTATTATAGTACTATGTTTGTAGTATATTAGTAGGTATTATAGTCTACTATATTAGTACTAGAATAGTGTTATATTAGTATTATATTAGTGCAAAATTTAGATCTAATGCATCACCATTAGTATACGTAGTACTAGAACTAGTACAATCAACGTAAGGCTATTGAATTCAATCAGCATCTATAGTACTGAATGATTCAATTAGCCTATAATGCTAACATAGCACTACGTTAGTACAATCAGTAGAAGGCTAATAAAGAGTACAATCATCAGCATATAATGTTACTATAGTAGTTTTAAAGCTTTATAATAGAATGTTTTCTATGCTGCCAAATACTATATTGGTATTCTTCTATATTACAGATTGGAAATATTACTTAAAAAGTGGAATTTTAATACATAAATTGCCAAGCAAACTTACCAGTTTTTTTGAATCCCATGGTAGCCACCCAATCTTCTGAAACACTCTTCTTGAATTACGAAAAAATGCACTCGGTATGCTTACAAAAACAAAATGTTGCACACATCATGTGGTATGTGTGCAAGCAAGGTGCAAATATCACATCAAGAGAGTCTGTATTAAATCTAAGCCCATACAAAACACACCTGCATATGTATAGAAAGGGTTAGTTTATACTAAATGCAATGACCTAGACCTAAGATAAAGCACTGATTATGTCAATGAAAAAGTTTTCTTACTTTTCAATGACCACCAAAACATGTTGGATGCTATATTGGTGTCCAGATCAAAACCTGCAATCTGTGCTTTGTCAGCTCCTTCGTCAAGTGCTGCATATGAATGTTGAATGTAGATTCTACCTCCAACTACTCTACAATATGGACACGGTGTATTCTCACCAAATCGAAATGTTTTGTGGTGCATTCCAACTCTGTTTCCAACTTTTCCAATCCACTAATTGTTGATCTTGCAAGGTGCTACTAGCATTCTTAAGTTTGGTACAAACCCAATCGGCTATGTGTTTAATAGAATCAATGTGTTTTGTGGCCTTTGACTCACTTGCAGCAGCCATTTCTAAGTCTGACATCAATTTTTGTTTCTCCTCCTCCACCATTCTCTTCCAATTAGATAAGACTGCTTATATCCTATTCGTGGGAGAGCTCAAGCTTCAGTTTGTGCAAATCTCCTCCCATGTCCATGGCTTCTCCTCAAATCTCCTCCCATGTCCAAGGCTTCTACTTGAATCTCCTAGAATCCTTTGGCGTCTTTTCTCAGTTCTTCTTTAAGGGTCTCATGTGTCCTTAGTGCATTCAAAAGTCAAGTCAGACCAAGGTTAGACCACACATCTCGATCCTTGATTGACTCGAGCTGTTTTACAAAGAATCTTGGAGTTCCTAAGATTGTTAGTATGTCCATTTTTGGAAGCACTATAAACATCAATCCCACAAGTTCACTTAGTGATCAACTTTTTTTGTGGCACTAGATGCTACTTGGCTAATCGCTACCTCTTTTGAAAGGGGTGGTGAGTAGTAAGGCATAACATATGAGAACATAGAATTGCTCAAGTTGTCATTGTCGGTGAGTTACGCTTTCATATTGACTTGCTTGCACTATCTCACTATGTCACACTAGCAAGAAACATAAAATATAGCTTAACATAGCATATGCTCGATAAGAAGTGCATAGAGATGAAATGTCAAAGAATTTGTCCATGTTCTTCTCTCCAACTAACTCGTTTTACAAAATAGTGCTTAGTGATATGATAGAGAGCACAATAGCTTTTCATAGCAAGTAGTCGCCTGTCTAAAAGCTATGGTTTCCCCTTTTATCTCCAAAGTGCAAACATAACAAAAAGGCTTCATAGGTTCAAGAGAGTCCACTACATCAGGTTCCTCAATACACCATCGAGATGGCACAAGAGGTGCCCATCATCATCACCCCTAAGATGATTCAAGTTATAATTGCCACTAGGTTATTTGCGAGATTCTAGGTTTAAGGACCACTTGTCCCAAGTTCTCTCAAGATGTACCCTGTAACTCTAGTTAATATTTTTAAATACATTTAGTAGAAAGCTTGAAGCATGACAATCCCATGTGCGTGCACCAGGCCCACTAGTTGCATGCTCTCGATGAGACGACTACTTTATTACGTATGGCCCATAGTAATCATGCAATCCTTGGAGATACATTTGTAGCCAAAGCTTTACCACATATAGCATAAGGCTTTCCCTCAATGAAGAGGATGGGATTGGTTGGTTAAGGAAATAGCTAGGGCTAAAAGCCCTCCTACATAGAGCGCTAATGGGGGGAAATGAGGTTGTCGAAGACGAGAGAGTATCTACTACTAGAGATGGAGATGTTGTAAGGCTAAGAGCTATTTACAGACACTACTAAAGATGCTTGATGATTATGCAAAAACCGATGTAGCATGTAACCTCGTGCAAAATATTCCTCAAATTAAAAAAATTCATATTTTGAAAAATTTGTTTAGACCTTCCTCATGTAAAATATTTATCTAATTATTTCACATAAACTAATCAAGGTAGATCCATACTTTTTCAATCCTATAACACGGTCTAAGTTCCCTAAATTCCCTTCCCCTTGTTTTCCATGCCATGTTATGTTACATGTTGTGAGGTGATAGCCTATAGATCAAATGAGAGTGAAACCAAGTGAAAGAGCCATGACAGAGTGCTCTACTGCTCACTGTCCTGGGCATGGAGCAGCATGCTTCCAGCTATGGCGTCTGCATCTGTCCAGGGCAGGAGCAGTATGCTTCCAGCTATGGCATCTGCATCCGGGCCACCAGATAATCAAGCTCCCAGCTATGGCTTCTTTCTCCTTGCTCGCATTCACCTCCACATTCCATTCTCAACCTCTCCCATGCCATGTCTCCCACATCTGCCTCGCTTCACTCGCTTCCCCCACAATATTTCTTTGGAGCTGAACCGCTTTCACTCCCCTGCTCAAGACCGTGTCCACACGCCAACTCTCCAGTCTTTCAATCGCTCTCTCAATCGGCTGCCATGATAGACTAAACCTCGAAGCACTGCAACTTCATCTCATGAACCGCGGTCCGCTTTTACACAACCGTTACAATATTTCTGGTGAGCTAATTTGCGACTCCAGTGCGCTGTACGCTCTGAAACATGTCAGGTGACACGAACTATCGAGCACGAGTGTTGCACATTTCCCTCGAGGGATATAAAGACTTTCTGCTTGAACGAATACATCATAGAGCAGCTTCCCGCATCACTTTCATACGCTTGCCTGGCCTTGTGCTAAATAGAAAAGTAGCAAGATCAAGAACAGGCCGGAAACCCCATTGCTACGTGGGCAATGCGAGGATCCAGCACCTGAATGTAACGAACTAGGAGACGGTGCGTGACTGTGAGACTTCTCTGAACCACCAGCTGTGGGAGCTGGCGCAGAGCTGGGAGCTTCTAGTGGCACCTCTAAAGCTATAACCTCCAGTTTTTGCCCAAGGGGGCAGTGTTGGTAAACTCCACAGATGAAGAAGTGAGCACCCGCTTCTTTCAATTTCACAGTAGTATTCCCATCATCATAGCGAGCGATCGGATTTGCAACATTGCAATTGAAGTAACTCGCGCGCGAAACCACCAAGACGTTGTGAACATCCGGAAGATAATTGAACACTGCAGAGGAACGCAAAGGTTATAGAAAAGAAGAGATTAATTCTTCGATGTCTATAACAACAAGCCATGTCCAACACAGAGCTTTTCTTAGAAAGCACAGGGCAAGACCGAAGTTTACGCTTTACTTGCAAACATTACGAGGCGGGGCAGCTAAATCATAAGCGCGAATGTAAGACCCGAAAGAAGCAGACAAATATAGAGTGTCAAAAAATCATACCTATGGTATCACCCGTGTAGAATGTGTAATTTGCAGCCCAGTTAGTGTAGTTGACGGCTCCAACAACCCAACCTTCGTCTCCCCCAACAACAAACACTGTCGCGGAGGCAGAAGGAGGGAGGAGAAGCTGGGTCGGCATTAGAAGAAAAAGAGGCACAATGACAAGCAAAAGCGGATCCATTCTCAGGATAGGGGAGAGCCATGAAGAGAGGTAGGAAGGAGGACGTACAGGGAGCAGGTTCATGATGAGGTGAGGACTAGCACAGAAGGAGAGCAAAGGAGGAAAGAGGGATGAGAGGTTGACGATGCCTGATATGTGAAGGAAGAGAGAAACATACAAAAGACAGATGGGTGGATTGCAGTTTGCAGCTAATGGGAGAGATAGCAAGCTTGGGAGATGATTGAAGATGTGAAGGGTGGCGGGCTAGAGAAGCAATGAGGGCGATGATTGAGATAATATTAAGGCAAAAGGCTGTGGAGGCAAAAGGTGAACAGCGGAAGTGCGCTATGGCAAGGCGAGTATGATGACACAGAGGAATGAAAGCATGCTAGCTATGGCGAAGCAAGCACGAGAGGAGGCATTGAGAGGTGGGTGAAGAGCTATGGCAAAAACGACGCTGCATGATAGCTGAGTACTACAGCGCACATGGAGGGCACTCAGTCCTGACAGCCCTCGTAGTCCAATGCCCGTATAATATTTTAGCTTTTACAGCCTTGCTCTGATTCACTCTAGTATATATATATGTATATATGTATATATATGTATATATGTGTATATATATGTGTGTGTGTGTGTGTGTATATTTGTTTACCCATGGCTTTGTCACTGAAGGAAAGCGCTCTCTCCCTCGCTAGCCAAGAAATATTGAAAGCCATCCACACAGTGCCTACACAGACTAATCGAGCCGCACATTCTCTTGCGTATGAAAGACTCTCTCTCTCTCTCTCTCTCTCTCTCATGAATCACAATTTTCAGTTCGTCTAGATTTGCCCAACACAAGTTTTGCTCGCATAGAGAAAGTGATCTCAGATGGCTCCTTGAACCCTTGCACGACAACAAGACATTAAGTGAAAAAATTATGTTCACAAGGGGGTGAGTTCTTGCTAAGATCAACGACACATACATGTAGGCATGGTTGCTAAAAGTAGTGAGGAGGCACATCTTTCAAGGCGATCACGAACAAAAGGTGTCTATGTTGTGGACATGGTTATTGACATAGTAGCTAAATAGCTTGAAAATGGCGAGGTGGTAGCGAAGATCAGAAGCGAGGGAGGAATGGAATATGGTCATGTAGATCGAAAGGAGGAAAGAATGGATGCAAATATGTAGAACAGATATAGATGGGTAGGGTGTGTGAGATGGGAGTGAATGCAGAAAGGAGGAAGGATGAGAGTGCACATGAGAGAGGGAGAGAGAGAAAAAGGAAGGATCAAGAAGCAGCAAGGCATGGGCGATCAACATCTCTTGCACCACCCCTGCATCGTTCCTCACAAACACTCCCCTCTTAACTCACTTCAGTTATTACAGACTTATCACCTCATAGAAGCCAATTGAAGCTTTAACCTAACAAATCAATTGACTTGCAGGTAGGATTTGCTAGCAATGCTACCCCAAGAGCTATATTTTTTAGCATTGTGGGGAGGCCGAGGCACACTAGTGTGATGGTGGGTATAGGCAAAAAGAGACGTATGTTGGAGATGAAGCCCAATCAAAAAGAGGAATTCTCACTTTGAAGTATTTGATTGACTATGGCATCGTAATGGACTCAGAAAGTTTGGCATCATACCTTATACAACGAGCCTAGGTTGCACTAGAAGAGCACCCAGTTCTCTTGATGGAGGCACCTCTGAAATTGAGAGAAGGTGACCCACTTGACACTATGAAATTGCTTCTTGCAAACAACCATAGAAGCTATAAAATTGCTTTATCTATTGATTCAACAGTAGTAGTCCCCAAAAATGATCTTTTGCTCTCGATGCCACCACAAGGATTGCATAAGCACCAAAAACGTATGCACATCTATATTGGTTATCCCGGAACCCCCTTCCAAGTTGATTTTCCCAAAGCTTTGCTCAATCCTTGATAGCATCCCAATATTGCATTTTGTAGCACACAATAGTGACAAATCAATTAACATTGATGATTCTTAGAGAAATTACAAGAGAGTGTGAATTGTGGGCAATTTGTTATGTGGGTGGTGTACAACCATTAGAAATCCCAATATCCTTGCAAGGCATATAAGAATCTTAACTATAGAGAAGAAAGTAGCAATGGCATTGCATAGGCTTTTGGCTTAAGCATGAAGCTCATGGACATTTCCAAAAGCTATGGAGTGGGGAAATCATTGTTGGTCGAGTGGTGAGATATTTGTGAATGCCTTGCTCAAACACATGAATAGATTTATATGTTATCCTATAAATGAAGCTCTATTAAGAGGTGAAGCAATGGTTTGAGGAATGCACATGGTTCCCTAAGTGCATTGGCATGATAGACAATGCTCACACTGAGATTGAGCTGCCTCAGCACAAAAGGCATATGACATGGAGAGACCATAATGCCAGGTGCACCATGTCTTTGAAGGGAGTAGTAGACACAAACCTAGAGTTCTTGGATATTGGCCTGGATCTATCAGTGACTTATGGTCTCTAAGAAATTTGGACCTACATTTGTTGACAAGACATAGTGATCCGTGAGTACATAGTTTGGATGGGCCTTGAGTGTTTCTTTTTAGGCAAATGTTAAAAAATTAGGCACTCATTTTGGTTTTGGACAAAACATTGGGCAACCATGGTGTTCAATTTTCTTTGGAAAATTGTGTTGATCGCCCAAAGCTTCCAAATTTTGACGACCTATATCTTTTGATTAACAATTCCAAAGGGGGTCATGTAGCATATCAAAACAAATGACAAGACATGATTTAGATGTTTAACATGTTTGTTGCACCATTCAATAAAGTTACGTGCATAAAAAAATTGCATTTTATGAATGCATGGCTAATTTTCTCCACAAATTTAGAGCATGACTGCCCATTTTAGGCTATCATTTCTCAAGGGGGAGGACAATAGAATAGGCCAATTAGGTGCTCCTTTTACAAGGGGGAACTTTGAAAAAGAAACCACAGGTATGGGGGCTATATCTCCCTAGAACCTTCATTAGTCACTCCCTCTAGCTCTAGAGACCTAAAGATTTAGGGACTTCAACTACATCCACTCCTCCAGTAGGATAGTGGTAGAAAGGGCATTCAGAAGGCTCAAGTCTACATGGCCTTTTCTCCACACAATGCTGTTCAACAACCAAATGTAAAATAAATTCTAAAGATGATTACAGCATGTTGCATCCTACACACAACTGCGTCGACTTTGGAGTGGACATCCCTAACAACTTTGTGCCTGATTTAAACATGCAGCTAAATAACAAAGAAAGAGACCATGCATCCGAAGAGGAGTCAAAGACACACTCTTGGACTATCTACTTCCAAAGTGAATTTCACCTTTTAAGTAGCTCACAAAGTACATGTACTTTCAAAAACCCAAGCTTTTCTTTTGGGCTATAAAAATCAAGTAGAATGTCTTTCACAACAAATATCTATACATTGTACAAGCAAAAAAAAATCTTGCAATACATGTATTGCTTGCAAACAACGATTCTTAGAAATCAAAGCTTCCATGCATATTGAATAATTGAGAACATAGTGCACACCTACTAACACAGGCACCTCTACAGAGAATTAAACATTGTCAAATTAAAAGCGAAAAACCTAATGACACACTTTGTCTCCGAATCCCACTTTCATGCAACATATGCATGGAATACCAAGAAAAGAATGTTGTGTACACTACTTTTTTTAAGATTGGCTAGCGATTTAGCAATGTTATTCTACAAACTGCAAATGGCCATTGTGTTTTCCTTTGCAATCATCTCCATAGAAGCAAGCTTGTCACATTCTAATTGCTCCACATGTAAGCAAGTAACATCCCTCTCAATTTGTTAACTATCTAATACTATAGTGAACCTGACGCCTTTCTTGGCTGCCTCCCTTTCAAAGACACCTACCAAACTCTTTAGGGTTTCCTACACACCACCTTCTTGCAAGCAAACTTCCTTTGAAGTACTATAGTGCTAGTAGCATCTACTACCATGGACTCTTCAACCTTGGTGGGTTTGGTTACAACTTTTGGTGACTGGTCACCTTTGTTAGCAATATTATCTCTCATTGCCAAAAACAAAGATAACTAGAGTCTAAAGTCCATATTCGTGCAAGGGAAATAACAAAAACAAGGAGTGAGAGAGTAGAAAGAGTCACTCACAATGTTTCTAGGATTGATTTGATGGTCCATGCTAAGGAGATCAAACATTTTCCATAGGTAAAGTTATCTATTGGGAGATGAAACATTGTCTTCTCCTCCTCATCCATGTCAAAGAAAGAGTACGCCCTTGGGGTGGTCACTCTCTAAAATTCTAAGAGATAGATGCAAGCAAGCACATATTTAACACCCCTAAATTTAGAAATTTACATTTATTTGTGTAATTTTTTACTTCTTTTCTGTGCCTATACAGGTTGTGATTCGTTTATGTAATTGTTTACTTCTCTTCTGTGCCTGTATAGGTTGTAATTAGGAATTTAAAACCCCCCTCCATACAGTACATAGCATAAGTATTTTAAACACCCTCTTGCCCATAAATTGCCCATAAGTGTCCTAAATTTAAAAATCCCCTTCCTTTAATGAACCTACTACCTCCTGCGTTAGGATGCCCCTTGATTTGTTTATCGCTCATAGCTCTTGTTACAAACACTTGATAATTTCTCCCACTTGCCCTTGCATTGTTGGGAGGTGCCCTAGACTTGCAAAACTCTGAGATCTTTGACCGGCAATGTTACACTCTCGCATGGATCGCCTTCTATTGTAAGAGCATGTTGAACTTATTTTTGTACTCCAAACTTTTGTCGAGCATGTCTTCAAAGATCTCCTTCTTCTTCTTACTTTTGTCTCCCATTGCATCTCATGGATTTTGATATAGATGTGGGGATGGAACCACCCCCTATATCTCCCGCACCATCCATCCCCCTGGATTTGGAACCTATGTCGAGGGGACGACCTCCACTAGTTACAGCCGATTAGACTGCACAGAAATGCATGGCAGAAGGTTTGTTTGATCAGCGACGAGGTTGAGGGTAGCATTTCTGGACATGTTGAGATCGAGTGGAGAAGTTGTGCCATGGCTACCTACGAGGGGAGTGCACGGGTGGAAGAGTTTCGTTGGGGAGGGGTGACAATGGCGAGAGATGAAGGTGTGCACCATTTGGGAACTAGCATTGCAATTGAATGATATCCCTTTTAGGACGAATTCACCATGCAGGTAGGACAACAGGCTACTGAGGGTTGTCCCAGCACACCCCCCAAAACACCTCATTTGAGGGTACATATTCGATGGTTCTTACTCTTATGGCAACATCCCTGAACATTTAAGAGCGGTCAAAAAATTGCTAAAATCACGTAGTTATGGCCAATGTTCCTAGATACAATGAACTTGCAACATTTCATTTTCACACATATATATATATTATCTCAATCTTGTAAAATCTATAAAATTTTGGGAAATTGAGTTATATTTTAGCTTTAAAATCTACAAATTCTCAAGAAAAACTGTCAAATTTTTGAAATCCCAAGTTTTTGTGATTTATTGGGGAAAATGTTTTTGTGAACAATCGTTATGGTAGCCCCTTGAACATTTGAAATTTTGAAACCCCAAGTTGTGATTTGTTGAGAAAAATGTTTGCTCTGAACACTTGTTATGGCAACGTCCTTGAACATTTCAAGGTGAACATTTCAGGGTTGCAGGAAACTGCTAAAGTCCACCTTTGATTTGGGGTAGAATGGCTCAAGGCATCTGGGGCTCCCCTCAATCCCTTGCTTTCTTGAATATTTCCAACATGGATTTCCTGCTTCCTCTTTTCATCAGATATAGGAATATTTCCAACTTCTTGGACCCTAAAACCCAAAATCCAGATGCACAAAACTTCGGCAAAACCTAATCGAAAAGTCAAAAACCCCGCCTCCTAGCCCACCTTGACAGTCGGGAAGGGCCACGTGTTGCCCTTTCCCAATCGAATTCTGACTCTCGGCCTCCGACCAGCCACCGATAATAATCCTCGTGGCTTCCTCCCTGGAAAGGACTCCGTGTTACCCTTCCAAGTTCCCTACTCCTTCCCGCTCTTTGGCTGGGCCTGGAGAATTTAGCTTTGAGTGTGCTTCATGATTCATCCCTCAGATTCTGGACTCTGGAATCTAGAGTGTAGAGCATCTGCCACTTCGATTTTCTCGTCTGACTTTTGATGCTGTTTTTGTCAATAGCCCTTTTACTTCTGGAATCTGCAGATATCTGCACAACTTTCGTGTGCATTAATGCACAGCTACTACCATAATCCATTGTGTCTTGACTGAGTGAGCTGGCTTTGTCATTCTTGCCTTTCCAGGTACACCGTACTCACATAATCCAAGTATTGGTCTTTCGTATAATCTCGTTCTCCGAACCGGGTTCACTTCACGCACAATGTCAGTTCGCTATTCTTGCAGCCGGATCGGGATTCGCGTTAAACCTTTCCCTTGTTTTATCGGCTCCAGCCTCCATGTCTCCAGGTGTGCGCATAGAATGGCGTAATAACTATTATTCTAAATTTCGTTCTCCGTGCCAGGTTACCGCATATTGTCAATGTCTTTTCGTCGAGGTACATCAGTCAAACCCTTGCCTCGTTATCACAGGTGAGAGAACTTCCACGAATCGACAATAAATAATCTATGTTTGACATCCACTATTTGAATGGGGTGACGTGACTTCAATACGGCCACGAATCTAGAGAATATTGAATATAAGATAGTTCGACCCAAGAATGAAACAAATAATGAAGAGAAGAAAGAGAGGAGAGGAAAAGAGAAGAATGAAAATGGGCGAAGAGGAGAGGCCAAAAGAGGACATAACGTGAAAGGGAGGAATGAAGATGCGAGGAGCACGAGAGGAGACTTGGAGAGCTCAAGGGAGAGGTGATAAAAGCAAGTCCACGAGATGGGAGAATCGGGACTAAATGTAGTTACTTTCATCATACTTTGACTTCATATTATCATCACCAATCTTCAAGATATCACAACAGGATCAAGTGCAATTCTTACTTCAAAATTGAGTGACCCTTGGATTTTGCTTCTCCAATTGCAAACTTGTTTAGTTTTTCTAGTATTTCCTAGTTGTGGAAGATTTGAAGCTAACTGCCATATTGAGGTCACACAAAATACTATTTGTGACATGTTACTTGCTTACGTGTCTGGTCAGCCAGGCAAATGGGATAAATTTATACACATATTACAATTTACCTACAACAACACTAAGCACTCTGCTACAGGCAAATCTCCATTCCAAATTGTCTATGGAAAGACCATTCCTACTCCATTGACCCGCCTTAAGCACCAAGTAGAGGCTGCCGATCGATTTACTGAAGATTTCTCTAGCATTTTGACTACTGTCAAAAAGAATATCGAGCATGCTCAAGCTGTGTATACTGCACGTGCAAACAAGGGTAGAAAGAAAGTTGTATTTGTTGAAGGTGACCTAGTCATGTTACGTATTGAGAAGCGCAGACTTAAGAGTATTGAGACACACCCTGTATTTAAGTTTGCCCCTAAATCCTATGGTCCCTTCAAAGTTTTGGAGCTCCAGTTTGAAACTGTTGAGACATCATACTCACAACCACGTCATTGCTACTGGATCTCCTTATACACTTAGCTACTACCTTGTAACCTTTCTCGCTAAGCCCCGCACGACCCCCCTCCTCCTTTCTCGCCAAGCCTCTCCACGACACTCGTCGCCAAGCCTATTTCTTCTAGATGGTGGCCCATGGGGGCTTTCCCATTTGACCTTGGACAGAGAAGATGCATGTGGATTGCCGTTGTCACTACTATACAGAGGGAGTGCTCGAGATGATCCCATACTATCTTTGGGGTTGTATAGTGGCACAGAGGACTTGGACAATAGCAGCCATCGAGGTTTTAGCTAGTAAAAAAACACATAGCTCATGTCTTTCTAACTTGTAGATTTTTAAAAGCTGTGTGGCAAATAGGACAAAGTTAGGTAGATGTTTGCCTTTCAATTATAAAGTGATCCTATTAGGAGATGTCCCAACTAGGTTGCATGGGATTGGTCGGCATTGAGATGTGGTTCATTTGGTTACAAAGAAATGCCATGGTATTTAATAAGTTTTTTCTTGATGTTTTGCCAGTAAATTCACATTGGTTGATGTCTATAGGCTTAGGAGCACATAATAAAGGAATGTGATGTGTCGGTATATTGAAAAGATTACTAAAGACCTTAAAAAAGGGTGTGGCTATGGCTTGTGATCACATCTTTATTACCAAAGATATCTGGAACTTGCTGGTGATAGCCATGAAGCCCTCTAGCAGAAGGGCTGAAGTTGTTTTACCCACTACTCATAGGACCTTATACTTTGATGTATTACGTGTTTCTCAGGTGTTTCTGTTCTTCTTGTACTTCTTAAAGATTGTCTCCTAGAGCCCATGTAAAAACTATTATGATAGCTTTATAAACAATCAATAAGAAACCCTCTTTTCCCTACAAAAAACTAAAATAACGGCTCTAGAATTTTTAGGACTAAGGGATGAGGAACCCTTCAACAACCTCCAAAGCTTCTATTACGTGTGCATATCAACCCAACCAACAATAAGGAAGGTTATATAACTAGTATCTAGCATAAAATCACAAAATGATGGTTTACCAAATTCTGGATGGGACATTTTTGCAAATGAAAGGAGCCTTCTCTTGAGACAATTTCACAAAGAAATGAATAAAGAGGATGCTAGGATAGATCTCACCAACTTCAAACAAAAGAAGAGTGACTTGATCTAGGAATTTGTGTTGTTGAAAGATTCCTCCAACTCTTTGATGATACATGTGATGCTGGTAGGGACTAATCTGATGAAAGAAAAATAGCATGGTTTTCCATGGCCCTAATCAATGATGCATTTGAATGGTATCTTGATCTCTTGTGGTGGAGGAAAGAGCAACCTAAGATCTCCTCTCTAATCAATTCAAAAGGAAATTTCAAGTAAAAGGCTACAAGATAACCCTATATAAAATCAAGAAGGGGAAAAATAAATAGTCAAAATGTACTTGGGGAGAATGAAATCGGTGATAGAAAAACGTGATACCCATCTCAATGATAAATATATAGCTGCCTAGCTCATTTCTAGATTGAAAAATCCAATCAAGAAGGAAATGAAGGAAGTCAATAGTTATGAGCATTACAATGATGCTCATGAAGCAACAATTGAATTCGAGGATGGTAGGATTGTCTCAGACACTAGAGTATGATGGCAATAAGTCTAATCATCATAAGTTTTCCAAGAGAGGAAGTATGGCACATAAACACCATACCACTGACAATTGTTGGAAGCCATGGCCACAAGAGTTAAAGAAGCAATGATTTATTCCATAGAGTAAAAGTTTTGAGGTTCTGAACACCCCATGCCCAAATATCCAAGAAGGGAGAATATGTGGTGCATGCATTGTATGGCCAACCACACCCCAAATGAGTGCCCAATCCTGAGGGCTAGATTCAACCTAAAAGGAGCCCAACCATCAAGGTGATGGTGTCCAGTCTATGATGATTTGGTACATGATGAAAAAACATGCTTTGAGAACCTGATGGTTCCACAATCGAGACCCCAACAAATACCAACAAGTGCCAATCCTACAGTATAGGCAACCAACATTTGTGCCAAATGTATCGATGCCAAGCCTCAATCCTACATCCCTAGGAGGATATAAGTGCCTTAGCTATTGAGGAACCATTAACCTCCATCATGCTCTTGAGCTCTAGATTTTGTGGGAGTAGTCAGGATAGTTGAGCGACTCCAACCTATAACTAGAACTTAAATCATACAATTTGTGATAGGGATGACATAAAAAATGTAACCATGATGTTAAAGCAGAAAGTGAATAGCCAATATCTTACAAGAGTGGACAGTTGAGTAGGAGTGAACATCCTAGCAAAGGATCTCTATGAGAAATGGGGACCACCACTGAGGATGCCCACATTTAAGATACGAGTAGTTGATCATAACAAGATGAAACCCTTTGGAAAATTGTTGATAATATATCAACCAAAATTGTTGGAGTCAGATTCACCATACAATTCACCATATTGCATCTTCCTAAAGGATCAACAACATACGAATCTCCATAGCTAGGAGAAGCATCAATATTGCATGATTGGGGCATGGATAAGATTACAAATAAGGAAATAGATACTAGATTCAAAGTAAATATGGGAATAGAAGAAACCACCCACTATAGCAAGAATATTGATGACATCTCCTCCACCACAGTGACTAGCCATGCATCCCTTTTGGCTGTGAATGGATATAATGAATGCTCCCTTTTTGGGGAAGATACCCCTCATACTAAAATGCACTCTTTCATGCACCCACATCACCACTTAAACCTCTCACTCTAGCATAAGTGATGAGTCTGCAAAGAGGGATCCTGGGACACTCATCCTAGCTAAGGAGCTTACACTTTGAAATGATATCTCCCCCACCAACAAGGTCCAAGTCTATATCCTCAATAGCCAAATCAACCTCATCTCCTCCACTGCTCAGTGTCATGAAGATTCGTAGTATCCTCTGTGTTTGCAGGCATCTCAACTCCCAATCTATCTCACCCTCAATAGGATTAGGCTGGATAGTTTGCTTCCTTTTCCTCTCTCTCTTCTTGGGAGGTGATATTAATTTCTATTTACCCTTTCTCCTTATTTTAGGTGGAGGAGTTGTACTCTCCCCAATATCTATATATAGAACAATAACATAGACAACCACAAAGAATTAAACAATTCTTCAAAATGCCATTAGAATGATAAATTTGAGATGTTGTGAAGTCAATTTAGATGATAAAATTGAGATGAACATTTCTTTGCAAAAAATGAATAAATAGGGCATACAAGTGCCTGCAACATCGCGGCCTCCTTCACACCTCATTTGCTTAATTTTTGGCACCTTATTATAATTTAAGGAAGCCCTTTCAGCACACAATATGGCCTTGTTAGATGGTTAAAAGAATGTCCAACTTGGGCTATTAAGAGTGTGATGTCATGGTCTCCTTGGATCCACCATTCACTATTTTTTAAGGATTTCAAATCTTCCTTAACCTTGCTAATTCTACATCTTCTAAGAAGCCAAAAATGGCCAGACAACACTCCCAAGAGGACGTGACATCACAACCTCCTTCAAGACCCCTTTTGCCATTTTTTTGGGCATTTGGCATAGCCTTTGGAGGGGTGAAAAAACCACCCAAACAATACTCTCAAGAGGTCGCAACATCGTGGCCTCCTTCAAGCCCACTTTTTTCATTTTTTCTTAGCATTTGGCATAGCCTCTGAAGAGGAAAAAAAATGCCCAAAGAGCACTCCCAGGAGGCTGCAACATCGTAGCCTCCTCCAAGTCCACTTTCTCCATTTTTTCTTGGCATTTGGTGTGGCCTTTGAAGGGGAAAAATTTTTGGCCAAACAACACTCCCAGGAGGCTATGACATTGCGCACTCCTTCAAGCCCTCTTTTGCCATTTTTGTGGACTTGTTTCTCAACCTTTGAATGGGCAAAAAAAATATCCAAACACCACTCCCAGGAGGCCACGACATCGCGATCTCCCTGGAGGCCTATTTGCCCTATTTTTTTGCTCATTCAAAGGCACACCATACGTCTTCCCAAACACCCCCTCTTCTCATTTACATTTAAAAATAGATCAAAATAGTTTGAATTGTATCCAAAAAAAGGGGAAAAAAAAAAAGACACGTGGGTCTCCAAGGAGGCCGCGAGATTGAGGCCTCCTTGGAGACCCATTTGCTCCTTGTTTTTTGTTTTCATGGACTTTTTTTTTTTGGCGTTGGCTCTCCCTATCCACCTCAAGCACCTACACAATACACATTTTTTTACTAGAGTGTCCTGGTTCACAAGTTTGCTACATGCTAGAAAACCAAGCAAATAGGCCTGCCAGAAGCCCGCGATGTCACAATCTTCTTAGGAATGTATTTGCTAAGTTTTTGAGAATATTTGTCTTTCCTAGGTTGATGAACAATACCAAGAAGAAGTGTATAAATAGACATCTGTGAGAGACTCACCTAGCTTGCAAAAATGGAGAAGATGCAATGAACAAGCCTGGTGAGCAGAGGGAGGACTTTCCAGTGACGTGATGTGAGGCTCATCATGCGGTTGGACACACACTTTTTGGCACTTTTGGGCCTTCAATTTAGGATTTATTTCAAATAGAGGTCAGCTACCCTAAGGTGACCCTGACTTGGTCCTTTTGACCTAAAGTTTTTTGCCAAAAGTCTCAATTCAATTGTAGGATGGGTGCCCAAGTAGGACCCCCCAGATTGTGGCACTTTGGACACTCACCCTTCAATTCAAGTGCAATATTTGCTAGATTTTTGGGGATTAGGACCCAAATAGAGATACAATTCATATTCCTCACTGGGCATCAAAATTATATCGTACATGATTCATTTATATATGTATAGTGTACAATGGTTGCTAAGTTAATCTTTGCATATATACTCAATGATCCCCCTTTTAGATATAGGTTGCAAAGAGATTGTAAACTCCTAAGTCCAAAATGCAATACAAAAATATCAAAAGAGGAGGAATTATATCTTCAAAGGGGTTCTTTAGGAACCTATTTTGTGTGCATAGAATTAGCATAGTATGAAATCATTTTAGAGATGGAAGAAATTTCCACACTTCCATTCACAAGAGGTTCTAGCTCTGCTTGCAATAGAGCAAGATAGAGACATAGAAGAAAATAGATGCCAAAGATAACCTTGTTTTGTACTAGTATAGCAAAAATTTTGGAGAAATAATAACACACCATAGAGGTGGGGGAATTGATAGTAAGAGAGCTTGTTGTGGTCTCTTAAGGGGAAGCTACAATCTTCCATAGGATAGTCCATTGTGGGAGAAGAGGAAGAGGGGACATCAAAGACTCCTAGTTTTGAGCCTATACATCAATACTAAATCGCCTTCCTTAAACATTGTGAATTTGATATTCCAATGTAGCCTTGCCTTCCTTCTTTCTTGGACAATTTGTGTCGTGGATATTTTTATCCAAGGTATGTTTATATATTATTAATATAAAATCTTGGCAAAATTTTATCAAGATAGTTTTTTTAGTTTCACAATATTGATAGAATATACTACGCTTTTGTATATGTTCTATTGAATTTTGAAGTAAAATATGTAAACCCTAGCGAAACTTCAAATTTTTTTACATAAAAGTTTCAAATCCTTGCAAATGTTTCAAAGATCTATTTTTATTAGGGCATACAAACTTTTGACACCAATATAAAAGTTTTACTTCTTAATGAAACTAACATACAAAAATCATCCCTGATTCGAGTCACATATCTTCTCATTCTAGCTGCAATAATTGGTTCCATCAAATATTGATGGACTCCTCGGGATGCAACTATTCTACTACCTCTAGTCTATATACTAGCTTGAATGACATCATTCCCATGCTTTCTTTGAAAGTTGTGAATAATCATCAAAATGTTGAATCTTACTTCATGAATCACATCCCAATCTTTTCAATTTTCAACATCCTACTTCAGGTCGCAATCTTTTCAATCTCAAATAGTTCCAACAGAAGAACTAGATTGTAATGAATGGTAGTTGCTGAGTGTCTAGCTTGCTGGCATTACCAGTGCTACTTGGATTAGAAAATTTTTTAGCACTCTAAATTTTAGAAGGCCATCATAATCCTACTTATAAGATCCTCCTATAATCCTGCTGCAATTCTAGTAGAGCTATTCGAATTAACTTTGTGTCCTCATGTTGAGCTTAGCTAGGCAACCTCGAATCATTGCGCCATGAGTTTTAGTACCTCATTGTGGCTAGAGAATATGAAGACAAAGTTAGCCAAGTCCAATAAGAGCTCAAACAAGAATGGAACAAAGCCAAATCTACACAACATTGGCTAGAGGAGGTAGAAAAAGAGCTCGACTAAGTCATAAAGGAGGTTGCCAGATCATATTAAGGATCCTAGTCTATGACAACTATGTGGAGCATCTAGAATACCCATTCTATGGAGAGGGAGGCTAAAGCAAATACCAAAAGGATCGAGGCCTTATACAAATGGTTAAATCAACAACAATAATAAAGGTCAAAGATGGGACAACATCCTTAGAACAGGTTCAAATCGACAAAGCAAAAGGTGGAAGAGCTAAATGTCAACTCTAAATAAACACTCTGACGCATATACGAAAGGAGCAAACAAATCTTGCTAGCATCAAACTCCTTTTATAAATTCATTGTAGAAGAACAACCACAACTTGATCATCGCCACTGTGAATGCAAAGATTAGCAAATTCAAAGAGTCAGAGCGTGATTAGCAAATGAAACAAGAGGGCACACTTTGTGTGCTTGACAGCAAGTCTGCCCCGTTTTCTATGATCCTCCTTGCGTTGATCCATCCAGTTGCATCACCGAAGCAACTTGCTGAGGCTGATGATTCATTGGAGATGCACAGAGAAAGCCAAGAGAAGGTGCACATGGGTGCCACATAACTCTTAGAAGAGTGAAGAGGACTCACCTTGGAGCTAAATCAAAACCCATGCCATGGGTACAAGTGTCTCACAATCCAAATCCAAAGGGCAAAGCAAATCGTTGCTATAACTCTACCCAGTGCTAACAAACCCAAAAATGCAAAACTCATGGAAAAGTAGCGCTTAATTGCCTTGCTTCTCACGCATATGCATTCAATAAACCACACTATAATGGAATAGAAAATCTCAAAACCAACCAAGAATCCCAGATAACCAGAATAAGTAAAAGAAAACAGTTTCCCGTTTCTGTAATTTGCACCATCACGTAGTCCTTCCATAGGCAAGGCCAAAACAGATGGGAGGTCCTGGAATGCTAGTTAAAATGCCAGAAAACCCAACTGCAGTTTGAGACACTTCCAATATATGGGCAGCCACCTCCAACACTTTTCTATCATGTGGTAAGACAGAGATTTGCCGTCAAAGCTTAAAAAGCAACAGAAATCTTCTACCATGCATGTCCAGCTCCGTCCTTCAGTCACATTTAGCGCTTTCAGCATTCCCCACGGCACCCTCACCACTAACCTCCAGCCTTTGTTTCCGAGCTCCTCCCACACTTCAACGTCTGCAACATGTCGGCCACTCGGCCATATTCTGTAACTCACACAGAAAAGCCGGTCGTTGCTGCTGTTTAGTTCATAATGCACCTTGCGGCGGCCCCTCGATGGTAATTGAACGCAGGTCCATTCTGAGCTTCGTTTATCCTCTGCTTGTCGGCAATGCAAACAGTACTCAAACGTACCCGACGTTGTAGACACTAGATCCTTGCTGGATTTTGTAGAGCCACCATGGACTCTACAAGGGGAATCATTCCAATGGATTTCCAGGACATGTTGCAAGAATCGAACATCTCGATCCTGCTAGTACCGTGATGATATTCTATCACCTTGTAATTTTGTCTGCCGTTGCCTGCCATCAAAGCCCATGCCATATGGAAAGCATGCCGTCGCTTTGGTACCAAAACGTTACCGGATTGCATACAATATAAGTACGATCTGGCTCAATGAGGAGCAAACGGTCGGCAGAAGCCCTAACCCGTGTATATACACGAGGTGGAGGAAGGGAGTCTAGCGGGTACTCGAACCATTCTTCAGCATGGAAGTCGAAAGCAGAGCAGGCATCACGCCAGCACAAGATAAGTCGCCGTCTCCGAGCAGAAAGTGAACGTCGTACAATTGAAAACCGATAGGTTGATATCAAGTTATCCCACTCGTTGCAAACACATCGAAAATTTTGAGACACGAGAGAGGAAGGAAAACTAGAATCGCCTCTGTAATCTCCAGGGAAAGATAGGGATGATGAGGACGGCAAGGTTCACTGATTTGTTCCATCATTGGACGCAACGCAACGGAAGAAAAAGCTTATCTTCTTAGAGCCCAGATAGAAATCGGCTGCTTGCATAGTGGACGATCTCTTTGCAGAAGGCGGATTTCAGAAAAACTTTCCTTTTCCACACAAGGCTACTGTTATACCAAGCTGACTATGGAATCTTACGTAGCGCTATTCTCGTTGACGGAATGAATTTCGCTTGATCATGCTATAGGATTGCACAGTACTATCTGCCTTCGTAAATTTTGACGTATATATTTGACTCGCTTGTAGTTTGATATGCAAGCTACGGTTATTTTCTGTTCTCTCATCCCGTATATACGTAGAATATGTAGGCAAGAACTTTTCCCTTCTAGAACAATAATGTCTCCAAGCCTTTTTTTGGAGGAACTATTAAGGATCTCATGATTACTTTGCCAGCAGCACTAGAGCATTTTATGAAACTCTAAAATCCTGCAAAACCATGTGGCACTGTCGAAGCCGTTAGATCAAGTGACCTATTATTAGCTACTTACAATAGCCCATACAGTTAACAGCTGGCCTGGTATTCTAGTTGCTTTTACTAACCTTAGAAATCAACATGGTTACTTTTCAAGACATGCTTTTAGAAGATTGTTGCGGAAAGGTAGATGATTTGGAACAAACTTAAGCAGTCACTTACGTCTAGGTTTTTTTAAATTGAACCTTACATCACAACAAGACAAAGCACCCATAGACGCGCGCACAGACGCGTTTCATGAACTAAATAAAAAACTTACGAGCGCATCTATTTGCGCATCTGGAGACCCGCGTCTAATTGCACGTCTATATATCAGACTCACGCGCGTATAGACGCATAGTTAGACGCATAAATAGACGCGCTTATAAACGCATTTATAGACGCACATATAGACGCAAGTCGAACAAACAGACGCGAATATAAATGCGTTTTTAAACGCACTGATAGACGCGCTTTTTTTTTTTTTTTTTTTACAGAATACTGTGTATGTTATGTATGCTATATAGTTACAAGAATCCCATATCCACATTCTGTAATTTAATTCTTACAGCCAACCTCATTTTAATTACAATTCCAAATAAAATATTACAACTCCAAAATGCAATAAAATTGAAAGCTCAAAAAGTGCTTGTATATACATATAGCACAAAGCTAAGCCACGTCATGTGGCTTTAAGTACAAAAAATAAGGAAGCTAAGCCATGTCATGTGGCTTCAAGTACAAAAAATAAGAGGAGTCTATATACAAGAGGCACGAAGCCAAGCCACTGGCTTTAAGTACAAAAAAGAGTAGCTAGCACTACTTCTACGACTAATCCTCGCTGCCTTCCACGCTCCCTTCTGCGCTTCCTTCTGCGTCTCCTTCCTCATCTTCCTCGTCGTCTTGTGCATGGGCCTGTGAACAAGGGACAACATATATCAATGTATGAAAAATCAAATCTTTACTTATAATTTTGGCATTATTTAATTACTTTCAAATACCTGGGGGGCCGCTCCAGTAGCTCGGGTATACTGCTCCTCAGTAATCAACCCGTCATCATAGAAGTGCCTCCATGTATCTCCTCTGTGATGGTGGCAGTGGTAGGCTGTCTCCACTGGAGTAGGGTATCTGCCCACGATCTCAAGTTGCATGACCGCGACACACTTTGTGGAGGGATTAGTACAAAGAAACAACCAACCTCCTAATAAACTACATAAGCAATATAATTTGAGATCGATACTTACAAATTGGGCCTCCCATGATTCAACACCCCCTGCTCCAAATGCGCGCTTCCATATTCCTCCATCTGGATCCTCCGTGCCTCCACGTGCTGCAGACTGGGGTCCTCCCTCGCTGACTTCATTGCCTTCTTCCACTCACGCTTGTGAGCGGTGTGGGGCGGGCCCCTTGGTGGTTGACCTGCCTCAAGCCTGGCAAGCTCCACTAGTGCCTGCCTCTTAAGCGAAGATCTTTTATTGCTAAGTATCGTAACAATCTTTGACTTCCCCCATTTATCTGTGAACTGGCGATTGGGGGGGTTAGGATACCTAGAGCGAACAGTAGCGAGGGTCTCATTAGCCAACCTCTTTGGGTGGTCTTTATAGTGGATAAAGCAATCTCTGTAATTGTTAGCAATTACAGAGCGCATGAAGGCCATGATGTCCTTCCCCCGCGCATCCATCAAGATGCCTCCTGTCTGAGTGATGTCGTAATAAATCGTACCATCACCCAGAGGCACGTCTAAATCATCTGAATCATCATCCTCCTCACCGCCACATGGCCCAAAGCACTGTGCCATGCATCCGCCACCACTCTCCCTGCTACTACGCCTGCTACCCTGTTGTGTCGAGCTCATACGCTGGCCACTCATAGCTGGGGACTGCACGGGACTACGCTGACCACTCGTAGCTGGAGAACCGAGTCTCGATGGCTGGGGAGTACGTCGACGGCTCGCCGAGACAGAAGGACCTCCTGACGGCATGGGGGAAGGGGCATAAGACAGGATGGCAGAAGGGACATAAGACGGCATGGGGGAAGGGGCATAAGACGGTACGGGGGAAGGGGCATAAGAAGGGGCATAAGACGACTGTGCTGACTCCGCTGGGGTGATCTCAGGCGGTGTGGGGTGGCTTGGAATCTGTAGTGCCGACTCCTGGGGAGTGTTAAGAGTACCCGTCATATACCCGTATAACTCCGCAGGACTAGGAGGGTGTCCTAAAAGATTATATAAGTCCTTCCAAATAGATTTCCGGGGATCAGGTGAGCTAGAAGCGCTTCCTGGCCACATGTTGAACTGGAAAAAAGGAAAAAAATCTATTACCAATGAGCTGAGAAGAAAGGGGAAGAAAAGAGAGGCTTACTGTCAAAGCGCATCTATAGACCCGTCTGATTTGCGCGTCTATAGACGCGTCTAACAGAGCGTTTAATAGTGCATTTAACAGTGCATCTAACAGTGCATTTAACAGTGCATCTAATAGTGCGTTTAACAGTGCGTCTAACAGTGCGTTTAATAGTGCGTCTAACAGAGCGCCTGTGTGAGCATCTATAAATGCGTCTGTGTGTGTCTGCAACAAGCCAGACACACGGTTAGACGCGCCTATAGACGCACTTTTAGATGTGCCCTGAGACGCGCCTATAGACGCGCTCCGACAGACGAGATTTCTAAAAAGTCAAAAAGGGCGTTGCGCTCGACACAAAAACGTGACACTTATACCTAGATCCTGTACTTCCTGGATACGAGAAAGTACAAAACTGGAGAGAGCAAACTTCCAAACAAGAACAACTTCAAAAAGACTTACTTGGATAAAGGTATGGAAGGTTCTTCTTTCTTTTCCAAACTTGCTTCTTCTCCTTGTTCGTCCTCCTCTCCTTTAAGCTTGGAAGTAAGTGTAGGTACGGTCCCTTTCTCTTGAGTGAAAGTTTGGAAGTGTGTATGGGAGGCTCTCTCTTAAGCTTCGAATCTATGGAACTACTAATAAAGAAGGAAGGAAGCCACGCGCGAAGTTTAAGTAATGTAAAGAAAAGCAAAGCAAGCGGCGCACCGAAAAGTAGGTTTAAAAGCCGCATCTATAGTCGCGTCTATTAGCGCGTCTATAGGCACGTCTAAATACACAGAGTAGATGCGCGTTTAGACGCGCCGCTAGATGCGATGTTAGACGCGACTATAGGCGCGGCGATAGACGCAACACAGAGTTTAAATTAAACATTTGAAGAAGAGCAAATTTGGTGGGTTGTTTGTTTGTAGGATGTCTCCATCTTCAACAAGTAGCTCCAGTGAGGATGAATCCCTCCGTATCCACTATCGCGAAATGTGGTTGGAGCAAAAAATCAAATGTTTGTGTGATCGATGTCGAGGAAACATGTATCGTGCACGCAGGATTACACTCAATCATATCTCAAAGTATGGAGAATGGGATGTGACCATAAACAGGGTAAGGGTTTGTAAGTTAAGGTTGATTGAGATACCTATGGGTGTTCATATGTTTGAGTTATGATCCCGTTTTAATTTGATACAGGATGCAGTGCCACACCTGCACATGTTACCCTATGCCCGTCGTGAGGAGGTGAAGCATCGGCGATATGAGGTGGGATCTTCAGGAGGGGACCGTTACGGATGCATGGAGTGATGGTGATAGTAGCCCTCTGCCATTACCTTATGAAGCCGTGGAGGAGGAGGTGTTTGATGATATGGTGCAGGATTTATATGTCCATCAAGGGAGGGATAATAGCATGGACAGGATGATCTTTTTACCACAGCATCGACTCCACTGTTTGAGGGGTGCACATTCTCTGTTCTACATGCCTCCCTTGAGTTACTAAACTTGCAAACCATCTATGGATGGAGCAATGCAAGTTTGAATGCATTACTCAAGTAAGCTTTAAAGTCGATTTTGCAAACATGGTGAATTATGCTAGTGGGTCAATTACTCGAATGCTTTTCCTCATTTATGGTCTTCACGTGCCGTTTCATGAACTAAATAAAAAACTTACGGGCGCATCTATTTGTGTGTCTGGAGACCCGCGTCTAATTGCACGTCTATATATCAGACTCACGCGCATATAGAGCGCAGTTAGATGCATAAATAGACACACTTATAAATGCGTTTATAGATGCACATATAGACGCAAGTCGAACAGACAGACGCGAATATAAACGCGTTTTTAAACGCACTGATAGACGTGCTTTTTTTTAAAAAAAAAAAATTTAAAGAATACTGTGTATGTTATGTATGCTATATAGTTACAAGAATCCCATATCCACATTCTGTAATTCAATTCTTACAGCCAACTGCATTTTAATTACAATTCCAAATAAAATATTACAACTCCAAAATGCTATAAAATTGAAAGCTCAAAAAGTGCTTGCATATACATATAGCACGAAGCTAAGCCACGTCATGTGGCTTCAAGTACAAAAAATAAGGAAGCTAAGCCACATCATGTGGCTTCAAGTACAAAAAATAAGAGGAGTCTATATACAAGAGGCACGAAGCCAAGCCAGTGGCTTTAAGTACAAAAAAGAGTAGCTAGCATTACTTCTATGACTAATCCTCGTTGCCTTCCACACTCCCTTCTGTGCTCCCTTCTACGCTCCCTTCTGCGCCTCCTTCCTCGTCTTCCTCGTCGTCTTGTGCATGGGCCTGTAAACAAGGGACAACATATATCAATGTATGAAAAATCAAATCTTTACTTATAATTTTGGCATTATTTAATTACTTTCAAATACCTGGGGGGCCGCTCCAGTAGCTCGGGCATACTGCTCCTCAGTAATCAACCCGTCATCATAGAAGTGCCTCCATGTATCTCCTCTGTGATGGTGGCGGTGGTAGGCTGTCTCCACTGGAGTAGGGTATCTGCCCACGATCTCAAGCTGCATGACCGCGACACACTTTGTGGAGGGATTAGTACAAAGAAACAACCAACCTCCTAATAACTACATAAGCAATATAATTTGAGATCGATACTTACAAATTGGGCCTCCCATGATTCAACACCCCCTGCTCCAAATGCGCGCTTCCATATTCCTCCATCTGGATCCTCCGTGCCTCCACGTGCTGCAGACTGGGGTCCTCCCTCGCTGAATTCATTGCCTTCTTCCACTCACGCTTGTGAGCGGTGTGGGGCGGGCCCCTTGGTGGTTGACCTACCTCAAGCCTGGCAAGCATGCTGGTATATCTCTATATCATAGCACGGCATATTGTCATATAAGTAGTAGAGGCACATGGCCCTTTAGAGCCTCACTCACCATATGTTCTTCTATGAGCAACTCACAAAGGAATATGCCAATAGAAGTGGATGGAGTATTACCTCAAGGCAAAGAGTGATGATGAGTTCACAACAACCTTGGTGATCAAAATAGTTCTATAGCATGCTATAAAGCAAAAGGATTTTCTTAGAAGCATATCGAGAGGGGTAGTAGGAAGTGAGTATATGGGTGCGGTACTTGTAGTAGCAAAAAGCTGGTTGCTTTACACGACTTGCATATAGCAAGCTATTGCGATGATTGCAAAAGGAAGAAAAAGAAAAGAGAGAGAGAGAGAGAGAGAGAGAGAGAGAGAGAGAGAGAGAGAGAGAGAGAGAGAGAGAGAAGGGGAGGGGGTTGGAAAATGAAGAGAAAGAAAGAGACTTTGACTGACTCATAATTTTGATTCAAGGCCATCCAGATTTACAGTATGATATATGTAAAACAATAAAAATGGGATTTGAAAGGAAGCGATGCTGCATGCAATAGGTTGCATTGCCACACACATAAGGGATAGAATTTAGGAAGGCATGAAAGGCTTGTGTTTCCAACCAAAGGGGTGTCTATAGCAACCATTTGCATCATCTTCTACACTAAGCATTGTCTATAGCAACCATTTGCATCATCGTCTACAATAAGCATTGTCTATACAAGATTAGTCCATTCTACCTCTACTCTAAGGTACCAACATGATGAGATCTAGATCCACAAATCAAACTTCTTCATTAGTGGCGGTGATCTTTAGGATTAGTGACATAAATGTGAAGAAGATGTGACAAGCCTTATCCTCTGATCTCTCCATCACTAACATTGAGTTCCCTTCCCTCCCCTTTCTCTAGCAATTGATCCTCAATGATAATCATATCTCTGGATGGAGGTAAGAATATCCATCAAACCTGCTAAACAAAAAAACTTTTGCTTCTAGAAATCGGCTAGGAGGATGGGGACCTATTCTGGAAGAAAGAATCCTCCAACTACCTTTCCCATCACTGAACTGGCTCCTGAGCTGACATCTCTCTCCTTCATACATGGATTCTCTATGGGATCTTTGTTTGCTCATCATGAGAAGGATGCATGGAAACCAAGTTTTGAGGTAAACAAAGAGCTAGTCACTCCCATCCATTTTTTGCCGTTACACAGTCCCAACGATGATGCCAATCAAGTAGAGGACCTACGAAACAAGCAAAGCAACTTTTCCTAGCCACTAAATACTGGTAGTGGAGCACCGTAGAAGGCTACAAGGCCCTCTTACACGAGAGTTGTCTAGGATTTTAGAGGAGGGTTGTTCACTCCTTCATTCATGTGTGGGGCTCTTAGCGCTCCCAGTGATGATTGAGCCAAAAAAGGAAGCATCACAGCTGCACAAAATGTGCCTCTTGCAGTCGCCCAGTGAATCTCAAATGGAGGTTTTTAGAGGAGTTCCAGGAGGTATAGGAGAAGGCTCCAGAAATGGAAGGCAAGCGTATTTCACCTCTCCAAGCTCCCCACGTATGGAAGGCTATCAAAGCCAGGCAAAAGTGCATGTTCAGTAGACCTCCAAGGATACCGACCCAAGCTCAGGAAAAGGAACTAGAACAGGTGATGGTGCAGCAAGCAGATCCAATGTCAAACAAGGAGAATCCAAAGGAAGAATAGGTGGAAGTGCCATTGCAACAATTTCCCATGGCACTGGGAACTTCAATTCACCATCAGGTCCATGCTCACATCAGCAAGATAATCCTTAGTCTAAAGATGAGGAGGACTCATATTCTAAAGGCAAAGTGGTTGCTTTCCTGGATGAGGATAGATTAGAACAATCCATAGATTGTCTTTCTTCTCATGCCTTGATAGGGTTTCTTCATGGCCCCAGACCTCTAGCAATGTTTCTTGAAAACTCACTTAAAAAAATTGGATTAGGAAGGGCCTAGTGGTCACTAGTGTGATATTTCTTAGAAAGGGTTTCTTTTTCTTCCTCTTTGAAACATAAGACATGGCCTAGAAATCTCTCCATCATGGTCTGTGGACCATTAGAGACTAGCCACTATATTTAGAATTTTGGTCTCAAGGCTTCTATCCTGATAAACCTAGGTCTACTTTTGTGCCAGTGTGGGTGGATCTCCCCGATCTCCCTTTTTCATTATTCAGTCAAGATCCTAATCTATGTTGGAGCGTAGGTCAAGTAATTGATGTTGAAAATGAGCAGTTTATCAACCCTAGAAGGTGTCCTCAAGTCTGTGTTAAGTTGGATGTGGCTGAGGAGCTCCCGGACACTTTAGTGATTGTCAATAGAAATGGAAGCATCTTCATGGAGCAACCTTTGGTTTACAATAATTTTCCAAATTCTTGTTTCCTTTTTGGGTTATCCTCCCACACATTAAAAAACTTCCCTTTGAAAAGAAATAAAGCCAATACCCCACAATAGCCTCCTAAACAACCTTCTAACCAGCCCTCCAAACCCAAGTGGTCTATCAAAGAGAAACAAAAACCCCAGAAATAGGAAGGGGTTACTGAGAAAAGAAATAGCAATGTCTTTGCTAAAGGGTCATACGAAGATAAGGACATTAAGAATCACAACTTGCTGGATGACAAAGTCACTTTTCCTTTGGCCACAAACAATCCTTATGAGGCCTTGATAGAATATGAAACTGAGCAATAGATTCAAAAGTCCAAAATAGAAGAAGATGAGGTGGAACCTTGCTGATCTAAGGAATTTGAGGATGATGTTAATCATCAAATATGCAAGTATGAGTGACTCTGAGTTGGATGACTCTGAGGAGGAACTCCCTTTGGTCAAAAAGCAGGAAAAGAGTACTATGGTGCTACCTAAACCTCAAGCCACTGTTCAAAACAAGAGACGAATTTCCCAGGTTAAAGTCCAAGGTGTCCCTCCCAAAAGCCCTGCCCCCAAGGCAAAAAAGGGGGGAAACAAAATTGGAAAGTAGCCCTTTTCCTTTCCTCACATTAAATATGTGTGGACTGACTGATCCTTTGAGGAGTCAAGAATTAGCCAATTGGCTGAGAGGGAACTCTCTTTCCCCTAATTTTCTTGCCCTGCAAGAAGTTAAGGTCACAAATGAGGTTTTGGTGAGCAGACTCAAAAGTATTGATAACAAAAGAGTGTGATTTTTTTCTTCTCATGAAGAGGGTAGAGGTTGAAGGAATTGAAAAGAAGTCATGATGAGATCAACAATGAAGAAGAAAGAGTACTTTATTCATGAGAGGAAGTTCCAATATATAGACTAGTGATATATTGTATGTGAGCTCAAGAGAGAGCATCCCAGATCCACAAATTACTCCACTAATCTCTCCATGAATCTCTCAATCATCCACTAGAACCTTCCACACTCACACCTACTGACTGACACATCATCAATCACACCTACTACAAGCACACTGACCACACAGGTGGTCACACACATGGACACACAAGCACACACACACAACCATAGGTATACCTTCATCATAGACTCACTCTAAGTTGCATTGGCAGTAGACTCATTTGGACACCCTAGTTCCAACATGATCTCACTCCAATTTTGGTCCCTGGTTTACAATCTCTCTTGGGGGTTTCTTGACAAAATGACTAGCAACCCCTACAAAACCCCATACAATTTTTTCAGGGGGACATCCCAAGGTAGAGAACCCTTATTGACCACACACACAAAAATTCTAAATTGAATATGTGGGGAAATTCCCCCCTTTGATGGCATATCTTGTCCTTTTCCTCCTCCTCTTCCAAGCTACCATAGTGTGGGGTACATTGTCATTGGAGAGGTTCTTGGTGTAGCCCTTTTGATCCTTGTACTTTACTGCATCTTCAACAATCATCTTGGTTTTCAGATATTTCCCTCGATTTGTGAGTATTGAAACCAATAATGGATTACCTCCAGCAGTCATAAGGAATTTCTTACCTTTGTAGGCAGTGTCTACTCCCTTTACAAGTGGCACAAATGCCATGAATATCTCATCCATATATATGACATTCATTTCAAGCAACAATGGAAGATGATCAAAGAAACATTCATCAAAGATAGTCATGAGGACAAACTTGATTCTAGTTTGCCAATCTACAAGTGTCCAAGCTACAAGTGTCCCTCTCTCAAACTTATCAAGTTTTGAGTAGAAGTATCTTGAAAATAATGATGATTCTAGACTTGTCATGTATCAACAACTGCTTCAAGAAACACAAATACTCAGCACACTTCTAGAAAATAGTAAAAGCCCCAATTTTTGTTGACTAGTCAACACCTTTTACAATAGATTTTGATCGAAATCAAAGAAGAAATTGCAGCAGTCCTTTGACCATGAAATTCGACCTAATGGAGCAAGATCTTAGAGGGCTTTTGTAGCAGAAAGGAGCCTGGTTCATCAGAGAAGGCACACAGCAAAGCATGGATGAAATATGTTGCTCTTCTTCCTAGGGCAGCAATAGCAAATTTGAACTTTGCTTAGACAATGCCGGCTCGGATATGCGACCAAATGAGCTTAGCTTTGGGCTAAAGGCTCCTCACAACATTGCTAAACCCAAGCCAGAAGGAATTTCAGAGACTGTCATCACATCTCTTGGATGAGGCATAATTTCACCGAGCAAAAAGAGACATGGCATGGGCAGTAGAAGAAGTTTGCCTTATCATGAAGGTTCTACAGGTGGAAGGACACTCGAAATGGTGCAGTGTATGCTGAGCATTCAAGCTCCCAAGATCAGCTCAAATTTGGGAAAAATGGTGAAGAGGAAGAAAGAAATTTGGTAGGGATGATGACGTGGCATCTAACTAGGATTTGGGCTACTAGGCTCATGGTGGATCATATTGCTCTAATACCGAATGGAGGAACTAAAAAGAAGTCATGATGAGATCAACAATGAAGGAGAAAGAGTACTTTATTCATGAGAGGAAGTTCCAATATATAGGCCAGTGATACATTGTATGTGAGCTCAAGAGAGCATCCCAGATCCACAAATCACTCCACTGGTCTCTCCATGAATCTCTCAATCATCCACTAGAACCTTCCACACTTACACCTACTGACTGACACATCATCAATCTCACCTACTACAGGCACACTCACCACACAGGTGGTCACACACATGGACACACAAGCACACACACACAACCACACGTATACCTTCATCAATTTGTTCTAACAAAGGTGGGATTGCAATAGGAGTAGTATCTCACTATAAAGATTGTGTGTCCAACTTTTAGCAAGAGTGAAACCATAGATGGATTTTCATTAAATGCTAATTGAAAAGAATGGCTTTCACTATGGTTTTAGTTTATGCTCCTACTGGTTCTATGGCTAGAAGAGTCACGTGGGATTCTCTAATAGATGCTAGCAGTGATCCTGTGATATTAGGGGACTTTAATATGGTTGAGGGATCACATGATACATGGTTGCAAAAAGGCTTTGTTCTTAGAGGTTCTGAGTTTCAAATCTAGGAAGATCTCAAGGAAAACTTACAACCTATGGACATCGACTCTTCTGGCATTTTTACCTGGTGCAACAGACAAACTGAAGAACTCAAAAGAGAGGCAAGGCTGGATAGAATTTATGTTTCTCAATCCCTCCTAGATCAATCCTTGGAAGCCAAACAAAAGACTTTCTCTTCCTTGACTTTATCAGATCATAAACCTGTCTCTGCTTGGCTAGATACTAGGAAAATGGTAGGAAAGGTAGCTCATGGTTTAAAGCTGACACTTCTTTATTTAAGCTTCAGTCCTTTCAGAAGCAAGTCATTGAAAATTGGAATTTAGCCTTCTCCTCTCCAGAAACTTGCTGTCAAGGGTTGCAAAATGTTGTTTTAAGTGTCCAAACAATCCTAAAAGAAGCCAGAAAAAGCAGAGCTGCCATCAAGGCTAGGAGAATGGACAAACTGAAGGAGAATCAAAAGGCAATTTTGTTATGAAGAAATTAATTTCAACACTATTAATTACTAATCCTCTCAATTCCAAAATCTCCATGATTAGGACAATGTTTTTGACAAGTGTTACGTCGAGGTAGCGTAGGAGAATCACATGAACCTTTACGATGGCATTAATCTCTCACTGTCATGTGTGTTGGAAGCGTAGCAAGAGTTGAGGGATGGCAAGAGGATTCTCAATAGGGAAAGGGAATCTTGAGGCAAGCTGTGAGAGAGGGAGGGGGGTGTGGTTGTATTGAGATACAATGTTTACCGTTTGGAACAATCTGACCAATTGGAATTTTCCTTGAGAATAAATTTTTCCTTGTCATCTCCATTGAGTTCATTCCTTTGGCACAAAGAGATACAATGGCATTCTAGGTAGCTTCTTTAGTTGCAACAATGAATACTTTGAGTTTCTTCTTCTAATCGGCTAACCACACTCCCATTACGATGAAAAACAACTCAATCAATCACAATCAACGTATGCATGCAAACGCCCCCACAACACACTAAGCATGATGGGTCTCAACAAAAATGCACCCATGTGGGCACTCCTTTTACCCCATTTGGAGGGCCCATCTATCACAAATTTTGCATCATTATCCACACGTGAGCATCTTGCATTGTCCCCACACATGAGAACCCCACATTCATGGTCGTGAAAAGTGGTAATTTTTTCACAAAGTGTGACTTTATTATTACTTACAATCCCCAATAGTGTGTTGGATTCCTTACCCACCTACCCCTCTCCTTATATCAAGATCAATTTATCTCCTTCTTTTTTGATATTTCCCTCGTTAAAAAGTGTGCCATATAGAGAATTACTCGCTTGTCTAGTTTAGTGTTTATTTTTCTAGACTACTTTGAACTTGCAATGAGCTCATTTCCATGGGCCTCTCTTTTCTTCAAAACGTTTAAAAAAAAAACACTCTTATCCTTTTCTCATCATTTGTCCTTATAACATTGGGGGTCATAATGATTAAACATCTTTTCTAGCATCTCACCCACATGATCCCTGAAGTCAATAACTTTATGGCATATAAGGATTATTAGTTTGGATGCCCACGTATTTCCAAATCTATAAAGAAACAAGGCATCTGGATTTTTGATTGAGTTGGATTACAAGCATTCTATTTCCTTACTCGCAACATGGTATGAAGGCGGAACACAAGCCCACACCATCATAAGATTCTGGATTTACATTTAAAAAAAGTCAAGTGCTTTGTAGTTATTCCCTTGAATATACATTTATAACTTAGTGACATGTGATACAATGTGCTCAAAATCTACCCCCTACTTGCAATAGGAGAGAATCTACAATGCGCATGATGTTGAAAGGGGGCAAGTGGTAGAGTGACTGCTCGAGGAGAGATGGTATTAGGGGAATGGCTCTTGTTGGGGTGTTGGTGAAAGAATGCATGCTTTTGAAACACTCCAACAAGTTCTTGGGTAAATAAACATCAAGCTTTCACATTTGAAAGGAACAAGGAATAAATATGCTAATGACCATATAGGTGCCTCCTCAATGCATGCCTCACAAACGGGCTCACTCGTGAGAATGCATATACAATTCTTTTTCCCACTAACTTGGATGAAGGATAAAATCAATGGTATAGCCAGTATCTTGCCACCAATAGTTTTGCTAATTGAAAGCCCTCTATGATGCTTTCCTATAGACATTCCATCCTAGTAACTACCCATGACTTGGTTGTACAAGATCTCAAACCTTTGGGCAAGAAGAAGATTCAAGAGAACACAATAATCTTAATTGGGAGTAGGAACTCCAAGAGGAGGGAGAGAGGACCAACAGAGCAAGAATACGTATAGAGGAGGAGAGAGAGGACCTATATAAGAGGAAGATGTAACATGTATGTGTGTGTGTGTGCGCGTGCACGCGCACATGCGTGCTTGTGTGCATACGCAAGTGTGTGCACGTGCGCGCGCACGTGTGTGTGTGTGTGTGTGCGTGTGTATGTGCGTGTGTGTGTGTGTGTTATATCTGATATCCATATGTGGATGGACACTATACCACTCTACCCACAAACTAACGTATGCATACTAATTTCTATGAAACTTGTAATTTGGTTTTTTTGTTGAAGGTTTTATGACTATAATACATAAGAGTTCTCTAAGGTTTTATATCTATATGTGGATGGACACTCTACTACTCTACCCACAAACTAACGTATGCATACTAATTGCTATGAAACTTGTAATCTGGTTTTTCTGTTGAAGGTTTTATGTCTATAATACATAAAAGTTCTCTAAACATTTTTAATTTCGATCATGGCAGTGCATTGGTGAATAGGTATGTCAGTGGATCTTCAAAGAAACAGTGGATAGGTTGAATTTCTCCCACTTCAGTTTGATGGCAAATAGAATGCTAGGAAATATTCATGTGCTTCACCTTCTCATGAACTTTTGAATTCTTTACTAATGCAATTGCGCTCATGTTGTCACAAAATATCATAAGTTCACCTCATATTTCTTTGCAAGAATATTTTGATAAAGCAATAGATTCTAGCTCTATTATCAATAAAGCAATTTAACCTTGTATCTCGCTTATGCAATGCTGATTGAGCAAGAATATAAAACAAATGGTTGGCTTTGCCTAACTCGTTCTAAGTTGGATTGTTATCCATGGTCACTATTGAGAATACCTAAGGTGCCACTCGCTCTTATTGAGTTAAATTGTTAACCTTTGAGTTTGTGACATGTACATATTATTCTTTCCGGCAAAGCTCACTGATACACTTTCGTCTTTAACCTCTCTTTTGCTAGTTAGCATGCTCTTGAGGATGATTAAGCCCATGATTGTATCCATGATTTTGATGCCAATAGCAAAAGTTTTTTATTTTGGTCTTCTATTTGTCGTTGACATTAGGGATCCTAATAATTTCCTCCATTAGGTAAACCCTTTCTAGCTTCTTCATGAACTTGCAGTGTTCTGAGTGCATCTTGTTCAATCTGAGTCCCTCCAACAATCATTGAAACCTTTATGTTTTCAAATGACAAGGGTAAGCTCCTTCAGCTCTTCTCCACAAACTCCTCATCACCAATTTTTGATCCGATTGGTATGATATAGGTTCACCTTCTTTCATTCTCATGCTTAACAATTGTGCCCTCACGTCTAGTTTATTCACCAATGGCTTCCCCTCATACAAATTGCTAGTTTTTGTCCATTTCTCTTTTGCAAGAGACAGGTTTATGCCCATGCAAAGACTATCCTTAAGACATGCAAAGAATGCATGCATTAGACATGCAGTGAGAGTATTCAATGCCTCAGAATCCTCATCAAATGCTGCCTCACGTCTCTCTTACATGCTCAACCTCCACTCTACCTCAAATGTTAACCATTGTCCAAAAGCTAAAGCCTTACTCAAGTATAACTTGGGCTATAAGATCCCTCCATTGCTAGCTCTTGCAAAGTGTCCGACCTACTCATGCATCTCATCCGCCTAGGATTTGCCTCACTAAGAGCTTAAGCAATATTGTGTCACTAGGAACTGCCACACTAAAATATGGGTCCTCCTCGAGCTTGAAACAGCCTTTCAAAGCTTGTTCTTGGACTCGCCTTGATAGATACAGCTTGTTGTAATGCTCAACGTAAGGTCCTTAAGACCTTTCTCAGTGGCATGTAGAGTCCCACAATGGTAGACTTTTAGCTGTTTGCGGAGCCACTTTCGAAATCCTTGCTCAGCCTTTTGAGGCTTGAGCTCTTCTTCAACAGTCCTTAGATCTCTCTCATACTCTTACTCACAAGCCCTTTGCAAGCTTTTCTTCAAACAGCTCTCAGAAGCCTTTATGAACAACTTGACTCCCTCTCAAGTTTCAAGAGCATAGACTAGGAGACTAGAGGTTACAAGGGAGATCTAGCCTCATACACCATGTTAGGAACCTGAGGAAGGAGACAGGATCCATCACACTATGCCACTCTACCCACACACTACCCTATGCATACTAATTGTTATTATATGAAACAGTAAATTGACTATTCTAAAATTTCTTTGCAGAAAACTACAACATGATCAGTGGAAAAGTCCACTAGGACTCCCCCTGCTGAAGATGGCATATTCAAAAGTAAAGAACCTATTAGTCTACAAACCCAAAATGTGACTATAAACATCAACAATAAGTTTAGCTTCAACTCGAACTTCATTTTGTGGAAAAGATGCATCAACACTGAGAGGTAAATGGCATTTTGAAGTAACTTCCTTTGTTGTACTACCTTGGCACAGAGAAAATTATGAAACAAAATGACTAGGTCGGGGTTACTTTCAGAAGCTCTATGTCAAATAATAGTGTTTTATCAATAAGTCCCTGGTTTCTGAGCACAAAGTCAAGAGCCCTTTGCCCCTGCAAGCAATCCAGAAGTACATTAGAACCTAGCAAGAACTTATATAATCACCAGTAAGAAAGTTCAAAGAAATCCTGCCCCTTTCCTACATATATACCCAATCAAACAAGAGTTGCATATACTTGCATGATACGATCAATACTCGTTAAACTACAGCAGTATCGTTAGAATCCAGTTTGAAATAAGCTAATACTGTTGTGAATTTTCATTATCAGACCTGAAACTAGATGGCAGCATTGTTTAAAGCACACTTCCACATGTATTATTAAAATGCACAGTAGGGTTAGCAATTCACAAGTTATACTTCCAGTGCAAGAGCTTTGAGGAGGAGAAAACAGCTGGAGAGGTGAGCAGGAATCCTGAAATTACATATGTAGATGAGTCCAGGAACTTCCTCTTCACACCAAACCCACCGTCTGCCCCCCACGGGAATTCTCCAGTAGACAATGCTCACGGCTTCTTGCTCATCCAAGAAATGCAAGCTTTGCCCAAAAAGAAACAATTACTACTAGTGGACTGCTTGGTATCATAGTCTCCAGCCCAATCTGAATCATTGTAAGCATGCAACTGCAAGTCACCCCCCTTGGGAAACATCAAGCCAAAAAACTGTGCGCCTTGCAAAAAACGGAAGATGTGTTTTACAGCCTGCCAATGTGTTGTCTTTGGGTTGTGCATATATCTGCTCACCTGAGATACTGCATACTGAATATCGGGCCATGTATTGCACAAGTAGATGAGGCATCCAACAACCTAGCTCTATAGTGTGACATCCACTAATTCACTTGCATCATACATAGTAAGCTTCAGCCCCGGCTCCATGGGAGTGGCAATAGGCTTACAATCATACATGTTGAACCTATCCAAGAGCTTCTGCACATACTTGGATTGAGACATAACGATGCCACGCTTGTCTTGTATAAACTATATCCCCAAATAAAAATTTAGCATGCCCAAATCTGTCATGTCAAATTCAGCTTTCAACTCAGCCTTAAAATCTGCAATTATATCCTCATTTGACCCTATGAGCAGCATGTCATCTACATAAAGAATGATGACCAAAATATCCCCCCCATCCTTCTTGATGTAGAAGCTGCTTTCCATGGGACTATTGTGTAATCCCTTACTTGCCAGGAATGCATCTATCTTGGCATACCATGCATGTGGGGCTTGTTTCAGCCCATCTAAAGCTTTGTTAAGCTTGCAAACCTGAAGTGCATTGCCGGAAAAGTTCAAATCCGGGAGGTTGTTTGGCATAAACCTCTTCCTGCAAGTCCCCATTAAGGAAAGCTGTTTTTATGTCCAACTGATGGACATTCCAAACAAAATTTGCAGCCATTGCAATAACTGACCGTATGGTGGTCATCCGGCATGTAGGAGCAAAAGTATCCTCAATAATCTATGCCCTTCTTCTGTGCATAACCTTTGGCAACTACCCTTGCCTTGTACCTGTCAATAGACCCATCTGGCTTCCGTTTCACCTTGAAAACCCACTTGGTACCAATGGCATGCTTACCTGGTGGCAAATCCACAACATCCAAAGTCTGATTTTTCTCTATGGGCTGCAACTCATTGTGCATTGCATGCATCCAATGCACATTATCCTTTGCTTTTTCAAAAGAGTCAGGCTCCTCTTCATCAAGAAGAGTCCCTGCATAAGCTGTCTCAACTGAAAGTGCCCCCCCTGCGTGCCTTACTGCACTACGAGTCCTGCCAGGCAATGGGGCCTCAAGCCTACTCTCCCTGAGAGTCTGTAGCAACCAATTCCGGATTGTTTTGGCTGCATGTATCTCTTGAATCTCTTGCCTGACAACTTCATCCACACCTTGTGGAAGTACATAATCAACCGATGGCTGAATCGGGGCATGTGGATCAGGAGGAGGTTGCTGGAAATTCTGATTTTCAGCATGAACCTCAGCTGAGGAACCAAATGCTATAGGAAGCATCCCCTCAAACACATCATTTGAAAAAGCTGGAATCTGAAATTCAGCATGTGTATGTGCTGAATTTTCAGAGAATATAATATCTTTACTAACAAAAATCTTGCGTGAAGCAGGATTGTAGAGACCATAGCCTTTGCTTTGTGAACTATACCCACAAAAATGCATTTAAGTGCCTTATCTGACAACTTGTGTCGAAACTCCACAGGCACGTGGACATATGCAACACAACCAAAAACTCTGAAATGGTCCACTGAAGGCTTTCTCCCATGCTATGCCTCATAGGGAGTGATTGTCTTCAAAGCCTTTGTGGGAGCCCGATTCAAAATATAGTTGGCACACATGAGGCCTTCAAGCCAAAACTTGTGAGGCAACTTCATACTGGTGAGCATGCATCTATCCATCTCCATAAGAGTGCGATTTTTGCGCTCAGCTTTGCCATTCTGTTGAGGTGTAAGCCTCACTGTAAGCTGATGTGTGATGCCTTTCTCCTTCAAGAATGCCTCAAACTCATGAGACATATACTCCCCCCCTCGATCTGTGCGAAGTGTCTGCACCTTGAGTCCTGTCTCATTCTCAACCATAGCCACAAAGTGTTTGAAATGCATAAACACTTCTAATTTTGTGTTGAGACCATAGACCCAAGTGTAGTTGGTAAAGTCATCTATGAAGGTAACATAATAAAATATAACCCCCAAAATGTGTCCTAATGGGACCGCATACATCACTGTGAATAAGCTGTAATTTGCATGTAGCTTTCACTGCACATCCTTCTTGAAAGAAAATCTATGCATCTTGCCAAGTATGCAACCCTCAGATGCATGAGGAGGAGGTGACTCTAAAGGAGGCAATGCATCAACCATATCATGCCTCTAAAGTGTCATTAAGCTGCCATAGCTCATGTGCCCATACTTCGCATGCCATAACTCCGCATTCTGCATCGCAATAGTGGGAGTGCTCACTGATAATGCAAGATCGGATCTTTTTTCAATAAATCAAGCTGAAAAAGACCCTAATACAAAGTGTTAGACAACATCAAAGCATAGTCATTCTTTTTGTCTCTGACTGCGCATTATCATCATCAAATACAACCTGAAATCCTCCTCTATTAAGAGAGGACACTGAAAGCAAATTCTTCTTTATGCCTGGCACATAGAGTACATCTGAAATTCTGAAATCTGTGCCATCAGTGGATGTGAGAATAATGTCTCCCACTCCACACACTAAATAAGAAGAATTAGAGATGCAAAAAGACTCTTCTTGCACCTTTCAGCTTCCCATTTCCTTTACAGCCCGGTTCTTCTGCCCCATAACACCATACTATTCTAGAGTATAGGCCTTAGTAAGTTGGGACTTGATCTCTTAGGGTTTGCAATATTGTCAAACTCTATGAGGGTGAGCTGCCATCCCTCCATGCCCCACCTTGTTGAATGCCTGTTTCCTCAAGAACTAGATCAAAATATTTACTACGATCATCAATCAAAGAAGTAAACAGCGCACCTGAATGATGCATGTTCATGCCACCACTGAAATCTGAGTGGACTGGTTGGAGTACACCACTTGCCTTGGAATCAGAACTTGTAAATATTTGCTGTTCTTGCTTGCCCATCATGCAAAATAGAAAGATATTTGGGCCTGCAGATAACACGTAAAGCTGCTACCAGTCCAGCCTTCTGCATCTTGTAACTATAGAATTCAAATTTCACAGATTGAGGTATCCTATGGTCATATAGCCCCTCAAGTGGCTCGTTGCAGCTCCTCCTGCCTCTTATAGGCAGTGAGCTGAGGTCATGGTAAGCAGTCCACAAGGGGCTGCAGCGCACAGTGCCCTTGTGGATAGCTGAAAGGGAGAAGCAGGAGGGAAAGGCAGAAAGTTAATCTGAAGAAGAGCTATAAGGGAGACCTGAGCATAACTAGAACCTGCAGTAACCTCAAGAAACCTAAGTGCAAGAACAAGGCAATGCTTTTTTCTTTGCGTGTGTGTGTGTTGGGGGGGGGGGGGAGGGTTGAGGGGAGGGGAGGCGTGTTCAGCTTGCAACTCTTCTTTCCTGCGACTTTTAAATATGCAAGTATTCTGTGTTTAACATCACAAAATGAACAAGGCTGTAAATCCCAAGTGGCCTACCTGCTCAAAACTATTTCTATAAAATACAAAGTAGACACAAGTATGGACGTGGTATGACATACCGAGAAAGTTGTAGGCCTTGGACCCTTCTTGTTCAAGTCATTGTCTGGATATCCAAGCTCCGGCGGAACTATTATTCTGCAAACACCAACCTCGAGTTAATAATTGTACGAATTGAAAAGAATATATGAAGATACATTTGATGTAGTTCCGCCTAAGCAGACAAAGAAAGACCAGAATCATGCAACAAAAATATGAAACCAGAACCAAGATTCGAAACAAAAGTCAATACATCACAAGCAAGGTCTAACAAGTTTACTTCACAAAATTTGGTTTTCAAAGTGAAGCCATAACAGGCATGAATGCAACATAGCCTTTGCTTTAAAAAGGTTATGAACCCTTGTCTGAACAAGTTGGAAGTACTTAAGGAATTCACAACTGCAAGTATCTGAAGCTGAAAAGTTTTGACATTTTCAACTCCACTAATGATTTTTATGTACAAAAGAAGTCAATGCATGCTTAAAATCACTGTTGCTTCTACAAAAACCAAACAGCATTTCCTATTATTTTAGATACATCTCGGATTTCTCAATAGACTAAGGTAACCCATGCAAACAAGGAGGATCCTCAACCCTTCCACTTTCAAAATAAATGTAAAAGGGCTGTACAGCCCCACCCTCTTCCGTACCCCATCTCAGCCTGCTCTTTCCCTCCTCCTCAGCCTGCAGCCCTTTCCTAAAACCTCCGCCCTCTTTCCCTCCCTCCCTTTCCCTTACCAACAGTTTTCCCTTAGTTTTTTCCTTAGGTCTTTTTGCAGCAGGGATTTTACTTCATTGGTTTCAAGTTGGCCTCCCAGTTCAAGATCCCCAAATGGTTCTGCCTTCCTCCACCCCACTAGAGGTGAGGATGTACCTTTTGCAGCAGTTACAAAAAGATGTGGAATAGGAAAGCTCATCCACACTCTTTGCTCGCATTCATGGATCCCACCCTTCTCTCTGCCTTACCTCTTGACCTCTCCAAGCACTTCTCCAATGTCTGGCTTATGGGTAGAGATTTCTTTCAATTGGTTTTTGATCCAACATACATCACAGCACAGGCTTCAAGCTAGCTTACCGGATACAGGGTCAAGGCATTCAGAGGATAGAGCTCCATGAGGCGATTCCTCTTGCTATCCCGGATCCTCACTCCCCTCCGGAGGATAGCGTGTGGGAGGTATTAGCCAATGTCACGGCGTAAAACATTTGGGTTGTTCGTTGTAGTCTGGTGATGGGTGAGCATCCGGTTCCACCCTCGGCTACCTTGGTCGGCATCTAGCAGGATATCATCTACACCTTGCACTCCACCTTGTATAGTCCCCCCACTTGGCTGTTAGCCCTTGTACCAGAGATTCCCTAGGCAGTGAGCTGGGTTTCTTTGGAATAGGCTGGTCTTTTTTCTTTCAGCCTTTTTCGGTTTTTTCCATACTCAGCACCTTCGGGGCTGCTGTTGTGTATGAAGTTTTTCAAGCATTAATAAAAGGTTCCTTTCTTTGCCAAAGAAAAAAGTACTTCAAAGCTAGCCCTCTCCTTCAAGATGGTATTTCTCTCCGCCAAGAGAGGATGAAAGGCGGATCACTTCTTTCTTTCTGAAGTTTACAGGCCTTCCTTAGGTTTATCATTGCCTCCTCCCCAGCATCAATGCATCTTTTGGATTGGTCATGGAGGTTCCTCCTCTTTTGATAGACGCAATCAAATCTAGTGGAGTCCCTCACGTTAGACTCATTGCTTTTGTCCCTAACTGTTCTAATGATCACATCATGCTTCAGAGACCAGATGGCTCCCTCTTTCGACAAAGGATCAAGATCGTTGGCCGTTAGGACAACGTTGCATATGCAAACTCTTTGGGCATTTTGCAAAAAAGAGACTTCTATATGAAAGAACTTTGAGAGCAAAGCTAAGTGGAAAAGTACATCATGCAAGGCATAAGAAAATAGAACCAAATCCAAATCAAGCTCTTGTAACAGAGTGATAAATTAACCAAGGTTGAGGCTGATAGTGCCACCTCAACTCTTTGGAAATTTTGCCACCTAGCAAAATGCTCAAAGCAGAAAAAGAGGCCTAAGAAGAAAAGAAAGTTTGCTCTCCTCTCTTGACAAGATCTTGCCTTGGCGACTGCTCTTCCTCGTCAAAGTTAAGGGTCATCCGAGATGGCAGGTTTGTTGTTCCTACTGCCCCGGATCAGATCATCAGGAATCCCCTATGCCTTCTCAGACTCCTAATCAGCCTCTCTCTCACTCTCTACGCTCCTTCTCCACCGCCATGCTGCTCCTTCCCACCGCATTGCTGCTCCTTGCCCCCGCCACTCAGCTCCTAGCACCGCCTCCCTAGCCTAGCAGCTTGCACCACCTCCCCTAGCCTCTCCGCCTCTCAGCCTCTAGCCTCTCCGCCTCAGCTCCTATCCTCTCCGTCTTAGCCCCTAGCCCCTAGCCCCTAGCCCTGCCCCCAGCCCCTAGCCCCGCCTCCCTAGCCTAGCCTGCTGCGCAACCTACCTTAGCCCCGCCTCTCAGCCTCAAGTCTCGCCTCAGCCCCTAACCTCTCCACCTCAGCCCTAGCCCTGCCCCTAGCCCCTAGCCTTGCTTCCCTACTGTTGTGCCACCTCCTTTAGCCCTCGACTACCTACCCTGCCACTAGTCTACCTCCCGCCTACTGTTTAGCAGTAGCTGCCCTACCTACCTACCTAAACAATACAAAATGCTTGCACCAGGGCCAATAAAGGCCCTCGAAATTCTATGCCAGGGGCACGCAGGCCCCCCGGACTGTGACTGAACAGAGAAGCCCCCCCCCCCCCCCCCCCCCCCCGAACTGTAACCGGAGGTCAAGATGATGCCCCAAGGTCCCCCGTGAGCTGCTGCCTCCACTCCACCAGCAAACTGCAGAAAAAGAAACTTAGAGATCAGGGTAAAAAAGAAAAGACCAGCATGACGACACGGAGCTAGGTTAAGGCTCTCGAAAGTGCAAATCACTAAAGGTAACGCAGACATACTAGAATGGAAGAATGTGGTTAAGAAGGGTACAGCAGCCCCCAAGAAAGAGATCATCTCTGAAGCCCTGGAGGAAGTGAAAAGGAGCAGCAGCAAGGCCTTGAATGTCCTGGTGAGGCTTAACAGTTGGAGACACCCCTATGTCCGATGCTATGACCTTGTTCACCAAAATGGGAGTCAACCTCACATGCGAGACAGCATGGAGGGTTGGTAAAGCTGAAGCTCCAACAAGACCACTCATAATGAAATTACGAACAACTATGGACAGGTCCACTCTCATGAGCATGAGGGCAACCCTGAAAGGGACCAAAATATTTTTGGATGACGATCTCACGCTGTTGCAGCAGGAGCATCGGAGAGAAGGGATGGTACGGGTTATGGCAGCAAGAGAGGCAAGGAAATGGGCTGCCTACAGAGATGGCAAAGTGATTATTCGAGAAAGAGTCGACAAAGGTGACAAGGGAGAAGGGGAGAGAGAGAAAGAGAAAGGGGAGAAAGAACAGGGTGAACTATGACGGTGCCAGAGCCGGGAGAAGAGTGCACAAAACAAGCTGAGTATGGCTGTATGGAACTGTAATGGCACACTTTGGTCTGACCCAGGTGGCTTCTCAAAGACATACACAGGTAGAGACATCATCTTCTACACTAAGACACATGAGAGCCCGGAGAGAGGGCTGCCCACAGTGACAGGATACACCTGGGAGTCTGCTCATAGGAAAGAAATGAGGAGAGATAGTGGGGTACGAGGCTCTAGAGGTGTAGCTGTCCTTTTCAAAACACACTTGAGGCCACTCATATCTGTGGTACGGAGAGAGGAACATGCACGTCACATGTGGATACGAGAGCAGCCACTAGATGCCCGACCTATCTTCATTGCAGTATGCTATTTTCCTCCGCACACGTCATCATATGCCCATGATGTCACTACAGAGGGGCACATCCCTTATGAGACGATACATGAGGATATCATAGAGTTCTCCAGACACGGAGACACCCTCCTTCTAGGGGATTTCAACGCAAGGACAAGGGACAAGCAAGAGGGCTTCCTTGACTTCACATATGAGAGAGATCCCCACATGATGCCAGGGTTAGATGTAGTAGAACTTGGGATTTAGAGACTCTCTGCAGATACTTTGCATGTGACAGCATACGGGCGACACCTGCTTGAGTTGGGAGCTGTCCACAACCTCATCATCTACAATGGCCTTCAGAGATGGCCATCGTCTGAGGGATTCACATGCTTCCCACATGGAGGTGGGACTAGCACAGTGGACTACCTACTGGGCCCATTGGCTTTTGTCTCACGCCTCACCATACCCCCCCCCGCACTTGGAGCTGACCACTCATATCTGGCCTTCAATGTTCTTGCTACTACACCAGGCACAAGGAGAGTTCCTACCACTACTCGTACCTAGATCCACTTTGACCGTGCTCTTGATCCAGTGTATGTGTGCCACTTAGCCAGAGAGCTTCTAGCCTTATTGGAGGCTGATCTAGACCTCACCCACACCTCAGCTACCCTTGTCACAGTGATATAGGATGTTGCCACCAGATCCTTTCCTTTGACCCGATCTTCACAGGTACGAGATGGGAAGATGCCTCAGAACCCCTGGTTTGATGATGAGTGCAGAGAGATGCGAGCCCACCTCACACGGGAGCGAGCCTTGGGTCAGTTGACGCCACACGAGGCACACAAGATATTTCAACGTCTGACATGCCGCAAAAGATGAGCCTTCCCCACACATAGGATGGATGAGATCATCAGATCATTTCGCAGAGGGACCCAACCACTGGGTGGGGATTCCTCGCAGAGGGAAAGCCATCCATCCCCATCACCGATCCGGGGGTGTGGCACACCTATGCATGCTCCTTATATGATGATGTCCCGAGGCAGACACCGCCAGACATGTCCACTATGCCCAGGCCCACTACTTGTCCTCTATTCACTACGCAGAATGTGCAGGCTGCACTTTGCCGGCTCCATAACCGAAAAGCACAGGATCACGAAGGCCTTCAGACAGAGCACTTCGCACATGGGCAGGAGGTCCTAGCACCAATCCTTGCACATATGTTTAACCTTGCAGTTTGCCACGGCTTCCCACCAGTGTGGAGCACCATTACTATCGTATCGATACACAAAGCAGGAGACCCCATGGACACCGAGAACTATCGTACCCTCATGATTGGCCACACAGTGGCCAAGATCTATGGATCGGTGCTAGAGAGAGAGATCAGCAGTCACATAGAGGCACGGGGCAACGAGCACTAGGGTAGGCAGGACTCAAGAGGCAATACTCTACTCTGGACCACATTTTTACTCTAAGGGCTATCATTAAGGAGGCGAGGTCCAGACATCAGAAAGTCTACACATGCTTCGTAGAATTTCGAAAGGCCTTCGACATTGTTCCACGATCCCGCATGATCAGGAGACTACAACAGATGCAGATCCCAGAGATACTGATTTGGGGAGTGATGAGCTTATATGAGTCAGTCAGAGGCAAGGTCCGTGCCCCAGGCGGCCTATTGGAGTAGGTCAAGCGCACCATTGGGGTGAAGCAGGGCTGCCCTCTCTCACCGACTCTTTTTGGACTCTACATTGATGAGATCACATCTTTCACAAATCCCATAGGTGGTGAGGGCTCATCACTAGGAGATCTCCTCATACAGATACTGTTATATGCTGATGATATAGTCCTCATATCCTCTTCAGCGGAGGGAGTATAGAGAGATCTGGAGGCCTTAGAGGTGTTTTGCACACAGAGAGATCTGACGGTCAACCTTGGGAAAACTAAGGTTATGATCTTCAACACCTCACGAGCAGTGACTAACTGACTCACTTTCACCTATCGTGGTGAACCAGTGGAGATAGTACAATCATACACATACCTGGGAGCAGTCTTCACAGGACCCATCTTCACAATGAAACATGCAGCCCAGGCACGACTCACACGAGGGCGTAGTGCTTTGGCTAGACTAGAGCCGCAGTGTTTCTAGGCGCACTTCCAGGATCCACCAACGAAGAGCCGGCTTTTCGACACACTAGTGCGACCAACTGTCATGTATGCAGCACCTTTCTGGGGGTGCGATCTTCCGAGGACAGATTGGAGGAGCTTCGAGCGGCTACAGGTGACGATGGGATCCAGGATGATCTGATGTAAGCCCTCAATTCCACATGAGATAGTATAGGCAGAGTTCGCCATGACACCTCTCCAAGTTGATGCCATCTTTCAGACAGTGACTTTCATCCACAGGGTGTGGGACTTACCTCATTGGAGACTTCCGAGATTGGCCCTAGAGTCATCCAGACAACTCGTAGAGAGCGGGGCAAACACATGGTATGCACGCATATCTACATGGCTTGCCAGGCAGAATATCTAGATGGATAGGCTTCCCCCCTTTCAGTACAGCACGGATGCACCTCCTGAGTTGATCCCGCAAGATGAGATCAACCGTATTATACGGTTAGACCTCCTCGACTTCACACATCCTGGACTTGGGGGGAGGACTACGAACTCCCCACCAAGACCCAGTTCTATCGCGACCACTTCCTGCGAGCATCAGAGGAGGGATTCATTACCAGACCCCAGTATCTCGAGGATAGAGGAGTATCTCATGCACTGAAGATTGCCATTGGTCAGATGCGGGTTTCATCCCATCAAATGAGGATTGAGGCAAGGAGAACAATGCGTATACCTAGAGAGCAACGGATCTGCACGCTACGTACGCTGGTTGCGGTTGAGACAGAGGAACATTTCCTTTGTGTTTGCCCAGCCTACTATGAGATTTGAGGACGCTACCACTGTCTCTACCTAGAGGGGAATGGCTTCGGTCCTTTGTCACGACTAATCCATTTCCATGACCAGGTCTGTATCGGACTCTATCTAATGGAGATGCGGCGACACAGGGAGGCGCTTCTACAACAGATCAGAGAGCAGCAGAGGTTGGTTAGAACACTACAGGATATAGAGGGCGACCGAGCACAGCGGCACGTCACAGACTTCTATACATTTGAGTCAGCCCCCGGACACAGTGGAGTGGAAGAAGAGGAGCTAGCCGATATGAGAGTAGTCTGGATGAGCAGCCGGCACTGTACTGCCGAGAGAGGGACGCAGAAGCCACATGTGCGACAAAGAGCCCCCAAAGTACACTCTATTGAGGTCCGACCTATCATAGCTTTCCTTAGAGGAGACCAACAGAGATGAGGGATCACTCTAGACATAGCCCAGAGAGCCCAGAGAGCGAGGAGACTGCACCCCCCGCCACAGCTTGAGACAACTCGACAGACACAAATACGAGATATTTTGGCAGCCCACCAAAGATCCATCACTGTACCAGGCTTCGGTTTCGTCCCAACGCTTGGATAGATTGATCGATATGATATGATTATGATTATGATTATGTTTATGATTATGATTCTGTTAGCATAGATTAGTACTCAGCAAGGGTCCTAGCGTACCCTTTGCTTCAGCCCACTGAGGCTTGTATGAGTTCGCTTTTCTGTGCGCTTTGTCCCATAGGCCCGCGAGGTCTCTCATGGACGTTAATATATCTTTCTTTCTTTCTTTTTCTCCTTCAACTGAGCAAGGTATTCTGCCAAATGGAGAACCTAGTTTGGACAACACTCATATAGTTAAAATCTTCAGATAGTGCTACAAGAACAAAGAAAGAAAGAAAGTTTATTAAAGTCTTCGGAAGACCGATGGGTCTATGAGACTATGAAAAACCCGATACAACAATCAGCTAGTAGAGTGGCGCTACTATTATATAAAGCAAGAAATGCATATCACTACATGACTAGATACAAACAAAAACAATCATGTACAACCTCACTATCACTGTGGTCTCTCAACTCCCCCATCAAGGGTAAAGAAGCGTTTTCTTCTTCATCTACCATAGTTCAGGCCGGGATCTTTAGGGCTCCCTTTAATTCATGCAAAGCAATGCATTTACTACTTTGATTGATTGTCGACACTCTTTGAAGTATGGACATTCCACTTTTGTTTGTAGTCGAGCTCATTTGGAGAAGGTATTGACTCCGAGTAGCATGAGACAACATAATATCATCCTCTCTCCAATGGATTTCCCACCACTCACCTATGCCAAGAGAGGTACAGAGAGGACAGATGCTTCCTTCACTTGATTCGGGAAGCAGTTCCAAGCTTCTTTGTCCCACGAATGAGAATTGTTAGCTGCAATATCCAAGGCCTTGGTGGCATTCCTCATGGCCGCCGAAGACAATTGATTCTTAATCAATTGCATCTTAGGGTTTTAGGGGGTCCCATGATAATTGTTTTATCTAGGACACAAAAAGTTCTTAGGAATTGTAGTAAGTCAGGTAAATTGCTTTCAAATCATACTCTTTGATCTACTACACTTCGCACCAGGGGAGAAACTTATATTTCTATTTCAGCCACCTTTGTTCCCCTTGTGGTTGGCCATGGTATCATTATTCCATCTATGGATTAGTGGATAATTTTGTTCATAGATGGATCAATTCGGCTTGCTCAACCACTATGCTCCTGATAATAGAGAGGAAAAGTCATTTTCTGCTTCTTTCTTAGACCCATATTGCTGATTCCTGGGTACTTGGAGGTGACTTCAACATGGTGAAGTTGCCTACAGATAAAAGAGGAAAATGGAAGATGGCATCCACTCTCTTGTAAGTTGAAAGAGCCTCCTGTGATGGCTTTCATGCTTTGTCTCAATTGCTCCTATTCTCTTGGTCAAACGAAAGATGCTTGGGTCCCATCTACGATTTCATGTATATGATTGGACTTTGAATTGAGATGACGGTATATGTATTGCCCCTAGGATATCTAATTTAGATCACTTTGCTATTATTATTTTTGCTTTTGAACCTCACACGAATGCTATGTATCCCAGTATTAGGATTCCATATGTTTTTTATACAGAGGATTCATCTTTGAGTTGCAACTTATGTAGATCTAGGATTCCTACTTGCAAGATGGTTTGTGCTCTCCTCCTCCTTTGGTAGTAGCTCTTTCTAATATTATTGGTTTGTATCACGTAATGCAAGAACAAGGAGACAGGATTACCCTAGGCAAGAGATTCCTATTCATCGACAGTTGGCAACTTTAAAAAGGGGGGAAGAGAGAGAGAGAGAGAGAGAGAGAGAGAGAGAGAGAGAGAGATATTAACGTCCACCACAGGAGGCCTCGCGGGCCTATGGGACAAAGTACGGAATCAAGTAACTCATACAGACCACTGTGGGAAGGGGCAAAGGCCTCACTAAGGCCCTTGCTGAGTACTAAAATGCTACACTAGTACAAAATAGCAAAAAAGTAGCAAAATAGCATGAGGGTGGCATGAAAATGAAAATATCAAGTGCTCAGAGCTAGAGTCCCAAGTGCATGAACCAGCTCCACATATCCAGGCTCCATGGTGACTCTCTGATGAGATGCAAAGAGCTCATGTATCTGCATCTGTCGGGCTGTATCCTGTGGTGGTGGAGGGCGTGGTCTCCTTGATCTCTAGATCCGATGGGCTATGTCAAGAAAGACACCTCGCCTCAGTCGATCTCCCCTTAGGAGAGCTGAAATAGGTCACACCTCGATCATGTGTGCTCCGGTCGCCTGTCGCGTCGTGTACGGTCCATGTGTCCCTCGTTTAGCAGTGCTGTGTTGGCTCTCTCCACCGATCCATATATCTCTCATGTCGGCTAGCTCCTCCTCCTCTACCCCAGAGTGCCCTGGAGCTGAGTCAAATGCATAGAAATCTGTGACCTGTCTCTGCGCTCAGTCTACCTCAGTACCCTGTGGTGAGGTGGTCCCATCCTACTGCTCTCTGATATGTCGTAGTAGCGTCTCTCTGTGTCGTCACATCTCCATCATGTAGAACCCAATACAGACCTAGTCCTGGAAGTGGATCAGTCGTAAGAGTGGGCCAAAGCCGTGCCCCTCCTGAAAAAGGCAGTGGTAGGGCCCTCGAATCTCATAGTAGGCTGGGCAGACACAACGAAGGTGCTCCTCTGTCTTGACCGCCCCCATCATGCACAACCTACAAGTCCGGTGCTCTCTAGGTATGCCTGCAGCTCTCCCTGCCTCGATCCTCAGCTGATGGGACGAGACCCACCTCTGTCCAATGGCAATCCTCAGCACGTGTGAGACTTCTCTGTCCTCGAGATACTGAGGTTTGATGATGAGCCCATCCTCCGATACTCTCAGAAAATGGTCATAGTAGAGCTGGGTCTTGGTGGGGAGCTCCTGGTCCCCCTCCTTAAGTACGAGATGTGTGGAGTGTGGAGCTAGAGGAGATCTAGCCGTATGATGCGATTAATCTCATCCTGTGGGATCAACTCGGGCGGTGCATCCATGCTATACTGAAACGGGGGAAGCCGATCCATCTGAATGCTGTGACTGGCAAACCATGCGGTGATGCGTGCATACCATGCTGTACCTACCCCACTCTCTGCTAGTCGTATGGAAGACTCTAGTGCCAGTCTAAGAAGTCTCTCTTGAGGTAGGTCCCAAACTCTGTGGAGGAATGTCACTGTCGTAAAAATGGCATCAACCTGGAGAGGGGTCATGAAAAACTCTGCCTGTACTATCTGATGGGGGACCGATGGCTTACTCCGAATCATCTTAGAGCTCATAATCACCTGTAGCCGCTCAAATCTCCTCCATTTTGCTGCTGAAAGATCACACCCTCAAAAAGGTGCCGCATACATGGCAGTCGGCCTCACTAGAGTGTCGAAAAGCCAACACTTCGTCGGTGGATCCTAGAAGTGCACCCGGAAGCACTGTCGCTCTAGTCGGGCCAAAGCACCGTGCCCTCGTGTGAGTCATGCTCTAGCTACGTGGGTCATCATGAAAACTGGCCCTGTGAAAACTGCACCCAAGTATGTGTAGGACTGCACAATCTCCACTGGCTAACTCTGGTATGTAAAGCTATGTCGGTGAAGCACTATGTAAGAGGTGTTGAAGATCATGACCTTGGTCTTCCCAAGCTTAGCCATCAGGTCTCTCTCTCTGCAGAACACCTCTAGGGCATCTAGATGTATTTGGAGTCCCTCCGCCGAAGATGACAAGAGGACTATGAGAGAGAGAGAGAGAGAGAGAGAGAGAGAGAGAAGACCTTCAGATGCATGGGTCCATGAGTGCCTTATTTGCAGCCAGCGCTCACCAGCAGACTCTCATGGAGAGTAAAGCTGAGTTTTCATATCAAGCACAGGGTTCAAATGGGGGGAAGAGTTAATAAGCCATTTTTCTCTGCCCTTGGTCCTTGACTTGGTAGACAATTTGTTTCTCAGTTGATTTACTCTAACCAGGTCATGCTGTCAGACACTCGTACTGTCATGCATATTGCTTTTGAGTTTTACGTTTCCCTCCTCATGGACATGATTGACAGAGACAGTGCTTGTTTGAGGGTCTAGCAGAACAGTCCCAGTGTTGGTGAAACACGTAAGAGGTTTGTCTCTTGATGCACCGTTCACCAACTTTGGAATTGACTGCTTTACTTGCCCTTCAGAAGGATGAGTGCCTAGGTTTAAATGGTTTGACTTCTCTATTTTCATTACTCTCTGGAAGGATATTGGCAATCATTTCTGCTCTATAGAGCATTTAGGACTCTGGTGTTACGCATGCTTCACTTATCAAGCGTCTCATCTATCTGACCCCTAAGGGGGGTGCAAAGAATTTTATAAATCAGTGGAGGCGGATCATACTTTTGGGCACTGTTTGGTAGAAGATTGTTTTCTGATTTGAACAAGCAATTGGAGGGCCAGAACAGAGGCAGACTGCTGGACAGGTTGTTTGCTTACTTGAACGAGTGATTGGAGGGCCAGAGCAGAGGCAAACTACTGTGCAGCCATACAAACAGCAATTTCTGTTAAACATAGCATGGTTGTGCCTTCTGAGGCTGGGCGACTCCTATGGCAGCTGTATAGCACCTAGGTGCAGCTCCCTAGGTGAAGTGGTGAAGAAAAAATTCTGTTTTGGCCACCTGCCTGATATTTAGCTGAGCGCTGCACGATAGTGTGCTTCTGGATTACATGCATGTGGCTGATTTGCCATGTGGGTGACATACAGGCCTCATGTAGGGTGATGTGCGCTTCATGCATGGATTGTATCGATTCTACATGGCTCTTTTTTACTAGTGGCAACCATGCATGCGACATGCACAAGTAGCAAGTAGAAGTGTGCATTCGTGTCACATGCAAGCTTTGCACATGTGGATAGCATTGACGTGCGGACTAGAAGTGTCCATGCACAAAAGGAGTCATGCATGCTCTTTGGTAGGCATGCATGCTTGGAAAGTAATGGCATGCCTTGATTAGTAAGGCATGCATGGACACTCACTGACATTAAAGGCATGGTGTCAGTTGCATGATCACCTTTCACTTTGCTAAAAGACGGAACGTAGAGCTCCCTTTCACCTTTCTCTAAAAGTCAAAAAGTTGGATGAGTTGTGGCTCATTCCTTTGTAGACTATCCTAAAGTGTAGAAGCTGAGTCAGTTGTGTGCCCCCTCTTTTTAGAAAAGTGGTGAAGAGTGGTGTGGAACTTGCATAGTCCCGCCACATGTCTGGTGTAGCACACTTCACTTTTGTGGAAAGATGTGGTTGCCTTTCCCACATAAATGCTACACCACACCTTCATCAAAAGCCAACATTCTAACAATTCTGAACTGTAAGCTACTTGCCCTCTTCCTTAAGCTTGCTACTCCACCCTTATAGCTCATCGTTGAAGTTTTATTCTCACCCACTGCCTCTCAAACTACTCTCAAACCTGGTGCCCGCCTTCCTATGTGAATCATGATCTATCTCAATCTTCACCCCATTTCTCAAATTGAGAAGGTTTTGTACCTATTTTGGGGCTTCCTAAAGCAATCTCTAGTAGTTGTTGCTGATTTGAAGATAAATATATCATTCTATCTGCTCCCAAAAGTTGAACCTCCACAGTTGCATAACAGCAGAAGATCCCGCAAGAAAGCTGCCGGAGGAAATCGCAGAATATCAAGACTCGGTGACATCTTGCTGGCATTTTCTTATAATCTGGATAGAAAGTTCCAGGTCTAAAATAAAGGCATATAGAAGTCCCAGCCTTGTGGCACCAAGGAGTCTCACATTGAGCCATCCACCTCGGTGCATCATGATTCCTATTGTCAAGAAAGAGCTTCATCTTTATGGCGGAAAGAAGCACGTAATGTTCAAGATGAGGATGTGCTGATGCACGATCAAGAATAGTCGCATTTCGCCTAGCAAAAAAGCAATGCACCTCGAGTGCAAGAGCATTCTATGACCCAGGTGCTTGCTCAAATGACGGAAATGCAGCACATGATGCTGGACGTTCAACGACAGCAACAACTTCAGCATGCCTTGCTACTACTAGTGGGACATCCTTCAATCTCTTCTGATGTACTTAGTGGAGAGAAAAAATACAAATAACCAAAATATGTGTCTTCTTGGCTTGATCATTGGGAAGCGCATTTCAGCGTCACATAATACCATGAAGGCCACAGAGTAACGGCTGTGGAAATGTATCTACATGATAGCGCACATATATGGTTCACTGAATTCAAACGGACGTCCAAGTCTCCTCTCAAGTGGGAAGACTTCAAAGCTGCGTTCATGGCCAAGTTTGCTAAAGAGCCTAACAAGTGTGAGAACTTTATCAAAATCAAATGACATATTATGCAGGGCAAGACATTGGAGGCAGATGCATATGAGTTCCAGCTTCTTCAACATAAGGATCCTACCTTTGCTGATCAAGTCTGGTGATTATTCTTCTACAGTAGTCTACGTGTTTTGAAATTTCTGAGCTGCCTGCATACAAATGACCCTGTCCCGCACCATTTCGGCTGGAAAATATATTGTCCGTGCAGCCGTACGTACGGACCAGTACTGACAGGTGCGTGATGCTGCCAGGAATTCGTACGACTTGTCAGAAGTTGATTTTGAGCATTTTTGGGCTGATTTTGGAGGTTTTTTGCTCAGATCTGGACTCTTTCTAGTCATTCAGGCCTTCCTCCGGGTGCTCCAACCTACTCTAGCACCATTTGGTTGGGATTCTCTCCCTCTTGACTAAGATCTTCCTGGTACAGTTGGATTTGAAGCTTTTCACCCTCTTTTATATCACGTTTGCACACATTGCAGTGACATTGAGGTGATTTTGCTCTAGAAATTGGGACTTTTGTGTCACATTTGCAGATTTTGCAATGACATTTGCTCCTTTTGGTCACATTTTGGGGCTTTTGCAGTATTTGCCCTATTTTGACTTCATTTCCACCCCGACATTGGGGATTTTTTATCTATTGCTAACAAATTGCTAGATATTTTTAGATTTGCAAGTTATTTTGTCACATTTGCTTTATTTGAGAAAAATTTGGGGCTTTTCGTCATTTGCCCCAAATTTGACAGTTTTGCCCCAAAAATTGGGGGTTTTGTCAATTTTGTTGAAATTTGTAGCAATGACATTGGCTTGGTACAACCAATTTTTGGGCCTTTGGTAAACATTGCATGCAGGAACATTGACATTGGCTTGGAATTGCAGCACATTGAGTCACATTTGCAAGTTGCAGCACAATTTGGGGCTTTTGCCAAATTTGTTGTCCATTGCAGTGACATTTGCTTTATTCAGCTAGGGTATATTATGCATTTGCCCCTTGATTTGGGCTTGTTGTGCTGTCAAATTTGAGGCACGCAACCTCCATCTGGGACATTTACAAGTCGATTGATCATTGGATACATTTGCAGACATTTGCCCCTTGTTTTGGGCCGACATTTTTGCAGGACAGGTATCTTTGGCAGGGGGAGTCCTTTGACTGGACAAATATTGTTTTGCACGTCATATTTGGGGACAGCACGTGCATTTAGCTCATTGTTTGAGCAGTCAATGTTTGATTGGTCACTGCCTGACATTTCACTGCCTGACATTTGCTGTCATTTTTGGACAGCCAGCTCATTTTGTAGTGAAAGCCTTGAGGCTACTCTTGAGCATGCATTTTTCCTTCAGGGATTTATTTTTGCCATGGGAAGAAACGATTGGATGGGTACGTTCTCAGCTAAGCAAGCTCGATGGCTCCTACTATCCCATGTGGTCATACATAATGAAACACTTGCTGGTGGCCAAAATTTTTTGGGGTATTGTCTCAGGATCAAACCTTCAACCTTCCTCTGTGGCATCCACTTCTGCTACTGCTATAGCTGGTGCAACTGTTACAGCCACCTCTGGATCTACTGCTACAGCTGGTGCAGCTGTTACAGACACCTCTGGACCTACTACTACTCAAGCCACACCTCCCACACCCTAACAGGCAAGATGGGATGGTAGAGATGCCCAAGCACATTCTATCATTGCTTTTTCAGTCAAGAGACATATCATTCCTCGCATTCGGTCTTGCAAAACAGGATGTGTGGGACATCTTGGCTAACCTTTACTAGGTTCGCAATGAGGCACGTGTTGCTTTCTTACGCAAGTAATTGGAGAATGCCGAAATGGAAGAGGGGGACAGCATGGATGCATACATCACAAAAATCAAGGATTTTCAAGAGCAGCTCATTAATGTGGATGAAATTATTCCAGATGCTCAAGTAGTGTCCACGACACTCAATGGACTTCCTGAGTCCTACCACGGTTTCGCTACTACATTGGGGTCGGTTTCCATGGGCAATCCCAACACTTATACTTTCAACTAGCTTGTTTCCTTTCTCCTGCACGACGAGCAGATTCGCACAAATCGTGCTGCCTCTCAAATTGCAAATCATGCTATTGTCGCTAATCACAAAAATAAGGGAAAGAATGGGCGAAATCACAGCAAACCAAAGCCTTCCGGAGGCTCATCTACTGCTGGACACTCATCTAATTCTGCCCCATTTGATGCAAAGAAGAAAAACAGCAAACGCTGTAATTATTGCACGAAGCCAGGACATGACATCTATGAATGTCGCAAGCGCATCGCTTCTGTATTTAAAAAAAGCACCAAAGGGACTTGCTGTCACTACTACTCTTGTTTCCCTAGATCATGGTCATGAGGCAGCAAACATTGCTCACCATGAGTGGGCTTTCACGGTGACATGCCAGTACTATCCAGGGAAGCATGCTACAGCCTTGCCTGTCTTAGATTCTAAGTCAGATTGGTGCTTCGACTGTGGTGCTTCCAAGCACATCAATTCTTGCAGATTACTCTTTCAGAGATTGAGGACTGCTCCACATGATGGCACAATGACATGTGCCAACAATGCATCATATCCCGTGAAAGGGATTTCCAGGTCGAGGTCACTTTAGTTTCATGTGATACAGTACCGCTCATGGACATTTTGTTTGTCCCAGGTATCAAGAAGAGCCTCATCTCCATTTCAGCCATCTCCTTGAATGGCTCTCCGGTCCTTTTTGATGGTTTTCGATGTGCCGTGTATGACAACCAGTACGATGAATACATAGTACTTACTGGGTCACTTTCTTCTGGGCTGTATCATGTTGATGAATATGACAAACAGCCAGCTGCAGAGGCAAATTTGGTGGCTGAATCTGTAATTTCAGATTCCCACTTATGGCACGCGCGGTTGGGGCATCTCAACTACATAAGCTTGGTTAAAATGCATTCACAGGACATGGTGGTTGCTCTCCCACCCATGCATGCACCAGCCAAACATGTTAGTGAGGCATGCTTGTTGGGCAAAATGCACCGTTTCTCATTTCCAAAAGATGGGACAGTTGGTGCATCTAAGAAGCTTCACCTTGTGCATAGTGATGTGTGTGTGCCGATGCAGACAACATCTCTTGGGGGCTACCTTTACTTTTCTACCTTTGTGGATGACTGCACCAGATTTGCTTGGATATATGGCACGAAGGCCAAAGCTGATGTGTTTCCATGCTTCATACATTGGCTTGCCATGGCTGAAAATGAATCAGGGCACAAGCTCCTTACTCTATGCACTGACAGGGGGGGGAGAGTATATGTCCCATGAATTCTCTGTTTTTTGGCAGCTCGGGGTATTATTCATCAATGTACAGTGCCTTATACTTTGTAGCAGAACAGGCTGGCAGAGAGGAAAAATCGGTCAAAGATGGAAATGGTGCATGCTCAAAGGGAAGTCTTTGCCAAATAAGTTTTGGTTGGATGATGTCATGTGCTCCAACTATGTGCTCAATCGGGCACCCACAAAGGCATTGACGACTATCACACCTCACAAGGCATGGCACGGTCGCAAACCTGAAATTTCTCATATGTGAGTGTTCGGTCGTTGGCTTATGCTCACATGCCATCTCAGCTGAGGCACAAGCTTGAAGACAAAGCTGTAAAATGCATATTCAATGGTTATAGCATAGAGAGCAAGGGATACAGTATCAGCCCAGCACGGACAAGGTCATTGTTAGTAGGGATGTTGTGTTCGCTGAAAACGTGCCTTTACCTTGGCTGGAATGCAAAAAACAGCCTATTGTTGATTCCTCAGATGTCCTTGATACATTGTTGCCTCTCTTTCAGTCGCCCACAGATCCAAAGCAGCCAGTGCAACCTGATATGCCTTTAGTTGATGATCATGCTATTAAGCAGGCAGTTGCATAGAAGTGTTGTCATTAAACAACAAAAATCAGTCCCGAGATGGCTTTTGGACACACTCAGGGACAGCAAACAAGTTGAGCCTTTGCCAGCCCGCACTTACACATGCATGGCAACTATTTGGCTGTAGCTTTGGTTGCTACTACTTGCAATGAGGAACCTTTATGTCACGATTCACAACGATGCCTTTGATAGCAAGGAATGGATGGATGCCATGAAGTCTGCGCTTGAATCCATTCATGCAAACAACACTTGGGAGTTTTGTGACTTGCCAGCAGGCAAGCGTGCCATAGGCACAAAGTGGGTCTACAAGGTGAAGGAAAGCTAATGGTAGTGTTGACTGCCTTAAAGCCCACTTAGTTGCAAAGGGATATGCACATCAGCATGGCATTGACGTTGAGGAGACCTTTGCTCCCACTTCCCGCATTACTACTATCAGGTGTGTTATTGCTATGGCATCTCATCGGCATTGGGAGGTTCATCAGCTGGACATCAGGACTGCCTTCCTTCATGGTGATCTTCACGAAGAGATCTATGTCACTCAGCCACCTGGTTTTGAACAATTAGGTTCTGAATATATGGCTTGCTGGCTTAGAAAAGCCCTCTATGGCTTGAAGCAGGCCCTCCTGGGATGGTATGCAAAGATACATGCATTTTTGTCAGCCCGTGGCTTTCGGAACAGCCCAACCGAGGCCACTCTTTATGTCCGAAAGAGTGCATCAGAATTTTTAATTCTGATTTTATATGTGGATGACATGATTATCACTAGGCCAGATATGGAACAAATTGCTTGCAGCTTTCAAGGCTGATTTACAGCAGTCTTTTGCCATGACAGATATGGGCCGGTTGCACTATTATTTGGGCATACAGTTTGCATATGTTGAGGGGGATATAATGATGAGTCAGTCCAAGTATATTGGACAGCTCCTTGATCGCTTCCAATTCGAAGATCGCAAGCCAGTTTCTACTCCATTGGAGCCTGGCTTTCGTTTCTCCTCTGAGGATGGAAGTCTGCCATTTGATGCATCCCTTTATTAGCAGGCTGTTGGTTGCCTCATATACCTTTGTCATACCCGGCTTGGTCTTCAGTATGCCATTTCCCAACTCAGCAGGTACATGCACAAGCCTAGTACGCAGCATTGGCAAGCAGTGAAGCGGGTCTTTCGATACTTGAAGGCCACGCAGCATTTGGGTTTACTCCATGGTTCAGAGGCTCCACTTGTTTTGCATGCATTCACGGACAGCGATTGGGCAACATGCATCTCTTGGTTCAGCAAGAAGCAGCCTACAGTTGCCACATCCAACTGTGAGACTGAGTACAGAGCAACTTTCACAGCTACAGTAGAGTGCATTTGTCTTCACAAGTTGCTTGCAAATCTTGATATCATTCAGCCTGACTCTACTACGATCTCACCAACAGCCAGAGTGCTTTGGCGGTTGCTAGAAACTCATTGTTTCATGCACGCACAAAGCATATTGAGAATATAGCTCAATATCAATAAGCCTCAACATGGACGAAAATTTCACAAGGTGAAATTTGCATGTCCACCATAGTTACCGCGTTCCGGGAACGTTGGATGCTAGAACGGGAGCGGAAACGGGAACGGGAACGGGAACGGGAACGGGAGCGGATCGGGAACGTCGGGGAACGCCACGTCATATGACGTCAGCATATGACAAAAAATGACAAAACATTTAAAATATCCAAGATTAAACTTGAAAGTCTTAAACATTAAAAATTTAAAGACTCTAGAGTCCAGACTCCAAATTGAAACTGAAAAGAAAGTACATTGCATGAGGATATATAATAGCTGAAAATACAAAAAGCTGGCTGCTGAGTACAATGTACATATGACAAAAGTATCAAGTATGACAAGTACAAAACTAGCCTCAAGGGCCAAGGGGCAGCCAAGGTAGGGAGAGTGTGGGGCAGCCAAGGGGTCAGCCAAGAGGACTCAGGCAACAGGGACAGCAGGGACAGCAAAGGAGGAAGGCAGCAGGCTCAGCAAACGAGCCAAATAACAGTCGCAGCAGCTTATCTAACCGCCGCCGTTGCGCAGGAGCACACAAGCCGGAACGCCCGGAACGGACATTCCGCCCTACGTTCCGGCACATTCCGGCACGTTCCGGAACGTTCCACCTGATAGACACGTTCCGCTCCTGTTTCGCCCGTTCCGGGCACGCCTGCAGCTCCGGACCAGCATTCCGGCATTCCAAGAAGGCGGAACGCCGTTCCGCGGTGACTATGATGTCCACTAATGTAGCAGGAACATATATTTAGATGAATCTAGGGGCATGCTCAAACTCATCCTCTACAAACACAACAAATAGTGCAGTTTCAATCTCATGACAATCACGAGGTTGAAAACCATAAACTCCATCACCAACTAGCTACTATGACATGCTCAACCTGCCCCCACAAGAGGAAGATGTTGGGCTAAAGAAGGAAGCTGCATTTTGCAATTGAGGTTGGACCAATGTTGATAAGGTAAACCTATCTTTGATCTACTCTGCCCTGTGATTTCTATCCTTAAAGAGATCCACATAGCCATATAGGCTGTAGAGTATATACAAGCCTCGTGGGATCGTTTGATGTTTAAATACTTAAGTACATCTATCCATAAAAGGAAAGTGCTATAATCCTCTATCTTGGAAGCGAACAAGAAATAACTCGTTCCATGTCAATTACCTACCTTCTGCTTAGGTTGTGTTCAAGCCACCTCACAAATGTTTGATACTAGAAAGCCTTTTGGAGAAAATGGCATATCATCTCTCATCAAATATAAGAGCAGGAGATGTACGAGCCGAATTCTTGAATATATAGTGGAATCATCTTGATATCTACACTACATCAAGCATCATAACAGAAATTCTCCATTCGGAATCTTATACGATCCACTATTTCTTTTCTCCAAAGAGAAAAACATTATTTATTATGCTTTGAAATTTAAGGTACACACTAGAAAATAAGACCAGTTGCTTTGTTGGTTCACTATAAAGGTAATCCTAGAGGAAGGCCCAACAGCCAATGCGGAGGATGGTACAATCAATAGATAGGCCAAGCCTTGCAGAATCACTAGCAATGCTTAAAGGCCTTCTTAGAAACGTCATTATCCTACTCCTAGGTCGGTCGGCAAGGTATAGATAATATTGGATTGGATATTGACGAGTGGCAGCAGTAGATCAAGTCTGATGTCACCCCATCATACGGTTGCATCGCAATACCTAGATTTCCCATGTTTTGATGTCGGCCACTGCCTCCCGGGCATCATCTTCCATGGCTAGCAGAAATATGAGACCTTCCACGGCTGCTGGCTGGTCCAAAGCCGTGATTAGAACTTGAATAAGACTACATGCAAAACGTGCTCCTGGAGCTAGTCCTCTCAACGGGGTGCATGGAGACACCTGCCAATGTGTGGTCCACATACTCCTGCACATGTTGTTTGGTCCAGGTGAGCCAAAACCAATCTTGAGGGTCCCATTGTGCCTCTCTAAAAGAAGATCCCTATAACAACTACAGCAGCCAATGTGCATGCTTGCCTCTGGCTGATTTTTGGTGACTAGTCCAATGCTTGGAGTAGCCATCCGTGAGATCCCTATGTACAGCACAAGGCTCTAGATAAAGTACCCTGCCAAAGCCTATAATGTAGAACACCGATGAGAATACTCTCTAACTTTCCCATCCTCTCCCAACTTGTCGGTCCAATAATGGCATGCAGCTCTAAGGGGTTCTCCAATCCAAGAGAGCTGACTCGTCCCGATGCTAAGCATCCTTATTCACATTGCATAAACTCTTTTGGCCTTTCCAATGGTTGCCTCAATCTCCAATGTACATCATTCAGCCTCTCTCCTAAAGGTATTGAATCGTTCCTCAAGCTAAGGTAGTGGCCAATGCAATAATTAGTTAGGAGGGATAGGCACACTGTTCCTCCAACTAGTGTAAGCTAATTGGAGCTGCTTCTATATTTAGCTGACACCACTTTGATCCACTCCGTTCAAAATCCCAATCTTTTCATGATATTATCATTAAAAATCCAATCAACTTCTCATAAGACTTATTGAAATCCAAGAGGAGGATTGAGAGAGGTTCACACCCTTGTCGTCAAGCCCAATACCTAGCCTGCCAAGAAATGATGATGCTGTCCAAGACCTCCACTTTGAACAAACCCTACCTAATCTCTTAAGTTTCAAGATAGACAAATACATAAATGATATGCACATCTACATTGTTAGAATTATTGTTATAATTTAGCAGTGACCAATGTAATGTAATAAGTAGGTTAGGGGCATTTTTCCCTCATTTTAGAGGTTTTTCCCAGTGAAGGATAAGGTTTTGTCACTTAGACAAAACCTATCCCACTCTTTAGTTGTAACACACTCTTCTATTGCAACTATTGCTTTCAGCTCTCACTCTCCTACTCACATTTGGTATAAGAGCAGTTCTCCTTCCCGGACCTGCTCCCAGCTCCCGCATCTGCTCTCGGCCCCCCTCCGTACAACTCCCAAGCGTGCAGCTCCCATCGCATTCCATACAACTACACATGCAGCCCAAGCTGCAAATTTCGTATAAGTGCCGTACACACGTACGGATCTGAAGCGGCGCCCGTACACTACTCCCGTGAGCAGTCCACACTGCACGTCAACCTTGCTCTAGTCCGTACTCTGTACTGCAGAGTGTCGTCGTCCGTACAAGCTGCCAGGTCCGTACACCTGCAGCATCACCTTTCGAACTGTGGCACCGCCTTTCGCCGGCCATACAACTCTCCATACCTGTGTGTCCGTACATTGGCTGTTAGTACGCCGTACATCGACGTCCATACAACGTTGGCCGTACATTTATGCGTTAGCGTTGTACTTTGCTGTACATTCCGTACAGCATTTGCCATACAGGCCATACATCTGCGTCAGCCCGTCGCCGTACAGTCGTACATCTGCGCCGTACAACTGTCGTCCGTATAGTTGGTCGTCCATACAGCAACAGCAGCAGCAGCAACCGTACAGCCATACATTGTACAGATTTCGTACTGACAGTTCCATACTGTCAGTTCCGTACAATCTAAAGAGGCCGTACTTTCTGCAGATTTTTTCTTTGCAGGAGGACTCTGGAAGGTGTTTCGTGACAGGCATTTGCGCAGAGAGCCATTGTTTGGCTAAGATCTGGCAAGAATTTGAGGCATTCCGTATTTGGGGATAGACTTTGCATTTGTTGCAAAGAATTGCAAAAATTTAGGGCTTTTGCAATCACACTGCAATTTTGCAGTGAAATTTGGGGCTTTTGCAGGCAGAGTGCAATTTGTGCAACATTTGGGGCTTTTAGACCATTTGTCCCTTTCTGGTTGCAATTTCAAGCCACAAATTGGAGCTTTTGTGTTGCGAGAGCAATTTTGCAGGTTTCAGTTCACACTACCTTTCTATAAGTGTTTTGAAGCACTTTTGGCAGGTTTTGGGAGAGATTAGATGCTCTAGCAGCTTTCTGACAGAGACATTACAGAGATTTGAGTTGCATTTTCAGCCAGTGTTTGGCTGTATTTTTTTGGGAATTGTGCACTCCATTCACAGCAAGGGAATTCAGATTTGCATTTGCTATATTTTCTTTCTCAGATATGGCCCAGCAAAATCAGAATGATTTCCAGTTCAGTGGTCTCTCACAAGAGGATAAGCTGGATGGTACCAACTACTCCCTCTCGAGTTTTATGGTACGCAACATTCTGATTTCCCGTAATGTGTGGGACTATGTAAATGGGGATGAGATCCGGCCAGTAAATGTGGCACCTTATACCCCTCCCCAGCAAGGAGGAGGCAGAGGTCGTGCACAGGGTACAGCTGCAGGACAAGTTATTGGTGCAGCTATACCTACTACTCTAGAGCAAAAGAGATGGGATTCACGTGATGCTTTAGCTTTGTCGTGTATTTCTCTTTCAGTGAAAAGATTCATCATTCCGCATATCCGGTTGTGTAAGACCTCAAAGGCAACATGGGATATTTTGAAGAGCATGTATGCAGCTCGGAATGATGCCAGGGTGTCTTTTTTGAAAAGAGAATTGTCTCATACACATATGGAAGAGGGTGACTCCATGTCAGTGCACCTCACAAAGCTACAGGATTTACGAGAGCAATTGCTGAATATTGATGAGATCATTCCTGATTCAGAGATGATTACCACTACTCTGAATTCTCTTCCTGAGTCTTATCTCAGCTTTCATACCTCGCTGAATTTGTCATTGAGGGGTGGTACAAATCCTCTCAATTTTCACGAGTTGATAGGACTTCTGTTGCAGGAAGAGCAGACCAGGAAAAACATGGCTTCACGAGCAGGTGAACGTGCCATGCTTTCAAAATTCAAGCCTAAAGGAAAGGGACAAGCAAAGACATCAGCAAATCAGCCTTCCAGTGGTTCAGGACAGCCTTCTCAAAAGGCTAAGGGTGATGCAGGTAAGCCCAAGAAGAAGGGTATATGTCATTACTGCAAAAAGCCAGGTCATTACATTGGAGAATGCAAGAAGAGGCTTGCAAAAGAAAAGAAAAACAGCTCCGGTATGGCTGTTTCAGATTCAGCTCCTCATGCATCTGACAATGAGCAAGCTACAGCCAACTTTGTGGAACACGACTATGCCTTCTTGTCTTGCATTTCAGACTCTCATTTGGCTGCTCCGGATATTACAGCCACTTGTAATGATGACTCTTATGCTTTTCTGACATGCAGTTATGATTCTTCCAAGGATGCATCAGCTTTCAGTGTCAATGAGACACTAAATACATGGTATTTTGATGGCGGTGCCTTAAAGCATATCACTTCCACGAAGTGTCTTTTCACATCTCTACATCCACCTCCCGTTGGTAAAAAGGTCACATGTGCCAACAACTCCTATTCAGTTCGTGGTACACGAGAAGTTGAACTTACAACCATTGATGGCTCAACATTCAAAATTTCTGATGTCTTGTATGTGCCTGGTATCACAAAAAATCTACTTTCAGTGTCCACTCTTAACAGAGCTGGATTTCAGGTCATTTTTTAAGATGACAAGTGTGCAGTCCATGACAGAGAGAATGACTATGCCTTGAGATTGTGTGGCACTTTGTTATGTGGTCTTTTTCAGCTTGACATGTATGAGAAAAGACCATCACTGCTCTTGCAGTTTTCACTCCTACTGCTGCTATGCAGAATGCGGAGTTATGGCATGCCAGATATGGACACATGCATTATGGCAGCTTGATGACACTTCAAAAACATGCTATGGTTGATGCATTGCCTCCTCTTGAAACACCTCCTCCACATGCCTGTGAAGGGTTCTTGGTAAAATGCACAGATTTCCTTTCAAGAAGGATGGATCAGTAAAAGTTGTTCGAAAATTACAACTTATTCATAGTGATGTCTGTGGTCCCATGAGGACTCCATCATTGGGTGGTCATCTTTACTTTGTCACTTTTATAGATGACTACTCCAACTACACTTGGGTTTATGGGCTGAAACGCAAATCAGAAGTGTTTATGGTTTTCAAACACTTTGCAGCCATGGTTAAGAATGAATCAAGACTCAAGATACAGACATTACGCACAAATAGAGGAGGGGAGTATTTGTCTACAGATTTTGATGCATTTTTGAAAGACAAGGGCATTGCACATCAGCTTACAGTGAGGCTAACCCCTCAGCAAAATGGCAAAGCTGAGAGGAAAAATCGTACTCTTATGGAGATGGATAGATGCATGCTAAAAAGTAAAAAATTGCCTCACAAATTTTGGCTTGAAGGTCTCATGTGTGCCAATTATGTTTTGGATCGGGCTCCCACAAAAGCTTTGAAGACCAAGACTCCCTATGAAGTTTGGAAAGGGAGAAAGCCTTCTGTGGATCATTTTCGTGTTTTTGGATGCCTTGCATATGTTCATGTGCCCGTTGAGTTTCGGCATAAGTTGTCTGATAAGGCAATCAAATGCATTTTTGTTGGGTACAGTGCAGAGAGCAAGGGCTACCGTCTCTACAATCCTGTCACACGCAAGATTATTGTCAGTAGAGATGTTATATTTTCAGAAAATTCAGCTCACACTCAAGCTGAATTTGATATGCCTACTTCTTCCGATGATGTCTTTGAGGGATTACTACCCATTGCCTTGGGTTCCCCTGCTGATATATCTGATGCAAATCACAATTTACAGATACCTCCACATGCTCCGATTCAGCCACAGGATGTCTTACCACCTCCACAAGCCGTGGAAGAGGTTGTTCAGCAAGAAATTGCAAATATACATGCAGCAAAAACAGTTCCAAATTGCCTGTTACAAACTCTCAGGGAGAGTAAAATTGATGCTCCATTACCTGGCAGAACTCGTAGTGCAGTAAGGCATGGGGGGGGAGCTCTTTCAGTTGAATCAGCTTATGCAGGTATTCTTCTTGATGAGGAGCAGCCTGAGACATTTGAAGAAGCACAGGATAATATGCATTGGATGAATGCCATGCACGATGAATTGCAGTCCATTCAGAAGAATCAGACATGGGAAGTTGTGGATTTGCCACCGGGTAAACATGCCATAGGTACACGGTGGGTTTTCAAAGTCAAAAGAAAGCCACATGGGTCCATTGATCGGTACAAGGCAACAAGAGAAAAGTGGCATCGTTATGTCTCAATCCAAGTATGTGCAGAAACTCTTGGACAGATTCAACATGCAGGATTGTAAGCCCATAGCTACTCCCATGGAGCCCGGACTGAAGCTTACAATGCATGATGCAGGTGAATCTGTTGATGTCACACTCTATAGTTAAGCTGTTGGATGCCTCATTTATCTCTGCAATACACAACCTGATATTCAGTTTACAGTTTCTCAGGTGAACAGGTATATGCACAGCCCAAAGACTATGCATTGGCAGGCTGTAAAACGCATCTTCCTTTACTTGCAAGGTACAAAGTCTTTTGGCTTGATGTTTCCCAGGGGGGGTGACTTGCAGATGCATGCCTACAGTGACTCATATTGGGCTAGAGACTATGACACTAGGCAGTCCACAAGTGGCAATTGTTTCTTTTTGGGCAAAGCTTGTATTTCTTGGTTGAGCAAGAAACAGTCTACAGTGGCTACCTCCTCATGTGAAGCTGAGTACAAGGCAGCTTTCACAACGACAGTTGAATGTGTTTGGCTGCGTCGTTTATTTGCTGATCTTCATCTTTCATTGGAGGGTCCTTCTTCAATTCTCACTGATAGTCAGAGTGCTATTGCAGTGGCAAAGAATCCTGTGTTTCATGCTCGCATGAAGCACATTGAGGTTCACTATCACTACGTCAGAGAGAAGTTGCAAGCACGAGAGATCAGTATGATCTATGTGTCAACACATGACAATGTTGCAGACATTTTCACCAAAGCAATACCACGTGAAAAGTTTGAGGCATTTCGCAGTGCCCTGAACTTATCTCCTTTTGGTGATTGATCATTTCCTTGTACATGACATTGGCACTGCAGGGGTCGTATACTTCAACAAAATTCATCTTCTTGTTCATTTTAATTTGCATTTGCCATAGAGTACTTTTGAACATTATTAGCATTTTGAATCTAGCATATAGGACTTTGCATTTGGCTTATAGTAGTTTGCATTTAGCACATATGTAGGATACTCTATGGGCTATAAATAGGTACTACTCATTCCTTGGTATGTGCATTGTAGGTCTAATTATTAGACTTTAGGTTACATGGCACAGTTAAGAGACCGAGACGCACGACACCCCTTGACAGACGCCAGCATCCCTCATTTTAGAGGTTTTTCCCCCTAACCACAGTTAGTTCACTAACTATGGTTAGTGAAGGATAAGGTTTTGTCACTTAGACAAAACCTATCCCACTCTTTAGTTGTAACACACTCTTCTATTGCAACTATTGCTTTCAGCTCTCACTCTCCTACTCACATACATACCTACAAAAATGAAAATATAAGAATCAATACTTTTCCACATCTAAAAGAACCCAAAGGACTAAGCATTATTAAAAATCAAGTGATTAAAAAAACTTAATACTCAACAATAAAATCTCCTACATTCCAAAGTTTGCACATGAGTTTTGAGCATGCAATACGTGGTCATTTTAACAGTTCGTCTTTAAATCTATTATTCTTGTCTAGCACTCATAGCAATACCATACCTGCGTACACCGCCTACATTCATTGTTGAGATGGCTTCTTCAAAAGCAGGAATAACCTAAAACACGCATATAGAAATATGTTAATTCTTGATGCTTTTACATCAAGAATTAATTTTAACAAAATGTTTTAACCAAAAAAATCATGTACATGAGGAAGGAGAGCTAACACTAGTTTGGTGCTGAAACAAGACACTATAGTATACTCTTAGAGGTCTATAAAGCTTTCAATACTACTAGAAAAAAGGTTCAATGAAAGATCACTTTTACATACACGAACTATGTTATTGTCTCCATGAGTTAAAAATTTTGTAAGGGTATTGATTTCCAATCAAAAGCATAAGGCAATATAATCTTATAATTGTTCTCTAGAGCATGTATCAGAATTAATACCTCTAGAAAGCATCCGGTGGAAATTTCCATTTACAAGCAATCTATTGTTAGGACCTTATGGGAACAGTGTTTCTATGGTAAGGAAGATCCAAAAGATCATTAAATTCAAGTCCCAATGTGAAGTATGTGAGCAGAGAGAACACACAACATAGCAAAAGCTGAGAAAGCTGAGATGAATTGCACATATTATGAAATACAAAAGAAATGTAGGTTTTGTAGCAAACCCTAGATCTAGAATAAGTCTTAGGGTGACGCATGGCTCGTGGCCCAAGACCCTATATAGTAGCTACACATGATGTCATGAGGGCGTCAGTTTTTGGGCTTGCATGTGGGCAGGACCCTAGGAAAATGAGGTTGGCAAGTGCATGGGTTGCTAAGTGTGTAGGGCCCCTAGGAATTAAGACCTTACAGGGTGAATTTGTGGCTTGGTCCAAGAAGGGGGAAAGGACCCTTGGGATTTAAGTTGGATCATTGGTTTGGTCTTAAAAATGCCCCACTAGAGACATGGGGGAAAATGAAACGTAGGTGCCATGTGGCACCTACTAAAAATTTCAAGGCTACGTGCATGGTTTGACAGGCTTTTGGAAGCACCTGGGGAGTAATAGCCTATGTGTGGACGAAGAGAGGGATCGAAGATTATTGTACGATGATCGGGGTAAGCAAAAAAGGATCACGCGGGGGTGACGAGAGTGAATAACTTGTCGTGTGATGGAAGCTGGTCCTTAGGATAGCAGCTTGGAGTACGAACTGTCCGTACGGCAAATTCCATCAGGCGGCTTTGAAGCATTATGTTGCACAGAGGGCCCAAGGGCCTTGGGCTGGTCAAGATCGGCATACGGGAGCATGGGCTGGTCATGAGACTTTGAAGGCTGGCTGGAATTCCATGCTTGTGGGCTGGTGACTGCATGGCCATTGTACGTACAGCTATGTACCGATGCTCTTAGCAGTAGTACGACTATTGTCCTACAGGGTGTACGAGTGCATAGGCTATGTATGGGCTGCTCTTGTACAGCTAGGAAATGATCTGTACAAGATGCTATAGCCCGGGTGTGCGAGCAGCCTCAGAGTTTGTACGGGCAGGTTGCCTAGGTTGCATGGACAGCTGCTAGGGTGGAAGAGTGAGAAGAATGTCCTTCTATTGGTATGCATTAGCTTAAGAATGAGCTCCGCTTGATGCTCCAGGCTGGTTAGGAGTTCACACATGCTTCTCAAAGATGGCTCGTGGCTGTGAGCTGTTTTGGAGAGTCACCAGAGATGCATGTTTGTTGCTATCAAAGAGAGATACAGGCTCTTGAGGTTGCAGGCTGGTTTTAAATGCTATCATTTATTCCTTTGGCACATTAGTGATCAAGTGGGCATCTAAGGTTGGCAAGAGAGTTGTGTGATCTCCTTTGGATTTCTAGTAATAGCTCTGGCCTTCATGCTAATACTGGGAACTGATTTGATGCCTATGAGACTGCATGGTGTGAGCAGAGCCCAGCAAGGTTATTGCTTGGGACAGTGATGCCTACGGAGAGTGGGATGTGCATTGAATGCAAGTGTGATTGAAGACACTGTGTATCTTATCTGCAAGGATATCCAAATAATAAAGAAATATCATTCTCTCTATTTGCATATTCCCAAGGAATCCACAACCCTAAGTACTGGACACGTTAGGAAGTTATCCCCCAGAACTATGGCCCATTCAAGATTATCCGAAGGATTAGCCAAGTTGCATATGGACTGGAATTGCCTCCTAATGTAAGCATTCATCTAGTCTTTCATGTCACTAGACTAAAGGAAGTATTGGGTGCCGAGGATCAAGTAGTAACTCCTCAATAACTATTTGAGGTTTAAGATTTGACCTTTGTACCGCACAACTAGAAAGTATTCTTGGATTTGGCGAACGTCAAGTTAGACATAGGACGATCACTGAATACAAGATTAGGTGGAAGGATCGTGTCGGGAAGGATCCTTAGTTTCCGTGATAGAAGTTCGAAAAACTCATGAAGAGTTTTAATTTCTTTGTACAACATTGGTAGAGTCGATTGATGATCCATCGACTAGCACTGACACTACCCAAGATGGGGAGATGGCCAAGTTGGCTAATCAGATCACAAAGGAGTTGTTTGATTGTTTTAGGGATGAGTTGCCTTATGGTTTACCTCCAGAGCGGAATGTTCAACATAAGATTGAACTTATCCCGTGGGCAGAATCCATAAATAGGCCTCCCTATAGATAAAGTTTTACTTAAGAAGCTGAGGTGCGCAGGCAACTGGAAGAATACCTCAAGCTGGGGCAGATTCAGCCCAATTTCTCACCTTTCGCTTCGCCGGTGATATCAAAGAAGAAGAAAGATGATACTTTTCATCTTTGCATAGATTACAAAGGGTTAAGCACAGGTATCCGATGGCAGGGATTGATGATTTGCTAGATGCATTACATGAAGCCATAATTTTCAGCAAGATAGATCATAAGAGTGGCTACCATCAAATCCAGATTAGAGCCAAGGATGTGCATAAAACCGCATTTAGAAGCAAGTTTCGACATTACGAGTTTCCGAATGCCATTTGGGCTTATCAATAGTCCAGCCACTTTCGTCATGCTTATGAATGATTTACTATGCCCATATATTGGGATTTTGTAGTATATTTTATTGATGATATCCTTGTTTACAACAAAAGTATTGCTAAGCATCGTGAGCACTTAAGAAAAGTGTTTGATACTTTGAGGAAAGCAAGTCTTTACGTGAATAGAAAAAAAATTATGCAATGCATGGTGAAAATTGAGTATCCGTGATTCATTATTACACCTAATGGGGTGGAAATGGATCCGAAGAAAGTGGCTGCGATATTAACATGGCCCATTCATCAATGTGTGACTGTGTTGTGATCATTCTTAGGATTTTTTCAGTTTTATCAAACACATATTTGTCTTTGACCGAGCTGACCTCAAATAAAGTACCTTTTGTGTGGAGATAGAATCAACAAGAGAGTTTTAATGCCATAAAGAAGGTTGTGGTCTCTGGTCCGGTTCTAAAAATTATTGATCTCCGGAAACCGTTTTTCCTAGAAACTGATGTAAGTGACATTGTGATAGGGGCAATTAGCCTTCAAAAGCAAGAGGCTTTCTCCCTCTTAATGAAATTGGCGAACTCATGAATTAGAGTTGTACACTGTTATTCATAGTTTGAAAACATGGAGGCATTATCTGTATGCTTCAGAGTTTTACGTGGATGTGGATCATACTCTGAAGCATTTTTGTAAATAGCTTGACTTGAGAGCTCGCCAAGCTAGATGGGCTGTCACGGGCATCCACAGCCCATGGCCATGCTGGACTGCCACATAGGCAACCAGCTCAAGAGCAGCCACACCATGTGGGATTGCCATGCAGTCAACCAACACAGGGGGGGAGGGTTCAGTGCCTCCACCACCACCCCCACCATAGAATCTTGCAGACACTCCCATGTCTACCATGACAGCCATGTTGTAGGCCATGATGCAGATGCAGCAACAACAGTCCGATGCTCTCTTCACCTGCATGACTCAGCTTCAGGGGATGCAGGAAGATGCCACCAGAGAGCGCAAAAAGGCTAGCTCGGGAGGCAAAAGAAGAACGCGATCGGGAGGCTCATGAAGCAAGGGAAGAACGTGATTAGGAAGCTCGAGAAGCCAAAAGGGCAGCTCCGGAAGCAAAAGACGAATGCGATTGAGAGGCTCGAGAAGCCAAGGAACTCTCGGACCGCAAAGTCTCAAGAGGCCAAGGAGCTCCGAGAATGTATTGCTCGAGAAGAGAAGAAAGAATGGGATCAGCAGCTCCTCATTTCTCTAGTTCGACCAGCGGGAAGAGAAAAAGAGAGACTTCCACCTCAGCCAAGCCTTCTTTCCGGGGAAGCCTTCTTTCCGGGGAAGCTCAACTTCACATGGTACAATGGTAAGCAAGAACCCTTAGTGTTGACTTCATGGCTCAATCAGTTTAAAAGCTATTTTTTCAATAATGCCTACGAAGGACAACAAGCGGTGCATCCTAGCATCCATGCACCTCACAGGCGAGGCGGTCACCTAGTGGCTCAAGTGGCAGAGAGACCACTATGATGCAAATGAGGAGACACCTCTTTACAGTTGGACGGAGTTCGTGAAAGACCTCAGATCACGATTCTTGCCACCGCAGTACCTAGACAAGCTCCAGAGTCAAGTCTACGAGCTACACTAGGGGGACAATGAGTCAGTGAATCATTATGCCAATAAATTCATGCAAGTGTTCATATAGTTGCAGCTAGAGGAGAATCAGAAGCTGAGCAAATTCCTTCATGGGCTGCGATCAGACATAGTGGTACGTCCGTAGTTTTCGGCCACGATGACTATTAGTGTACATACGAGCTTGCTCAGAACTTTGAGCTCATGCACAAGGGTCAAGGACCCAAGCAGTTCAGCAGTAATAAGCCCCTGGATTCCTCCGCCATAGAGGGAGAAAAGAAGGCCAGCACGGGGCAACAGAAGAAGAGCTGGCCAACAAAAGACAGCAACGGCTATGTAGGGTACTCAGAAAGACGATAGATGAGAAGCTTGAGCAGCAGTTAGAGTTGTTACGCAGTGGCTTCATCCGCCCTAGTAACTCACCGTATGTAGCTCCGATCCTCTTCATCAAGAAGAAGGACAATTCAGCTTGGATGTGTGTGGATTACCCTGCACTGAACAAGCTGACCATCAAGAGCAGGTTCCCCATTCCAAGGATCCTCTACATCTTGAAGCGCCTTAACGGAGCCAAGTTGTTCTCAAAAATTGATATGAAGTGTGGGTACCATCAGATCCAGATTCATGAGCCAGATATTCAGAAGACCGCATTCCACACAGAGAAATCCTAGCATGAGTTTGTGGTGATGCCCTTTGGTCTCACAGGGGCACCCGCATCCTTCAACCGTATGATGCTTCGAATCTTCAAACCATTGATTGGTAAGAGTGTCTTTGTGTTTCTCGACGACATTCTGATTTTCTCGAAGGATCTAGCACAGCATGTGACGCACGTTCAGCAGGTTCTTCAACTTCTGAAGGACGACCAATTGTACATCAACCCCAAGAAAAGCAGTTTTTTCTTGGAAGAGGTACATTACTTGGGCTACATCATCACTTTGACAAGTGTTTTCCTCGACCCACAGCCAAGGTCAAGGATATTGTGGAGTGGGAGGTGCCTACCACAACACAAGAGATACGGATGTTTATGGGCATTTGCCAGGCCTACCAGAAGCATATCAAGGATTTGGCATAAATTGAAGTTCCCATCACCAATCTTTTACAAGGAGTAAAAGCCAACAAACAGCCTATCACCTTTACTCCAGCAGCTCTTTTGGCCTTTGCCCAGTTGAAGGAGGCAATTACTACAGCAGCATTGGCACAATGGGATCAGCCCTTCGATGTACGAACTGATGCGAGTGACTATGCCATTGGAGCGGTTCTAGAGCAGAATGGTCACCCCGTCGGATTCGAGGGACATCAGTTGCTTCCAGAGAGACCAGATACTCAATCTATGACAAGGAGTTATGTGCAGTCATCCATGCCCTCAAGACATGGAAACATTTTCTCTATGGTCAGGATTTCACAGTTCGCACAGATCATCAGGCCTTGCAGTGGCTTCAGACCATGATCGCCGCTCAGTGGTCCCATCGACAAACTAGATGGAGCCATACTTTTCAGCAGTTTGGCAGCATGATCAAGTATCAACCCGGATCAGAGAATGTTGTGGCAGAAGCTCTAAGCAGAAAAGGAGGAATGGTCACCTCTATTTCCATAGTCCAGGATAGTCATTTTTGGAGAGCCCTGTTCGACAACTTTGGTACCAAACTAGAATATCCGTCCCCGATATTTCATCTTCCAATACGATAACCTCGCTTAAAGTCCATCCTCCCACATTCCATATTTTGATCTTGAGGGTCTCAAGTCCCCATTTATACCTCTCTCCCCCTTTTCTCTTTCCTGTGATGATAGTTTTCCCATCATTCATGTGCCTTCTTTCCTTCCTTTTTTGCGCTTCTAGCTCCTTGAGTTTTTGGGCATACTCACTCCTTGTAAGATCTTCGTTTGTCCATATAGAGTGCCCTTTGAGATGATGCTTATGATTCAGCGCTTTGACACACACACACACACACACACACACATTTTTTTTTAATTGAAAATTTCGTTGCTGTATATTACAAGAGAGCTTCCCAAAAAGGGAAAGCTGGACAATATATCAATAGAAAATCTCGATATAAGAAAGATATGCATCAGAATCTATGAAGTGAGTTTGCAGACAATCAAAGAGAGATTGCTGCGAAGATCTGCAGAAGAAAAAGAAAGTGGATAACTGAGGATCATCAAAGACCCTATGATTGCGATCTATCCATAGAGTCCAAAGTGCCTAGTATCTAACCCAAGTTAAAAAAAAATCAAACTCTGGTCGCCGTGGATGAATGCCAAAGAGCCAAAAGAATTCTAAACAGACTGGGTTCTTGAAATTTTGAAAAAGAAGCTTGAATATTGGAAATTGGCGACTTGGCTGTTGCATGTTAGGCTCCGGATAGTGCAATCTATTTTGGTGGCGCGCGCGCACACACACACTTTTTTTTTTTTGGGTGGAATCTTTGAGTAATTTATTACAAAAAAAGCTATCCCAGAGAGGGAGAGCTATAATACATCAAGAGAATATCTCACTGTAGGACAAATATACATCATGATCAAAGACACAAGATTGCAAGCAATCAAAAAGCGATTGCTGCAAAGAGTGTTTGAAGAAAGAAAGAAATTTTATTAAAGTCTTCGGAAGACCGATGGGTCTATGAGACTAAAAGAAAACCTGATACAAATCACAGTAAGGGTGGAGCTACTGAAACAAGCATCATCGCCTATGCTCAATCCTAAGTCTAATCATACATAATCAAATACATCTGGATGTAACAATGAAAAGAAAAAGACTGGAGCAGAGCGGAATCCTCCGTATGTCATGTCGCCCTGGCTGGTGCATAGCCGGTGATGCGACACTGGCGCCCGTCAAGGAGTGCTGTGCGTCTTGGTCTCTTGGATGAGGCTCGACGCAAGACCAGAGCCACTGTAACTCCCGTGGGACGTATCCCGGGTCTAAACAATGACGGGAGGTCCCCCAGAGTGATCTCTGTGTCCCCTCGATGTCTTGTGTGTCATGCTGCGATCGTCAGGTCAGGGTCTCTGTCACGTCTGCGGCTAGAGACTGGATGATCAATGTCACTCGATGGGAAGAACTATGTGATCCTGCTCTGAGAGGTGTCTGATGGTGTGGCCAAGCCCCGTCGTTTGAGTAAGTACTCTCTGTGTCGGACCTCCTCGTGAATAAAGGCCACGAGGCATCTCTGATCTGGGTAGGCAAGGAATCTGGAAAGGAGCCCGGAGCCGTCTCTGAAGAGAGAGTGGTAGCGACCTTGGATCTCGTAGTACACTGGGCACCTGAAAGCGATGCTCCCTAGGAATCCCCTCTGCTCTACCGCTCTCTATGCGAAGGCGGTGTGATGATACCCGAAACTGTCCGATGGAGATCCGTAGTGAGTGAGGCATATGAAGCTCAGTGTATCCCGGTGGTGTGATGAATCTCTCCTCCGAAATACGAAGATAGTAATCTCTGTAGAAACTCAACTGCATTGGAAGCTCCCTCGGCTCCAACCAGATCCTAAAGGTGTGTAGCTGCAGGAGATCCTCTCGAATGACCTGGTTGGTGTGTGGCCCGATCAAGATGGTGGATGGGAGTACCGGAGGGACATCTAAATTGTATTGAAAAGGAAGTATCCTATCGATGTGAAACCCTAGTCTCACAAACCATCTGTGAGTCCGTGCATACCAGCATCGCTCGTCTCCCTCTGCTACCAACCTCATGGAGGAATCGAGAGCCAACCATCGCAACCTCTTGTCTCCCTGATGTGCAGTCCCCATATGATCTAACCTGGTGTAGATATGTGATGGTCTGAAAGGCTGCATCTAGTTGGAGTGGAGAAGCACCAAACTCGGCCTGAATGATGTGATGTGGTACAGACGGTTTCCCCTAGATCATCCGTGAGAGCATGAGGATCTGCAGGCGCTCCACCCGTGTCCACTCTATCTCTGACATGTCAAGCCCCCAACGAGGGCTGCCATACATACCGGCTCGTCGGACCAAGGAGTCGAAGAGAAGAGCCTTGGTCCGAGGGTCCTGGAAGTGGGAGTGGAAGCATTGTCTCTCTAGCCGAGCCAGTGAGGCGTATTCCCTACTCAGTCTGGCCTGCATCGCTGGTCTCACCGTGAAGATCGGGCTGGAGAAGATGACCCCCAAGTAAGTGTATGAGGATATGATCTCAACTGGTGACGCACCGAAAGTGAACTGCTTCCATTGCATGTTTGCTGGAGAGGTGTTAAAGATCATCACCTTATTCATGCCAAGGTTGACCTCCAAATCATGGGATAAACAAAAAGCAACAAAAAGCCTGCAATGCATCTAGGTGTCGCTGGAGCCCCTCGAGTGTGGACGACAAGAGTGCCACGTCGTCTGCATAAAGAAGAATCCTGATGATGATCCCGGCAAGTGAGCAACCGGTCCCTCTGAACGTCCCCATGAAAGTCTCAAGCTCGTCGATGTAGAGGCCAAACAGGGTTGGTGATAAGGAACAACCCTGTTTGGCCCCTATGGTACTCAAGATCTCATCTGTCCAACCCGCGCCTGTCCGAACTCGGCTTGATACTCTCTCATAAAGTGCCATGACTACCCAGATGGTCTCCTAATCAAATCCCAGTGTCTGTAGGCGTGTGCTCGAGGTACTATGTCAAAGGCTTTGCGAAAATCCACAAAGCAGCAATATACCCTCTCCTTCCGTGATCTGGCATCCTCAATGACACTCCTGAGTGTGAGTATGTGATCCATAGTCCCATGGTCTCACTTGAAACCGGCCCGACCCTCTGCTCTGAGCCCTCTCATCTCTGCGAACAGGCTGACCGATGCATCCAATACAGCTGCCTAGATCTTGGACATTACATGTCCAATCATGATAGTCCTGTAGTTACTCAGGTCCATGGGATCCCCTACCTTGTGGATGGGGATGATGGTGTTGAGTGTCCAAGTGCGGGGGAAGTCAAGGCAAACAACGTCATTGAATAGCTTTGCTATGATCGGGGCTAACGTGTCAATCCCATATGCGATAAACTCAGTGCATAGCCCCTCGTGATCCTTAGCTCGGCCATTGTGCAGTTTCAATGTCGCGTCCTTGACTCCCCCTCTGGTAAACAACGTGCAAGTGGTGGGGCGAGGTGTGTGTATGAGATCTGGAGTGGGCTGGTGTGGGACATCATAAAGATGGTGTGCACACGTGTGCCAAACTCTCGTGTCGGTGAGGGGTGATGGAGACCTTGACTCCCCCTCTGGTAAACAACGTGCAAGTGGTGGGGCGAGGCGTGTGTATGAGATCTGGAGTGGGCTGGTGTGGGACATCATAAAGATGGTGTGCATACGTGTGCCAAACTCTCGTGTCGGTGAGGGGTAATGGAGACCTACGCTCAAGGAATCTCCGCCAAAAATCCTTAGGGTTGTTGCTGTACAAGATGTGCAACAGCTGCTCCTCATTTCGATGAAGAAATGCTTGCTTCTTCCGACGTACGAGACGTCGGTACTTGCGTACCATGTCTGGTGTGTTCGGGAGGTGACATCTGGTTTCAAGTTGGAGCTGTCGGCGATAAGCCTTGCACTTCGCATCATACCAGGTGTTGCAGGGTACAGAATCAAGAGGTGGTGGTCTAGTGGACCGTGTGGTGTGGGGAAAGATTTGGAGGGCAGCCTCGTGGAGTGTGCGACTAATCAAGGCAGCACGGTCCTCTATGAGTGGTATGTGATCGATGTAGGTTAGGAGTCTGTTTAGGCATCTAGAGTAGGTCGGTGAGAGGCTGTGATCAAAGTGTATGTCGTGGTAGGTGTCGTGCTTCCTATGTGTTGTGTGTAAAAAACAGGATCGCCAAAGACCCTATGATTGCGATCCTTCCAGAGAGTCCAGAGTGCCCAGAGTCCACACACACACACACACACACACAGAGAAGCCTACGATTTACACCTTCGAATGAAGAGAGAGAGAGAGAGAGAGAGAGAGATGTATTAACGTCTCTTTGGGAGGCCTCGTGGGCCTATGAGACAAATGCAAAGCCAAAAGGTAACTCATACAAGCCAACAAGGGCTGAAGCAAAGGGCTCACTAAGGCCCTTGCTGAAAGCTAAAGTGCTAAGCTAGTGAGCAAAGTAGTAGAAGCAGCAAAATATCAAAACATTGTCACGTGCTACTCCTAGTGCATGCCAAGGTTCCATTTATCCAAGTAACCTAGTGGCTCTCTAATGAGATGTGAGAAGCTCCCGTATCTATGTCTGTCGAGCTGTCTCTGGCTGCGGTGGAAAGCATGGTCTCCTCGATCTCTATACCCGAAGGGCTACCTCAAGGGTGACTCCTCATCTCTGGCGGTCACCTCTGAGGAGGGCTAAGATGGACCGGACCTCGATTATGCGTGGCCCTCCCTGTGTCGCATGTGGAGCGTGTGTCTCTCGTCTCGTAGCAGCATGGAGGAGACTCCCACTGCTAGTCCATGATGCTCTCATCTCATCAAGCTCCTCTCCCTCAACCTTGCCAGCAACTGACTCAGATGCATAGAAATCTATAACAAGTGTATGTGCTCTGTCGATCTCTGTGACCTGTGGCCTCAATCTGTGCTGCTCTTTGGTTTGTTGCATCAGTATATATCTCTGTCGTCGCATCTGAACTAGATAGAGCCCAACACAAACCTGATCGGGAAAATGGAACAACCGGGTAAGTGGTCCAAAGCCATGCCCCTCCTGGAAGAGGGAGTGATATCGTCCTCAGATCTCATAATAGACTAGGCACACACATAGAAAGCGCTCCTCGGTCTCAATCTCATCCATCTGGCATAGTGTGCAAGTCCTCTACTCTCTGGATATGCTCGTAGCTCTCCCTGCCTCAATCCTTAGTTGATGTGACAAGACTCGCAACTGACCGATGGCGATCCTCAATGCATGTGAGACTCTCCTATCCTCAAGATACTGAGGTTTGATGACAAGACCAGGTGGCGCATCCAAGTTGTACTGAAAGGGGGAAAGTCTATCCATCTGAATGCCATGACTAACAAACCATGTGGATACCCGTGCATACCATGCTGTATCAACACTGCTCTCTACTAGTCGCCTGGAGGACTCCAATGCTAACCTCGGTAATCTCCAACTAAGGCCCCAACTCTATGGAGGAAAGTCACTATCTTAAAGATGGCATCAACCTGGAGAAGGGTCATGGCGAACTCGGCCTGTATAATCTGATGGGGGATTGAGGGCTTACTCCAAATCATCTTGGATCCCATAATCACATGTAGCCTCTCGAATCTCCTCCACTCTGTCGCTGGAATATCACTCCCCCAGAAAGGTGCAGCATAAATGGCAGTCGGTCTGACCAGTGTGTCAAAAAGCCAACCGTTCATCGGAGGGTCCTATAAGTGTGCATGGAAGCATCGCCTCTCTAGTTGGTTCATCGATCCTTTGAATTGCATCCGAAATTCTTTCTTTCTAGCTCCAAATCATCTTTTTATAATCTACCAACTGCAGTGTTTGTACACCACACCTATTCGACAATTATCATTGGGCTGGCTGGCCAACCTTTCTTTTGCATACACGTATCTCTAAGTGCCTATTTGCAACAACCATATTGGGAATCTGTGCTCAAACTGTCCTACACCTTGGAAATGAAAACTTTTTTTGCGAAGAAAAATGTTTTAGCTCCCTTACACAATGGGCACACCAAGTCCCTATGCTTGCTACTTTTGTGAAAACCCATAGCATGTCATGTACAAGGTCAATTGGATAATTCATAGCAAGTAACAATATTAAGTACAACCCAGCAGCTTCAGTTTTTGGTTTAAAAAGCCAAGTTTCTCACATTGCAGAAATTGATCACAGAGACGAACCATCAACAAAAAAATTTAACCTTCCAAATTAAATAATTTTCTCAATAAGACGGTCATGTCATTAGCTCCTCAATTAATGACCTTCCTCTTACCATGCCATTCTTTATGACCTTTACATTCCGTACTCAGCACATTCATATGTCAGTGTCTTGTCAAATGCCCTGTGCATATCTTAGCATAGCAGTTTAAATGCATGAGCTTCAGCCTTAAATCAGATGGGCGTTCCCCTTTGGTTTTACCGAGTTGTTATATCAGACAGGAAAGATGGAATCCAAACAACCTCTCTATTTAGATGCCACATCTACAATACCTTATCAAGCACTAAAGTGGGTCCAAAGCAGAAATTCATCTACAAAGATTCTCTCCTAACATCACAAATGGCATTACTTTACATATCCAATTGATCGGCCCAAGATTAGGTCAGAATTGAAATCAAGGAAAATGCAACTTCGCATAGATTTGAGTGCGTATGACACCTAGAGTGACACAGTAATTCAAAAGAACTTTTATGATGTATAGGTCCATAAGCAAGCAGACTCTCAAAACCTGATGCTCCTCCAACAAGATCATTAGGAAACATTGAGATACACCCTAATACCCACCCGGCCCCGGAAAACCAAAAAAAAAGAACTGGAGGGTGAAGTATATTTCACATAAAACATGTAATACATTACATCGTCCTTAAACATATCTAAGTGTTTCATGCAAATAAAAAAGTATTGACATGTTAAGCCAAGTTGACCAACCTCATGAGTCCCCAATTTGAATCTAAAATAGCCCTTCTCGTTTCCCTGGAAATAAATAACCAAAAAGGTATGAGAATGCTCTACTTTGTTTATAGACCAATTCTGATCTCTTGAAGACATAAACAAGACTCTCTCTCTCTCTCTCTCTCTCTCTCTCTCTCTCTCTCTCTCTCTCTCTCTCTCTCTCTTTCTCTCTCTGCGTCCCTCTCTTGGTGGGGGAGTCTGTCCATCTAGATACCATGCCTGGCAAGCCATGTGGATATCCGTGCATACCATGGATCCTGAAAATGTGCCTAGAAACGCTGTCTCTCTAGCCGGGCCAAAGCACTCTACCCCCATGTGAGTAGTGTCGTGGCTGCCTGAGTCATTGTGAAGATGGGTCCTGTGAAGATTGCTCCCAAGTATGTGTAGGATTGCACCATCTCCACTGGCTCACCTCGGTGACTGAAGCTAGATCAGTGAAGCGCTGCACGTGAGGTGTTGAAGATCATAACTTTGCTCTTCCCAAGGCGGACTATCAGGTCTCTCTCTATTGACAATCCTGATCACTCCCCCGGCTAACTCAAAAACCCTCGGTTTAATTCCCAAACTGGTGCTGCGCTTCGTCACGATGCTTTCTCTTGCAATCCTAAGATAGGCGTGCTCAGGTACAGAGCAGGTGCCAACGATTAACACTCGGAGATCAGGGCTAGCTAACGGGAAAAACCCGTGTGATGGCAGGAGAATACCGAGTTACTACACACACTTCACACTTGGTGAAGTATTGCAACAAGTAGAACAAAGGAGACACTCAATTGCTCATTCATTGAATCAAAGTCACTTGTTACAACACACACTTAACACTTAGTGAAGTATTGCAGCAAGTAGAACAAAGGAGACAACCAATTGCTCATTCATTGAATCAAAGTCACTTGTTACAACCAAGCCTCCTCGGCTTGCAATGAACACTCCCTAACCTAACAACTCAGGACAGAGGAGGAGAACTCGGCACACTGCTCTCTTCTTCTCTTCCTCGCTTGTTACAACCGAGTTTCTACCTTAAGGACCGCCTTCTATTTGCCTGTGCGCTCGGTGCGCCCCCCGCTACTCTCCCATAGCTCAATTTTCCGGAATCAATTGCACCTCTTGCTACAAAACGGGTGCTCAACCGCCTCCACCGCTTCTTGTCTCTGCAACCCCTCCGTTGAGAATGATATGAGGACTATGTCATTAGTGTACAAAAATATCTATATCATGAGGTCAGCCAATAGTGATCCCTAGTCCCCTAGACACTCTATGAAAGATCTGATCTCATCAATGTAGAGTCCGAAAAGAGTCGATGAGAGGGGCATCCCTGCTTCACCCCTATCATGCTCTCAACCCAATCCGATAAACCACTTGGAGCACAGACTCTCCCTCTGATGGACTCATAAAGGCTCATCACACACCAAATCACAATCTTTGGAATCTGCATCTCCTGTAGTCTACGTATCATGCGAGATCACAGGACAGTGTCGAAGGCCTTTCGAAAGTCTACAAAGCAAGCATAGACTTTCTGGTATCAGGACTTTGCCTCATCAATGATAGCCCTTAATGTGAAGATGTGATCTAGAGTGGAATGCTGCCTCCGGAATCCTACTTGTCCTAGTGCCAGCTGCCCTTGGGCCTTTGTATGAATGTTGACCTCCCTCTCTAGTACCGATCCATAAATCTTGGCCAGTGTATGGCCAATCATGAGGGTGCGGTGATTCTCAGTATCCATGGGGTCTTCAACTTTGTGTATCGGTACAATAGGTGGGAAGCCGTGGCATACAACATGGTTGAACATCTGTGCTAGAACTGGGGCTAACCTCCTGCCCATGTGCAAAATGTTCTGTCTGTAGGCCCTCATGATCTTGTGCTTTCTAGTTGTGTAGCCAATAGAGTGCGGCCCATGCATTCTATGTAGTGAACAAGTGATGGGTCGTGGGCCTAGGTATAGAGGACATGTATGGTGGTACTTGCATCGGAACATCATATAGAGAGCATGCATAACTGTGCCACACAGTGGGATCAGTAATGGGAATAGGTGCCTTCCCCTCCAATAGAATCCCCCATCCAGTGGTCCAGAGACACCTGAGAGTTAACCTTGGCAAGACCAAGGTTATGATCTTCAACACCTCATAGGCAATATTTAATGGGCATACCTTCACTTATTGAGGGGAGCGAGAGGAGATTGTGAAGTCGTACACTTACCTAGGGGAAATCTTTGAAGGTCCAGTCTTCACAATGACCCACGTAGCCAGGGCATAACTTACACAAGGGCAAGGAACTCTAGCTCCGCTAGAGAGACTATGCTTTAAGGCACATTTCTAGGACCCCCCGACAAATGGATGGCTATTCAACACATTAGTGAGACCAACAGCCATGTACGCAGCACCATTCTAGGGGGCAATCTATTAGCGAGACTAAGTGGCGGCGCTTCAAGAGGCTATAGGTGACTATGGAATCCAGGATGATTCGGAGCAAGCCCTTAGTCCCCCACCAGATCATACAGGCAGAGTTCCACACACCGCTTTAGGTTGATGCCATCTTTTAGACAGTCACTTAGCATCATAGGGTCTAGACCTTACCTAGAGGGAGATTACTCTGATTGGCACTAGAGTCGTCTATACAATTAGCTAAGAGTGGTGTTAGATGGCCTGGTATGCAGGCATATCCAAATGGTTTCGCAACCAGGACGTGGACTAACTCCCCCCCTTTCAATACTTTGATCCTACGGGATGAGATCAACCATATTGTACGATTGGACCTACCCCAGCTCTATACATTGTAGGCCATCTCATGGGCTATCCATAGATGCCACTTATACCTTGGTATGAGCCTTGTAGGCCTAGTTATAGTCAGTTAGAACTATTGGTACAGTTAGTTTATGTACCATCTAAATCAGTTAGGACACTAAGTCTAGTTAGGACAGTTAGCCCTAGGGTTTTGTTATGTTGGCTCTCCCTTGAGCCTCCACACTTCAGTTTTGCAGCAATCTATTATAGCATCTCGTTTTTCAACATTGTGATTCCATTTTTGAGCTTCCATTGCTTCCAACACCCAACAGTGGTATCAGAGCAGGTCGGGAATCCTTTCCCTCAGCCATTGACAGCTTTCCCAAGCTGTTTGGCAGCCTCTGGAGCCCTCATTCTTGCTGGTCTTGCTGGTTTTCACACTCCCACGAGTGTTTGAGACCTTTCCAATCACTTCTGTCGCAAAAAACCTCTTTTTGTTGCGGCACTTTGGAGCAACCACCACGAAGGGAGCTGCATTTCGAAGCATTTTACAGCCTTCTGCAGCAATTTCAACCACACAAGTGAAGCTACAGCAACTGTACGGAACTAGTACGGCTCTGTCACACAGCATTTAATGCTGTACAGAACCTGTACTGCCCTGGCAGACAGCATTTAATGCTGTACGGAACTTTCTGGCAGCATTTACTGCAGCACAAAGCTGTCTTGAGGTGCGTGCCAGCTAGTTTGAAGATTTCTCAACATTTTGGAGCTGTTTTGGGATGCGGCCAGCATTTTGGAGTTGTTTCGGAGTACATGCCAGCATTTTGGAGCTGCCTTGAGCTGTGTGCCGGCTGTTGAAGCCCTTTGGAGCAGTTTTCTTGCTGCCTCGAGCTGCATGCCGGCTGTTGAGGCCATTTGGAGTGTGTTGAAGTGATCTGGAGTCCACTCCTTATGCCCATTCTTCCTCATTTGGCATCCCTTTGCCTCGGGCTGCGAGTTCTCCTGCATTGGATCTCTTTCTCTCCATTTCTAAGTGCTCTCCTCGTGGGAGCACTTTCTTTTGCTGTAATTCTCATTTCCATCCCTCTTTTGCTCGCATTCAGAGCCTTACACTGCTGTCCTTTCGGGCATCATTGGGTAAGCCATTGTCGCATTGGCTCTTTCCAATTTCTGCTTCATTTGCATTTTGGAAAGGCCTCGTGTTGCCTTCAGAGATTTTTCTTGCAACAGGTACACCTTGGGACAGCAGAGTCTCTTGTAGGCATAAGCTTTGAAGCTTGGGCAGATTTTTGTGCCTTTCTCTCATTTGCTTTGCCAGTTGGTGCATTTGTCTTGTATTTCAGCACCATGTCTGGTGGCAAAGATTATTTGTTTGGGCTAATTGGGGCTGATGACAAGCTTGATGGCACCAATTATCCCATGTGGCCATACATGATGGGACATGTTTTGGTTGCCAAGAATCTATGGCATATTGTTTCAGGTTTTGAGGCCAGGCCTACACACGCTGTGACTTCTAGTGTTACACCTACACCCTCTGCTTCTTTAGGTGATGAGTCTTCAGGTGATGGTTCTAATGCTACAGCTAGGACACCTGCACCTCCTGCTCCAGGTGCTTAGTCTCCTTCACAAGAGCAAATTCAGTGGGATGGTCATGATGCCAAAGCACATGCCTTGATTGCTCTTTCAGTGAAACGGGTTATTATCCCTCATATTCGGTCTTGCAAGACAGCTAAGCAAGCATGGGATTAGCTTGCATCTTTGTATCAGGTGCAGAATGAGGAGGGGTTGCCTATCTCCGCAAGCAGTTGAAAGATTTGAAGCTTGATGAGGGTGGTAACATGGATGCCTATCTCACTAATGTGAAGGATTTGAAAGAGCAGTTGGCCAACATTGATGAGATTATACATGATTCTCAGCTGCTTTCTGATACCCTTGATGGGTTGCTTGATTCATATCAAGGCTTTGCTACTACATTGAGGTTGGTTGCAATCATTTCTCATTTGACCACTTCTTCTTCAGGAGGAGCGTGTGAATCGCACTGCTACTATGGCTAGTGATCAAGCATTTGCTGCCCATAACAAACAAAAAGGTAAAGGCAAGGTTTCAATTGGAACGCCCTCTCATTCCCATGCTGATCATTCACATGGTGCCTCTTCTTCAGGGGATAACAAAAAGAAGAAGAGATGTAATTATTGCAAGAAACCTGGGCATGATATTTCTCAATGCAGGAAGTGCATAGCATCTGAAAAGAAAATGAAAGAGTCTGGTCTTGCAGTATCTGGTTCTTCTAGTGCAGAAGATCAACATGAGTCCGCTAATTTTGCACAAGACCAGCATTGGGCTTTCTTGGTTACATGTCAATATAATCCCGATGTTCATGATGCTTGTATGGTAGTTTCAGATGTTCGTGATGCCCGGTTCTTTGATAGTGGTGCTAGCAAGCACATAACTTCCTGCAAGACGTTCTTCAACTCATTGGAGCTTACATCTAAGGGGGGCAATGTCACATGTGCCAATAATGCATCATATACCGTGAAAGGTATTGGACAAGTTGATCTTACTTCTGTCTCTGGTGGTATTGTCACTCTAGAGCATGGGCTTTATGTTCCAGGCATTCGTAAGAACCTCATTTCTATTTGAGCCATTGCTACATGTGGCTTTCAGGTTCTTTTTGATGGTGTGAGGTGTGCAGTGTATAATGCTACACATGCCTTTATCATGGTTTTGACTGGCACATTGTCTAGAGGTCTTTATAGACTTGATGCTTATGACAGATGTTTGGATGATGATGCTGCACTTGCCGATGCACATGCCTTTGCTATTGATATTACCATGGCAGATACTCATTTGTGGCATGAGAGGTTTGATCACCTCAATTTTGGAGCCCTGGTGAGGTTATATAAGGAAGATATGGTTGTGGATCTTCCCAAAATGCATATGCCTACCAAACATATTTGTGAACCATGCTTGCTTGGTAAGATGCACTGTGCTGCATTTCCCAAGGATGGGAAAGTTCGTGCTTCACGCAAGCTTTATGGTTCATAGTGATGTTTGTGGACCCATGAGGGTTGCAGCTCTTGGGGGGTTCTACTATTTTGTTACCTTTATTGATGATTTCACCAGGTACACTTGGATTTTTGCATTGAAATCCAAATATGAAGTTTCCTCATGCTTCAAGCACTTTATTGCCTTGGCTCAGAATGAGAGTGGGCTGTACATTGCTCACCTTAATTCAAACAGGGGGGGTGAATACATGTTGAAGGAGTTTGCTGTTTTTTTGGCTTCTCGTGGCATCAATCATCGATGCATGGTGCCTTATACTCCTCAACACAATCCCGTGGCTGAGCGGAAGAATAGATCAGTGATACAAATGGCCAGATGCATGTTGAAAGGTAAACACTTGCCTAATAAGTTGTGGTTGGATGCAGTCATGTGTGCAAATTACATCTTGAATAGATGTCCTACAAAGGCATTGCAGACTATCACACCTTATGAGGCTTGGACGGGTCGTAAGCCTCGCATTTCCCACATGAGGGCTTTTGGATGTCTAGCTTATGCTCATGTGCCTTCACAGAAACGCACTAAGTTGGATGATAAAGCTGTCAAGTACATTTTTCTTGGGTATAGTTTAGAGAGCAAGGGCTATAAGCTATATCAGCCCCGCACGGGCAAGTGTTTTGTCAGTCGGGATGTTGTGTTTGATGAATCTTCCACTATGCCTTTGCTGGACTGTCAAAAACAGCCCGTTGTTCATGCCCCAAACATATTTGACAACTTGATGCCTTTGTTTCCATCCGATGCTGGGGATGATGTTCCATTTGAGGTTGTACCTCCTCCATCTGTTGGTCATTTGCAGCCACATGTGCAGCCAGAAATTCAGCCTTATATGCCTATCATTGATCAAGATCATTTGCACAGGGCTCTTGACCAGGACAGAGCAAAAATTCAGGAGCCTAAAAAGGTACCCCATTGGCTCCTTGACACATTAAAAGACAGCAAACAAGATACTCCTCTACCAGCCGGTACGCGAGCAGCTGTCCGGAAAGAGCATGCTAGTTTTGTTGCTTATGCTTTGGTTGCTATAGCATGCAATGAAGAGCCCTTATGTCATCAAGATGCCTTTCAGAATGATTGTTGGATGAAGGCCATGCAAGCTGAATTGGATTCTATCCATCAAAATGACACTTGGGGGTTGTGTGATTTGCCTCATGGCAAGAAAGCCATTGGAACTACGTGGGTTTACAAAATCAAACGGAAAGCTGATGGTTCAGTGGACCGTTACAAAGCCCTTCTTGTTACTAAGGGCTATGCTCAGCAACATGGCATTGACTTTGAGGAGACTTTTGCTTCCACTTCGAGGATCACTACCATTCGCATTGTTATTGCCTTTGCTGCCCACTTTCATTGGCAAATACATCAGCTTGATATTAAGACAGCTTTCCTTCATGGGCATTTGCAGGAAGAGGTCTATGTTTCCCAACCTCCTGTCTTTGAGGTTGAAGGTTCTGAAAGCAAGGTATGCCGCTTGAAAAGGCCCTCTATGGATTGAAGCAAGCACCTCGGGCTTGGTATTGGAGAATTCATTCTCATTTGCTCACACTTGCCTTTCAGAACAGCCCTACAGAGGCTACCCTTTACATCCGCAAGTGTGGGACAGATTTGCTGATTTTAGTCCTTTATGTGGATGACATGCTTGTGATTGGGACACATGCTCAGCAAATTGCAGATTTTAAAATTGATTTGCAGCAGACATTTGCTATGCTTGGTCTTCTACACTACTATCTGGGCATCCAATTTGCTAGCAGTGAGGGGGGTATTTTGATGTCACAATCCAAGTACATTGGACAGCTTTTGCAGCGTTTTCAATTTGAGGATTGCAAGCCAGTATCCACACCATTAAAGACTGGTTTTCACTTCTCTTCTGAGGATGGCAGCGGTACATGTGATGTCACTCTCTATCAGCAGGCAGTTGGTTGTTTGATTTACCTATGCCGTACGAGACCTAATCTACAATATGTTGTCTCACAGTTGAGCAGATATATGCACAACCCATCTATGCACCATCAGCATGCCATGAAGCGTGTTTTCAGATATCTTAAAGGCACTCAACATTTAGGCCTTCTTTATGGGTCTGATACTTCACTTGTCATGCATGGATTCACTGATAGTTGGTTGTTCTTACACTCATGTGTCACATAGTGGCAACTGTTTTATGCTTGGTACTTCATGTGTTTCTTGGTTTAGGAAGAAGCAAAATACAGTTACTACTTCTAGTTGTGAAGCTGAGTACAGAGCGGCTTTTACAGCTACAGTGGAGTGTGTTTGACTTCGGAAGCTACTCGCAGATCTTTGTGCATGTCAGACTACTCCTACCGTCATCTTCACTGATAGTCAGAGTGCTTTGTCTGTTGCACGGAATCCAGTTTTCCATGCCACAATCTTTGCGTCTTTATCAACACCATTTTCAGAAGTTACAAAACACAGTAGAGCTATATATACCTTTATAGTCTATCACATCCACAGTTCGCATTTATTGAAGCCACTAGACAACATACAAAATGTACTTTTATTCCAAATCCTCATCTTACATAATCCCAACTAAAACTTCCTCAGGAATATTCTCCTGATATGGCAACTCATATCAATCCACTCTTCATCATTTACATGCAATATCAGAAGCCATGTATCTCCTGACACAACTCAGAAGTACACCTCATATTAAAAATTCCACAACTCACAAGACAACCACGCACAAAGCGACCATGGTCACATTTATCTTTCCCAAGATTATAAATCAAGCACTAGAAATGATGCAGTCCATCTCCTTCACATGATCATATCTGCCTCACAGTATCTCTCTTGCTCACAGAGCACCCTCCTTGCCATGGTCCTCTAGAACTCTATCAAGGAAACCCACGCCCATCCAAATGCTCAGAAGCACCTAAAGCCACCCATGCCTTGCTGCAGCACTCCCGTTTGTCCAGCTCTACCTTTCCGCAATGACTCCCACCACCTGTGTCTATCTCTTGCCCAAGGAGCTCATGGAGATCATGGACCTCTGTGCTGCATAATAGAGACGCTTTGCCCTTGCTCATGAAGCACGCCCTCCATCTCCAAAGCACTCTCGGCTACACGATAGCATCACAACTTCCCTCTACCTCATAGAGCTCACCTCTTCACACATGATGATCTCCTTCAGCAAAGCTCACGTGGTTCCTCCCCTCGCCTTCACGTGAAGTTAACCAGCAGTGCGGCTTCACTCATCATCACAAAGCATTCAAAGTCCGTCTACTTCAAGCTTGCAGTCATCGAGATTCCATAGCCCATTCTTCTAAGCCTTGAACAAGAGCGTCAACTCGTAACTCAGCATACGATCATAATTGCACCACAACATCTCCTTCTGTGTCACCAAGCTCTAGCATCCCATAAATCTCTCTCCAAAGCTGTAGTTCATGACCAAAGAGTGACATAGGACTGGCTAGTAGATTACATCAACCATCTCTATTCTTGCACAACCATTCCCAACGTATGTATCTTTCTCTTGCTCATGGAATACTCAGCGCTCCTAGCTTCATGTCGCCTACAGTCCTCCTGCCAGCACAAATGATACCACAGCTATGCCTCAAGCTTTTACTAAGCAATAGCTCATAACCAGCCACCTACAAGCCCACACGGAAGACATCTCAAGCAACAGCCTCAGCCTCTTCTATTTCCCATATTGTATGCTTTCCGTAGCTCAAGATATTCTGCCCAAAACCTCCATGATAGCTACGCTTCTCACAGCCAAGAAATACCATGCTGTACTCGAAAGCTGCTTACACATAATCTAATTGAACACCAGCAAGCACACACACAAGTCCAACATCACACATGTACATATGTACAAGACAAGTTTGGGGTTTTCAAAAATCTTCACACAACACTAGATATTTAGGTATCCTGAGCCATGTCCAGGATACTTCAGCCCATACCATGGAAGGGGGTTTGTAGGCCATCTCATGGGCTATCCATAGATGCCACTTATACCTTGGTATGAGCCTTGTAGGCCTAGTTATAGTCAATTAGGACTATTGGTACAGTTAGTTTATGTACCATCTAGGTCAGTTAGGACACTTAGTCCAGTTAGGACAATTAGCCCTAGGATTTCATTATGTTGGCTCTCCCTTGAGCCTCCACACTTCAGTTTTGCAACAATCTATTACAACATCTCGTTTTTCTCCATTGTGCTTCCATTTTTGAGCTTCCATTGCTTCCAACACCCAACATACGTCACGGACTTGGGGGAGGGGGGGATCGGAAGTTTCCCACTAAGATCCGATTCTACCATGATCACTTCCTGAGAGTATTGGAGGATGAAGTGATTATTAGACCTCTAATTTCTGGAGGACAAACGAGTCTCACACGCCCTGAGGATCGCCATCAGACAGATGCAGGTCTCATTCCAATAGCTGAGTGTTGGGGTGTGGGAAGCAATGAAAAGGGAGTGGAATGTAAGGGATCATACAAGAGCTGAAGGAAATGGAGAGTACTTACCAATGGATAATGAGAAAGTACAAAGGGGTGGCCTACATGGCCCCCAAATCAACCATATGATTGACCAGTGAAGTAAACTCTATAAGTTGACCTGACCTACTAGGCACATCACAGGGCTAAGTGCTAACAAACCACCCTCCATTGTATGGCTGCTGAAGTATCCTGGAAGCGTCTCAGGAATACCTTGAATCTATATCATGGTTGCACATGTTCCTCCAAGATGGATATAGCAACCTATGATAGTACAAGGAGATCATCATCACGTAATAAAATGGAGCCAAGTGTAAGGCAAACTGAATAGCCTCAAACTTGGGTCCCGGTAGAGGCCTTGTGAAGAGATCTACTAAGTTGTCCTCCGTGGGAACATAGGACAATTGTATATCTCCAACTGACAATCGCTCTCGAACATAATGATAATAAACCTTAATGTGCTTTGTACGCGCATGAAACACTGGTTACGTGCAACTGCCAAAGCACTCTAGCTATCAGTGTAGATGGTAGTAGAATCCGCCTGGCTTATGTCAAGATCTACGAGCAACTTGCGGAGCCAGACACACTCTATTGTAGCTTTCAAAAAGCTGCCATGTACTCAACTTCACAACTAGAAGTAGCAACTGTAGGCTGCTTCTTGCTGAACCATGAGATGCATGAAGATCCAAGCATGAAATAGTTGCCACTGTGGAACACTCTCATGTCATAACAATCTGCCCAGTCACTATCCGTGAAAGCATGCAAGACTAGTGGAGACTCATCACCATAGAACAATCCCAACTTTTGTGTGCTCTTTAAGTAATGGAAGAGTCGCTTCACTGCTTGCCAATGTTGTGTGCTAGGCTTGTGCATGTATCTGCTCAACTGGGAAATAGCATACTAAAGATCATGGCGAATATGACATAATAAATGAGACAGCCCACAGCCTGCTAATAAAGGTGGCATCAAGTGGGGCACTCCCATCTTCAAAGGAGAAACGGAAGCCACGCTCCAATGGTGTATAAACTAGCTTGCAATCCTCAAACTAGGAAGCGGTGTAAGAGCTGTCCAATGTACTTAGACTGACTTATCATTATAGCCCCCTCAACATATGCAAACAGGATGCCCAAGTAATAGTGCAATGAGCCGCATGTCTGTTATTGCAAATGATTTCTACAAGTCAGCCTTTGAATCTGCAAATTTTTCCCATATCTAGCCCAGTGCAAGCATGTCATCCACATAAAGAATGAGAATTAAAAATTCTGCATCACTCTTGCAGACATAAAGAGTGGCCTCTGTAGGGATGTTCTAAAAGCCATTGGCTGTCAAATATGCATGTATCTTAGCATACCATGCCCGGGGCGCCTGCTTCAATCCAAAAAGGGCCTTTTTCATCCAGCAAACCTGATTTTCAGAACCTTTTTGCTCAAAGCCAAGTGGCTGAGCGATATAGACCTCTTCCTGTAAATCACCATGAAGAAAGGGGGCCTTAATGTCCAATGCAAGAGCAATGATGCACCATAAGGTCATAATGCGTGAGGTGGGAGCAAAGCTCTCCTCAAAGTCAATGCCATATTCCTGTGCATATCCCTTTGCAACCAGGCGGGCTTTGAAGTCGTCAACGTTGCCACCAGCTTTCTATTTGACCTTATAAACCCATTTTGTGCTTATAGCACACTTGCCTGCAGGCAAGTCACACAACACCCACATGCCATTTGCATGAATGGACTCAAGTTCAGCTCTCATGGCATCCATCCATTCTTTGCTATCAAAAGCATCCTTGTGACATAGAGGCTCTTCATTACAAGCAGTGGCAATCAACACTACAGCCAAGAAATAACCTTGCATTTGTTTGTTCACATGTCTAGTCAAGGCAGGTAAAGGCTCAGTCTACTTGCTATCCTTGAGGGTGTCCAAAAGCCAACAAGGGACTGATTTTTGTTGTCTAACGGCAGCCCTCTCCTCTTCACCTACCTGCTCAATAGCATGGCGATCAACTGGAGGCATATCGCACTGAGTAGGAGCAATAGGAGGAGGATGTGAGCTACTTGAAGCATGTGGCATTATGCTCTGCACTGGCTGTTCTGAATCTGTAAGTGATTGGAAGAGGGGCAGCAAAGAATCAAAGACATGTGAGGCCTCAATGGATGGTTGGTTTTTGCAGTCCAGCCGCTCTCTGAGCTGTAGCGAATAAATATGCATTTGATGGCCTTGTCCTCAAGCTTATACCTCAGTTGAGATGGAACATGCGCATATGCCAATGACCCAAACACCCGCATATGTGAAATAACAAGCTTTTGACCGGTCCATGTGATAGTCTTAAATGCCCGGGTGGGTACTCTATTGAGTACATAGTTGGAACACATGATGGAATCCAACCAAAATTTGTTCAGCAAAGACTTGCCCTTCAGCATGCATCTACTCATTTCCACCTCCATACGATTTTTCCTCTCTGCAAGCCCATTCTACTGCGGAGTATATGGCATTGTGCATTGATGAATGATGTCCCCAGCTGCTAAAAATTCAGAAAACTCACAAGACATGTACTCACCCCCCCTGTCAATGCGAAGAGTCAAGATTTTATTCCCGCTATTATTTTCAGCCATGGCAAGAAAATGTCTATACATAAGAAGACATCTAACTTGACTTTCATGCCATACATCCACGTTGATCTGGTGAAGTCATCCACAAATGTGGAAAAGTATAAGTAGCCTCCAAGTGATGCTGTCCGCATCAGCCCGCATACATCACTATGTATGAGATGCAACTTTTTGGATGCACCAACAGCCCCTTCCTTTGGAAATGAGAACCTGTGCATTTTGCCCAACAAGCAGCCCTCACAAACATATTTAGCAGGAGCATGCATGGGTGGGAGTGCAACAACCATATCCTTTTGAGTGCGTTTTCACCAGACTCTTGTAATTGAGATGCCCCAGTCTCTCATGCCACGAGTGAGAATCTGAAATTACAGATTCTGACCCCAAGTTTGCCTCAATAACTGGCTGTTTTTCATAAACATCAAGGTGGTGTAGCCCACTGGAAAGTGACCTAGTAAGTACAAACAGTCATCGTATCAGTTGTCATACACGGCACAACGATAACTGTCAAAAAGAACTCGAAAGCCATTCAAGGAGATGGCTGAGATAGAAATGAGGTTCTTTTTTATACTTGGCACATAAAACATGTCCAGAAGTGTACCCGTATCCCTTGAAACTAAGGTGATCTCTACCTGGCCAATCCCTTTCACGGGATAAGATGCATTGTTGGCACATGTCACTGTGGCACCATGTGGAGCAGCCCCCAATGACTAAAAGAGAGATTTGTAGGAAGTAATGTGCTTAGAAGCACCACTGTCAAACTACCAATCTGACTCGGTATCCGAGACAAACAAGGCTGTAGCATGCTTCTCTGGATGGTAATGCCATCTTAACAAATGCCCACTCATGATGAACAATCTTTGCTGCCTCATGGACATGTTCAGGGGCAGCAGAGGCATTTGTGACAGCAAGACCTGTTTGCTCTTTTTTCTTCTCTAAAGCTATGCGCTTGCTGTTTTTTCTCTTCCCATCTAAGGGGCAGAAGTTGATGAAGGCACGGAAGCCTTGGGCTTGCTGAAATTCTTGCCCCCTTTGCCCTTGCCTCTATGATATGAAGCAAAGGCTTGATCTGCATGAAAGAAGGCAGCCCGGTTGGTGTGGCTCTGTTCCTCTTGCAGAAGAAGGGAAACAAGCTTATTAAAGCTATAGTGGTTGGGGTTACCCATGGCCACTAGCCTCACTGTCGTAGCAAATCCTAATACGGAGTCAAGGAGCCCATCAAGTGTCGTATACACTACCTGTGAATCTAGCACATTCTCATCAATTTATCAAGTTGTCTACGTAAATAAGCAACCCGGCCCTCATTGTGAATCTGATAAAGACTGGCCAAAGTATCCCATGCATCCTTGGTTGCCTTGCAAGACCGAATGTGAGGTATAACCTCCCTCTTGCTATTCATAGCAATCATTGCATGTGCATGTGCATCTCTCTGATCCCAACCAATCTCCTCAGGTATGGGAGGGTTTGTGGCAGGCACACTGCGGGAGTAGTGGTAGGTGAACTAGAAGTGGTAGAAGTGTCTATGGTGGCAGCAGGTGCCTATGATGAAGAGACAGGTCTAGCCTCTAATCCATTGACAATACCCAAAAAAGTAGCGGTAGATGAACTAGAAGTGACAAAAGTGGCTATGGTGGTAGCAGGTGCCTGTGATGAAGAGACAGGTCTAGCCTCTTATCCATTGACAATACCCCAAAAATTGTGGGATACCAACAGCGCACCAAGTACGACCACATTGGACAGTTGGTACCATCAAGCTTGTCTTCATCGGCAAGCATTCCAAGAGATAGATGGTGAGCCATTGCAAATAAAAATCTCCAAAGAAAAAGAGTGCCCCGTAGATGTGAAAGCCTCAAGGCTGTCACTGCAAAGAGCTGGCTGCTCAAAGAATCTGACTGCTAGCTGCAAGTGTCAAGTAAGAATTGACAGCAATCGCAAATGTGATTTCCGGAAGTGGCTGCTCATGCACTGAGAAAAATGCACAATCTGTCCCCACAATTGACCTAGAAAAAATAGTCCAATCAAAGGACCCCCTTGCAAGTGCTGTCCTGCAAATGACCAGTCCAGAACAAAGGGCAAATGTCTGCAAATCTGTCCAAATGGTGGCCCAAATGAAAGGGCAAATGCAAATTTGGTCATGCCAAGCAAATATCACTGCAAATTTCAGCAAATCTGATATAAGTCCCAAATTTTCAGAGCACAAATATGCCAAAAGGAGGGTAAATGTGCAAAAGTCCCAAATTTTGCTAAGATTTCACAACTATGACAAAATGTCCGGCAATGTGACTGCAATGTCCTACAAATGCCAATGCAATGTCTACCAAAATGCCAAAATCTACCAATCTGACTGCTAGAAATAGCATATGTCTGATTCTCTCACTCCAAATAAGTGGATAGAGTGTCCGAATGTCTGCCAAACATGGCTCCAATGCAAATCTCAAGCAAAAAGTCAAAAGCCCCACGTCTCAAATGGAGAAAACCACCTAGAAGTTGAAGACCGGGTGGCACGAGAGCGGATCTCCTAGATAGAGAACAAGTTTCGCACAGGTAGATGGAGTGTACGGATGGTTTGCAGGGCTATATGGCGGGGGCACAGAAGTCTGGCGAAATGCAGGGCGCAGGCGTCGAGGTGACTATATGGACCAATACAGTAGCCCGTACGACGAGATGCGGCGGTGCTGGCACAATAGTTGGTACAAGAGCGCGAAGATGTTGTTACGGAGCGACGAATAACTATTTTGCTAAAACAGCAATACCCCTAACTAATGCTTGAAGCATAAACAAAAGCCACTTCCACCCAAACTTGATCACACATCGGATCGGCACCCATCTTCACTAGTTGCATTCGATTCCTTGGCAAGAGGATGGACTGCACTGAAAGCACGGGGGGAGACAAGTAGGAGAAAGAGAACCTGCTTTGATGCCATTGTTGGGTGCAGGAAGCAATGGAAAGGGAGTGGAATGCAATGGGGCAAACAACAACTGAAGGAAACTGAGAGTTCTTGCAAATGGATAATGAGAGAGTACAAAGGGATTGCCTATATGTCCCCAAAGTAAACCATATGGTTGACCAATAAAGTCAACTCTATGAGTTGGCGTAACCTACAAGGCACATACCAGGGCTAAGTGCTAACACTCAGGATTGAGGCGAAGAGAGCCACAAGCACACCCGAAGAGCAGGGGATCTGTAGACTATGCACACTGGAAGAGGTGGAGATAGAGGAGCACTTCTTGTGTACTTGCTCTGTTTACTATGAGATCCGTGGATGATATCATTGCGTTGGTCTCTATTTGATGGAGATGCGATGGCATAGAGAGACATTGTTGTGCCAGATCAGAGAGCAAGAGGAGATAGTGACACATGAGACTAAGATAAATTGAGCCCAGTGACGTGTCACAAATTTTTACACATAGCGGAGTAGAGGTGGAGGAGATAGACAATATGGGGGATGAGTGGGTCAGTGGGATGAGATAAGGACAAGGAGAGATGCAGCCAGATATGCAAGAGATACACACGATGCAAAGAGGGACCAGGGTAGGTTCAGCCCATCACAGCTATATTCGGAGAGGATCGTCCGATCGAAGGCATCACTATCGACATGGCCTGCCGGATACATAGATCACAAAGACCATGCCCCCACTCGCAGAGAGACATGACCCAACAGACACACATACGAGACATTTCCGAAGCTCATAAGAGAGCCACCCTGGCACAAGGTTATGTATTTTGACTTTGCGATTGAGTATTAGTTCTTAACTATTGGATTTTGAGTTTAGTTTAGCATAGTACTCAGCAAAGGGCCTTAGCGAGCCCTTTCCTCCAGCCCCACAGTGGCTTGTATGAGTTATTTCTATGTTTGTACTATCAGCACTTCACCCTGGTATGGCCTTGTAGGCTAGTCTTAGGATTCAGTCAACCCCTAGGTTGACTGAATTGGGCAACCATATGGTTGACTTTGGGGCCATATTGGCCACCCCTTTGTACTTTCTCATTATCCATTGCAAGTACTCTGTGTTCCTTCAACTTGTTGTTTGCTCCCTTGCGTACCATTCCATTTCCATTGCTTCCCGCACCCAACAATGGTATCAGAGCAGATTGTCATGTTCCTACCTGCCTCGCCCCGTGCTCATTACTCAACCTCCCATTGCTCCTACCTACCATTTTGCTCCAGTTCAGTCATGTGCCTCATTTTGTCGCCAGAAACCTGTTTCGGAGAAGAAAAACAGTCCATTGGCTGTTGTTTGACATTTTGAGGTCCAATTTCGACGTTTTTTGAAATTTATGAGCTGCTCGCATGCATACAAATGACCCTGTCCCGCACCATTTCGGCCAAAAAAACATTATCTATGCAATTGTATGGACGTTCGTACAGTTGTGCAGACCTGTACAGACACATGCACGATAGTGCCAAGAATCCATAGGACTGGTCAAAACTTGATTTCGAGCATTTTTGGGCTGTTTTTTGAGGTTTTTTGCTCATATCTGGACTCTTTTCAGTCATTCGGGCCTTCCTCCAACTGCTCCACCTTGCTCTAACACCGTTTGGCTGGGATTTGCTCCCTCTTCACTCGGATCTTCTTGGTATAGTTGGATTTGAAACTTTTTACCCTCTTTTATGTCAAATTTGCACACATTGCAGTGACATTGAGGTGATTTTGCTCTAGAAATTGGGGCTTTTGTGTCACATTTGCAGACTTTGAAGTGACATTTTCTCCTTTTGGTCACATTCTGGGGCTTTTGCAATATTTGCCCAATTTTGACTCCATTTCAACTCTGACATTGGGGATTTTTGATCTATTGCACGCAGATTGTGAGATACTTTCAGATTTGCAGATTATTTTGTCACATTTGCCCAAATAGTAGTGACATTTAGCTGCTTTAATATGAAATTGGGGGTTTTTAAGTGACATTGGCAAGAATTTGCAGCAGATTTGGTTTCATTGCAAAGTTACAGCTTATTTTGGGGCATAATTTGCCCTCTTTTTGGCATAATTTCCCTCTCCAAATTTGGGGTTTTGCCAGATTTGTTGATATATACAGCATTCTTTGCTTGATACAACCAAATTTGGGTTCTATTTGCATTTGCCCTTTGATTTAGATTATTTGTCCTTTGACATTTGTGGCATTCAGCCACCATTTGGGACAGTCCGCTCAGATTTGCACGGGGCAGCTTTGCAGACATTTGCCCTCTGATTTTTTGGGAACAGCTTGTGCATTTTGCTCATGTTTGAGCAGCCATCTCGGCATTGACACTTGTAGACATTTGCTGTCATTTTTGTCTAACATTTGCAGCAAGCAGTCAGATATTGGTGCAGCCAGCTCTTTTCATTGTAGCCTTGAGGCTGTGACACTTGCAGAGCACTTTTATTTTTTGGGGATTTCCATTTGCACTGGCAAACCGTGAATCTTTTGGGATGATTGTTGCTGCTGAGGACAAGCTTGATGACACCAATTATCCCATGTGGTCGTACTCCGTGCGCCACCTGTTGGTGTCCGGGAACTTTTAGGGAATTATATCTGGATTGGAGACTAGACTTGTCTCTTCATCACAGGCACCTGCTGCCACCGCAGCCACTTCTACCACTTCTGGTTCATCTACCACTACTCCATCGTTGACCCTCCAAAACAAGAACGGATTCATTGGGATCAACGAGATGCAGAGGCACATGTAGTGATTGCCATGAATTGCAAGAGATTTGGTATACCTCACATTCGGTCATGCAAAACAGTCAAGGCTGCCTGGGATACTTTGGCCAGTCTATATCAGATACATAATGTGACTAGAGTTGCTTATTTGCACAGGCAGCTTGACAATGTTAAGATGAATGAAGGAGGCAGCATTTCACACAAGTCAAGGACTGAGAGCAGCTCATCAACGTAGATGAGATTGTACCACACTCACAACTTGTGTCCACCACACTCGATGGACTCCATGACTCATATCAGGGATTTGCTACAACACTTAGACTAGTGGCCATGGGTAATCCCAACCACTATTCTTTTGATAAGCTTGTTTCCCTACTCCTGCAAGAATCCTGCAGAAGGAGAAGAATCATCAAAACAGGGCTGCTTCTACTCAAGCAGATCAAGCCTTTGCTACTGATCATAGAGGCACAGGAAAAGGCGGGAAATTTTACAGCAAGCCCAAACCTACATTTGGTACCTCATCCTCTTCCTCTCCTACTGATGGGAAGAAGAAGAACCACTGCACTTATTGCAGGAAACCAGGTCATGACATCTTTAAGTTGCGGAAGCCTATTGCTTACGAGAAGAAGAAGAAGCGACAGCCAGAACAGCAAGGTCTTGTTGTGATAAATACTCCAGTTGCTAATGACACAAATACAGAGGCAGCCAATCTTGCTCATGATTAGTGGGGATTTATTGCGGAGTGTCATTATATGATTCAGCTTTTGCAGCCTCACGTTCTGCCTCAGGTTGGTACTTTGATAGTGGTGCTTCCAAGCACCTCACTTCCTGCAAAAATCTCCACACATTGAGTGGTGTTCCAAAGGGGGGCACTGCCACTTGTGCAAAGAAAGTAGCATATCTTGTGAAAGGGATTGGTCAGGCGCTTGGTTGAGTGCTTGTCACTACAGTGTCAAGTGATACCATTCCACTTGTCGAAGTTTTATATGTTCCAGGTATAAAAAAGAATATGATTTCTATCTCAGCCATCTCCACACATGGCTTCAAAGTTCTTTTTGATGGTTATTGTTGTGCCGTTTATGATGATCAGTACGACAACTATATAGTACTTCCTGGAACAATTGATAGAGGCCTATATCATCTTGACATATATGCACAACAGGCTGCTATAGAAGCTAATGCAGTGGCTGAATCTGTAATTTCTTATACACATCTAAGGCATGAGAGATTGGGACATCTCAACTTCAACAGTTTGGTGGAGATGCATTCATATGACATGGTCGTAAAATCACCCATGTATGCACTTAAAAACATATACACGAGGGCTGCTTGTTGGGAAAAATGCATAGTTTCCATTTCCCAAGAACGAGACCCTTCGTGCATCCAGGAAGTTGCATCTCGTATGTAGTGATGTGTGCAAACCGATGCTTGGGGGGTACTATTACTTTGTTACTTTTATAGATGACTTCACCAAGTTCACTTGGATATATCCCATGAAGCTGAAGTCAGATGTATTCTCTTGCTTTAAGCATTGGATTGCCTTGGCAGAAAATGAGAGTGGGAAGAAACTCTTGACCTTCCGCACTGATGGGGGGGATGAGTACTTGTCCCAGGAATTTTCTGCTTTTTTAGCAGCCCGGGGTATCATTCATCCGTGCACAGTGGCCTACATTCTGCAACAAAATGGACTTGCCGAGAGCACAATAATAGAACGGAAACGGAAATGGATAGGTACATGCTTAAGAGAAAGTCTCTACCCAATAAATTCTGGTTGGATGCAATCATGTGTGCCAACTATGTGCTCAACCGAGCACCCACTTGGGCATTGTTTCACTCTTACTCTGAATCTTGAATCTCTAATCCTTCGTCTCCTTTTCTTGCATAGAGAGAACAGGAGACTCTCATACAAATGCTTGTGGCTTTGACTCTTGTCTCCTAGAAAGCTACTTCTCTGTTCATCACTAGCTCTGTGTCTCGGTCATACAGCCGATAAGCCTTTGACTCCTTGTTATAACCTACCAATATACACTTCTTGCTCCGAGATCTAGTTGTGTTTTATCTACTTTGTTCTATGTTAAAAAAATCAAAACCGAAAATCCTAAAATGGGAAACGATGGGTTTCTCACCATAGTATGCCTCGTATGGAGTTTTCCCCTCAGCCACCTTGGTCTTTGTCATGTTCATGATGTGAATTGCCACATGCATTGCCTCACCCCAAAAGGATCTGGGAAGCTTCTTCCCCTTTGGCATACATAGCTCCATCTCTGTGATTTACCCAATTTTTCCTTTCTGCCACCTCGTTTTGTTGGGATGTATGTGCATTGGTCACCTATCTCTTGATCCCTTCTTTCGTGCAATAGACGTCGAAAGCCTTTGACATGTACTCTCCCCCTCTATCGGTTCCAAATGTTTCTATTTCTTTCTCAGCTCCTTCTCAACTTTGGCACTCCATTCTTTGAACTTATTTGAGATTGGAATTCCTCCCAAATAGGGCCAACTCACAAGGAGCCAACCAGATCCAAAAGTGACCATCTCACAGCCTAACCAGATCAAGTACAGAGCCAACTAGTCTACTGCATATGCCAACCTATTTGTTGGATGCAGACATGTTGTTAACCTATTAATAGGCCCTGGCACTTGCTATCAGTGCTGCACTACACTCCTACAGTGCTGCCACATGTCAGCTACTACTGTCTGCATCTACCCTCCAACTTGTCGCATCCCTAATCATGGGTCTACTCTATCAAGTACTGGCTAAACCTTTCCACGTCTACTCAGCGCTTAGTCCTCCTCATATGGGGACTCACATAAGCTAGTGATCTCTTCTAATGCGCCTCACAATCACTCAACTGTGGGCCAATGCCCATGCGTCGAATGATATGCTCCAACTGCTCTCTAAGAAGGGCTTTAGTGAAGATGTCCGAGATGTAATCCTCTACTGGATGATAGAGCAGCTCCATGATCTTGTCCATAATCAACCTCTACTATAATGGTAGTGAGCCTTGATCGTGAAATACCAGTTCTTTGCAATTGATATGCAGCTCCTATTGTCACGCAAGATCATTGTCACCTCCTCGTGAATAATTCCTGCGTTTTCTAGTACCCATCTAAACCAAATGAACTCGCAGACTGCCAAACATGCCGCTTTGTATTCTACCTTTGTGAAGAGAGCGCAATTGTGGGTTGCTTCTTGTTGAGAATGATACAGCACCAGATGCAAGCATGAAGCAAGAGCTGGACATTAAGCACCATGTAACCCGCCCAATCTGTGTCACAAAACCCACCAAGCTCACTCCCACTGCAGTATGTGATCCCATACCCTTTCGATATCTCAGAACCCTGAATCCCCCTGTCATGTAATTCTCTCTTGGCTTCGATGAGAATTGACACGATAACCCCACTGCAAAAGCTAAATTTGGTAGAATATTGGCCAAATACAACAAGCTCCCAACCAACAATGGAGGTCGGTGCATTGTTACATTCCTCCATTTGAAACCTGACAATACTTCTCTTGAAAAAGTAGTTAAGAAATTCTAAATCTGTATTTATTTGATTACAATTAAAGAGTTTTCCATTTGTGTTAATTGTGGTCAAAGAGTTCCTTTAATGGTCAAAGAATTGACTATGATCAAAGATACTTGACTCTGGTTAAGTAAGCCTAATTTCGGTTGGGGAGGCTTGGTTTATTACTAAGAGGGTTAACTGCGGTTAACCAGAGAACCACAGAGCTAACTACGGTCAGAGAGTGTTAACTTCAGACAACGAGACTTGGCATGCACCAAGAGGGTTAACTACATTTAACCGAGTTGTGCCAACTTCGGTTGGACAGACTTGGTCGTAATTAAGGCACCTCGACCGTTGGTCAAAGCCCCCTTAATTATGATCAAGAGTGTTGACTCCGATCAACCAGAGAACATATATTTATATTTGTTTATGTGTTATGTTTGCGAAGCGCTAAAAATTAATGGGTGCCATGGCTATGTGCCTTATTTAATTGTTGCAAGTATAAGAAAGGTTCTAGACTTGGGCATTGTGGTGCTGTCTCGCATGATCCCTCATATCCGGATGTTGAGGGCCTTCGAAGCCCTCTACTGCTGCTCCTATATGGCGGCTGAAACGGTTGCCTTTGCGGTCTCCCGTTTCACCACGTCCACCCACCTAGTTGTCTCTACTATAGCCGACTGTATCGTGGCTATCTGTGCCTCCATCTCTGTGACTGGGGTCCCTCCAGGCGCTGCTCTCAGGGTTCCGAGCTCCTCTCGAAGCTGTGTGATGTCGTGTCTGAGCCCCTAGATAAGGGTGCCCTACTCATGTATAATGCGTGCCTGCTCCTGGGTGTATCGGGCCTGCTCTTGAGTGTAATGTGTCAGCTCTGCCTGACGGGCCCGGATGTTGTGTATCTCAGCCAGTAGGGAGTCCCAAGCATCTGGTGGGGGCCTAAGAATTCCTGGTCCAGGTCTAAAACCTGCTTGCCCGTGTGGGGTAAAGTAAGAGATCTCGTAAACTGTCTGCGCTCCTGCGAGCTTCCCCTCCCCCCCTCGCCGTTAGCCCCTACCTCCCCCCTCGCTCCCCCCCCCCCCCCCTTGCTGCGACCACCTCCACCCCCCCCGCTACCCCTCGCCTCACCTCCGCCCCAGCCGCCCCCTCGCTCCATCCCGCCCCCTCGCTCCATCCCGCCCCTTGCCTCCGCTCGCTCCAACCCGCCCCTCGCCCCCTCGCTCCAATCCGCCCCCTCGCCCCTCGCCCCTCCCCCCCTCGCTCCAACCCGCCCCCTCGCTCCATCCCCCCCCCTTACCTCCGCTCCATCCCGCCCCCTCGCTCCACCCCGCCCCTCGCCCCCGCTCTAACCCCCCCTCGCTGCCGCTCTAACCCCCCTCGCCGCCGCTCTAACCGCGCGCTCCATCCCGCGTCGCCTCGCCGCCGCCTTTTTTTTTTTTTTTTTTTTTTTTCACCCCCGCCTTTCCAACTTCACCCCCCCCCCCCCGCCCTCTCCGTACTCCCCGCACCCCGCAGCCTTCGCCCCGCCCTCAGCTTCGACCCCTCCGACCCTTCATTTCGCCTCGCCCGCCTCACCCCCAGGCTCCACCGCCGCTTCATCCCCTTCTTGGGTGGCAGCCTGTTTTTCTTCATCGGAAGCTTGCAGTTAGTCTTGGCGGTATGGCGGCCCCCAGCCCGGATCCGGAGGCCCAGTCGGACCCTCCCTCTCCAGATGCCTACCGCGTTATCCTGACAGAGCAACAATCATCCCGTGTTCAGGCGGTAGCCAGTGACTTTGCTCGTACCTCTGTTTACGGTAGAGTCATTGGACACTCCCCCTCCAGGTCTACCATCAGGGACTGGCTCCAGTCCACTCTCTTGCTAGAGGATGGCCACATTGAGGAGGTGGCCCTTATGGGAAGGGGCATCTTCTGGCTCAAACTCTCCAGTGAGAAAGCTGCGAGCAATCTGGTAGCCGGTTCCCCCACATCGGTGGATGGGAAGATCATCATGATAGTCCCGTGGTACCGTGGTTTCAGCGCAGCGGACTTCGATACTCGGTTCCGTATACCTCGCCACCCAGTGACACTCGTTTTTCCAGGGCTTGCTACTGAGCTGCGGCCGATTGTCAGGGACTTGGGCTCCCATTTTGGCTGGGTTATGCACGACACCTTTGCCGATGCGGTGACCACGGCAGGAGCTCCCCGAGTCCGTGTGGCTGTGGCGGATCCTGCGACTCTCCCTGCAGTGATCGAGATCGTTACAGGTGCCGACAGTATCACCCAGAGCATGATAGTCACCGGACAGCCAGGTCAGTGCCTGCGGTGCCATGGCTTTGGGCACTTGGCGGCTGCTTGTCCACGCTTTGCCAGCTCGTCTCGACCCTCCCCGCCCCCGCCCCCTCCGCCCCCACCTCCCCCCCCCGGACAGCCACGTCAGGAGGAGCCGAGGCAGTCGGAGCCTGGGCCAGAGGTAGTGGGCGGTTGGACCGAGGTTCGAAGGAAAAGAGGAAAGAATAAGAAGATTTCGGATAAAGGCAAGGAGGCAGAGGTTACCACTCCTGCAGCAGCACTCCACAGGCCTGACAGGCAGATGCCCCAGGGACCTGGGAGAGCCTCTTCTTCGACGGCAGCCCGCCCTCCACAGCCTCAGATCCTCCTCTCTCCCACCCCCCCGCCTTCTCCCCGGTTTCCCCAGTTTCCCCCCCCTTCGCCCGCCCCGCAGTTTCAGCCCCCGCCTCCTTTTCCTCAGTCCCCTCCCCCCCCCCCTCCCTCTCAGCCCCAGTTCCAGATGCATCCTCATCCCCCTCCCCCCCCTGCTCCCCTCGCCCCTCCTACAGAGTTAGCTGCACCGTCGCCTTCCCAGCCGAGTGCAGCCTCCGCTCCACCTCCTCCACCTTCTCCGCCAGTCGCCTCCGTGGAGCCCGAGTCGCCTATCCCGCAGCCTCCTCCCCCTCCTCCCCCGCTTGCAGGACACCTGGTGTCTGTACCATCAGTGGAGCAGGTTTCCCTTCCCGCTAGCCCCTCAGTGGCAGACTCAGCTGGGTCTCAGCTCCAGGAGAGAGAGCTCCCTCGAGACTTTTACAGATCTGGCCCCTGGGACTACCTGGATGTGGCCGACCTTGGGACCTTCCCGGCTTGTCTCGACATTAGTATCTTCATGCTCCGCAAAGGGGCGGATGGGAGGCTTGGTGCCTTGGCTCCCAGGGATGGCCCTAGCTTCGCCTTCACGTTCCTCAGCGATGGCACCGAGACCTGGACAGACGACTCGGTGTGGGAGGCTCTCAGAGAGCAGACACACGCCCAGATTTGCTCCTGGATAGGCCCGTCCGGTGGGCAGCTCCTCGAGACTCAGTGGTCCGAGGGCGATGTGCGCTTGCGGTGGCGTTGCGCTGCCAAACGTTTCTGATTGATCGTGATCCTCAGACCCCCCCTGACATGGCCTCTTCCCCAGGATGTCAGAGCTTGGTCCCAACAGAAACTCCGAACCTTCTACGGGATGACTGCTTCAGAGATCTCGAGCTGGCTCGAGAAAGCATTTGTTCATGGCACTAGAGGCCTCTCGCCTTTGCTGAAGGTTTTGAAGAACGGGCAGGACGACCCCGTCTCCCCCTCCAAACCTTCTCACAAGCGGCAGCGCCTCCACTCCGATCTGTCTGATTCTTCTTCGACTTCTTCTGCGAGCAGACAGCTGTTCGCAGCCCCCCATCCCTCTCCATGAGCCTACACCTCGTTTCCTGGAATGTGAACGGGTTTCACTCTTCGAGTACCCGTGGTCCCAGGAAGCTCATTCTGCGTCAGGAACTTCAGCCTGCAGTGATTGGTCGATTGGATGTACTGCTGCTCCAGGAGCACAAGCTTTCTGCGGCTCATGCCCGTAGCTGCGGGAAGGTTCTCCCTGGACGCTCCTACACTTATTGGGAGCCTTCGATCGGCGCACAGGGGAGGAGCGGGGGGGTCTGTACCTCCGTGTGCGAGCAGTTAGCTCAGTCAGTTTTCGGTCACGGCACGTTGATCCCAGGCCGAGCCCTTTGGGTAGGCCTGAACTTGGAGGGTTCCAAGATAGGAATCCTCAACATTTATGCTCCCACAGACCTCAGATGCAGAGCCACCTTTTGGAGGACACTCACAGGGATTCTTCCAGACATGGAATCCTGGATTGTTGGAGGAGACTTCAACAACCTGGAGACCTTGGAGGACCAGCAGGGTAGAGATCCGGAGTTCACAGGTATGGCTCAGGCAGAGCAGTCAGCTTGGGACTCTTTCATCTTCGCGACAGGAGGGAGGGACAGTTGGAGAGACCCGTCCTTCCGGCGTTGGCACGGGAGCCTGGACTTCTCTTGGGGCTTCCGCAGGGAAGGAGGCAGACTCCTGGAGCGGCTTGATAGGTTTTATGTCAGTGATTGGGCCATCAGCAGAGGTGGCCAGGCGGGCATTGTTCCAGGGACGACACTATCCGACCATGCGCCTGTGCTCCTCTCATTAGATTCGGTAGCCCAGACTCTCCCCCCCCGATCATGCAGGATTCCCGATTCCATCTTCTCGAGGGTGGACGTCCGTAGCAGCATTTGCAGTCTTTGGGACAGAGATTGGGGGGAGGGCATGGATCTGGTAGACTCGGTCGCGCAGGCTCTGCAGGAGTCCAGCCAGATCTGCCAGCTCGCAGCCCTACAGGTTCGACAGGATTGGTGGGGCAGAGAGAGCTCTTCGGAGGGACCTCGCCTCCATTCAGCGACTTCAGCAGTCTTCCCCGGGCTCGGAGGAGCTTCGGATCCAGGCCCTTCGAGCCAGAGCCCTCTTGGAGGAGACCCTCCAGCGTCGCTCCGAGTTCTCCTATCACGCCTCTCTCTCCTTCTGGGCCCGGAAGGGTGACCGGATGTGCAGGGAGTTCTTCAGGACACACGGCCAGAGAGCTGCAGGTGATCAGCTACGGAGTCTCAGGACAGCGGATGGTCACACTGTTACGGACCCGGGGGAGGTCATGGGGTTGGCCACTGACTTCTACAGGACCCTCTTCCAGCAGGAGCCACTTGCCCCTCGTGCTAGTCGTGACCGTGAGGAGGTGTGGAGGCACATTCCATCCCTGGTCCAGCCCAGCATGCAGGCGTCGTTGTTGGCGCCGTTCACCGCGGATGAGATGTTGGAGGCCTTGATGGCTATTGATGGGCAGAAATGCCCAGGTGAGGATGGGCTATCCCGAGCTTTCTTCACCTCCTTCTGGGACCAGATCCATCAGCCCCTCCTTGCAGCTCTGCAGGGGATTTTCAGCAGCGGTCAGATGCCAGAGAGCCTCTCCTCGGGACTGATTTGCCTCATCCCGAAGGGAGGAGATAGACAGGAGATCCGCCAGTGGCGTCCGATCACTCTCCTTACCACTGCCTACAAAATCCTCGCCAAGATGATCAGTGCCAGAGTTCGACCTCTACTCCCAGACCTTGTCCATGACACTCAGACAGGCTTTGTCCAGGACCGCAGTATCCTGGATAATGTCTTCACCTTTTCAGAGGCGGCGGAGTGGGCTCAGTACAGCGGTTCACACCTTGCCATTTTACTTCTCGACTTCGAGAAGGCCTACGATCGCGTGGATTGGTCCTTTTTGGAGGGGACTCTGGAGCGGCTAGGTTTCCCGGCAGGCTGGATTCAGGGTATCTCAGCTTTGTACAGGACAGCGTCTAGCAGAGTCATCATTGGAGGCAGGATGGGTGAGCGTTTCAGCTTGGAGAGATCAGTACGTCAGGGTTGTCCCCTGGCTCCTTATCTGTTTCTCTTCTTCGCCGAGGCCATGACTTACTACCTTCGGGCGAGGTCCACAGGGCTCAGGGGTGTCCGCCTTCCACTCCGGGAGGACACGGAGCTTCTGGACTCAGAGTACGCAGATGATACAGCCCTTTATGTCCAGGACGATGAGAGGATGCTAGAGAGGGTGCGGATGGCCCTGGAGGTTTTCTGCTCGGCCGCTGGTGCGAAAATCAACTGGAACAAATCAGTTGGTTTTCTCACAGACCCGGGGGCGTGTTCTCAGTGGGGGCGATTCCTGGGCTTCAGATGGATTCCACGTGGTCAGACAGCTAGATACCTTGGCTTCCAGGTTGGCCTAGACATTACGCCAGCCCAGCAGTTTCTCCCGGTGCTAGATTCCATCCGACGGAAGCTGGCTTTCTGGAGCACTGCTAAGCTGTCCCTTGCAGGTCGTGCTTTAGTAGTTAACCAGGTCCTTCTAGCCACGGCTTGGTATGTGGCTTCCTGTTGGTGCTTCTCGAGATCCAGCGTGGCACAGCTCAGGAGGTTGGTTCGGAACTTTCTTTGGTCTGGGGAGGATGGGCAGAGAGATACCAGAGCCAGGGTTGCTTGGCAGACAGTCATTCTTCCGCAGGCGGAGGGGGGTCTGGGGGTCATTGATCCAGAGCTTCAGAGTCAGGCCTTGTTAGGCAAGCTTATCATCCGCGGTTTGACCCCAGGGGGGCAGACGTGGAAGATGTTACTCCAGCAGGGAGTCGGCTCTTGTGTCCCGCGCCGAGGTGGAGAGTGGCTACCGTCCTTCAGGTGGATCTTCACTTCCGCCCCGCTCACTCAGCCCCGCTCCCCACTCGTTCGTAGCCTCCTCATGGTTTGGAGGCGGCTCCGTCTCAGTCTCATTCAGTCCCAGCCCAGCTGTCAGGAGGAGATCGATCGCCAGCCGCTCGTCTGGAATGGGCAGGTCAGAGACGCCGAGGGCCTTCAGTTGGGGGAGAGATCACATATCAGGTGGGACGGCTGGATGAGGGGGCCAGCCCGGTCCCTTCGAGTTTGGAGGGATACGTACAGACATCTGGAGATGGCCGATCTGGCAGACGCAGCGGGAGGTGCACGCGGAGTCCAGGCGAGACGCACGGAGATCGACGGAGCGATCCCAGCCGCTTGGTTGGCTCCACCTGAGCCTCAGGTCCTCATGCCTGGAGACACCCACTGGCTGGGACAGTTCACCCCCCGTGGCATCCCACTGGTGGTCGCAGGACGTTTTGATGACTCCTCTATCGCCTTCTTCGCGGTTTCAGGGGACGGACGACTCAGGAGAGAGGATGCGCTCATTGACCCCCTACTACCGTGGCAGAGGGTTAGGGTCGTAGGCCTTCTGGGGAAGGTCTGGCATACCGACCCTAGTATCGAGCAGGACCAGTTGCAGCTTTGGCGTCTTTGGCTCTGGGAGGGGCGGGCCTTGTCAGAGCTTGAGTGGGACCCAGGAGAGTGGTGGTGGCCAGAGATTGTGACAGGACAGGGGCAGACTTCCTTCTTCGCGTACAGCACGACTCTGGGCAGGCGAATTCTCGGGAGGATGCAGAGCCGCCCCCCCACCCAGCGTCCTAGCTGGTACGCACAGGGTATTTCCAGGTTCTTTTTGCAGGCTTTCTGGAAGGCCTTGTGGGAGAGCTGGCGGCCGCGGAAGATCTCGTACTTCCTGTGGCTTCTTACCCACAAAGGTCTTCCAGTGGGGAGCTGGTTGAGGCAGATAGGCCAGGACGGTTGCTGTCAGATTTGCCATGCGGATGAGGAGTCACCAAAACACTGCCTGTGGAGCTGCATGCGCGCCCAGGAAGTGTGGAGGTGGACTTTCGGGCTTCTTACTCGTGCAGCACCAGAGCTAGGAGTGATCACTTGGGGCGCGTTCTGTTGGTGCAGCACCGCACCTGGTCTTCATCACTTGTTCGAGGCATGCCAGCAGGACCCCACTTTCCTTATCACACAGGGGACGTGGGGGCCGCTCGAGGGTATCCCACAGCACCTAGCAGAGGCTGATACAGGAGTTCGGGAGAGGCAGCCAGTCTGGGAGATTATCAGCAGCATTACAGGATGGCACATCTGGACCTCGCGCTGCGCGCAGATCCTCGGTGGCACCTCCTTATCGACTGCCCAGATCATGGCGGAGATTTGGAGTGAGATTATTCATACCCTCAGAGGCCAGTGGGACCAGATTCAGGGAGACTCCCGGGCTGGTCAGGAGAAGCGGAGACGCTTCCTCCAGGCTTGGGATTCACAGAGCCTCTTCTTCGAGCAGACTACGCAGGGCCTTCGGTGGCACTACTCACCACCCCGATGGCTGTTCATTCACACTCAGCATATTCCTCCGTGAGAGTATGATTTATTATGCTACCTTTTGGGCTGCGTCCGGTTTGTGAACGCAGCCCGTCAGCTATAAGCTGACCTATTGTATCTTGTTCTCGAAGTAATATAATTAGAACTGTTTTTTCGGCAAAAAAAAAGAATTCCTGGTCCAGGTGGGAACTGGATCTCGAGAGGGGTTGGAATGAAGGTGGGCTACTGAGGTTGTACTGAGGGTGGGGACAGCGTGATCTGATCGGGGGAGTGGTATGTAGAAGTAGCAAGGCCGGACAAGGTGATGAAGGGTGGTTGACTGAGAGGTAGAGGTGATACGAGGGAAAAGTACTGTGGAGCCGTGGCCGGTGGGGCTAGTGCTGAGGCTACTGGAGAGGAGACTTGTGATGATGATGCAGGAGAGGGGGAGGAGAGAGGTGGCGTAGATGATGAGGCAGATGATGGTGGTGAAATAGTGGTGGTAACCATAGAGATCAAGAATGTGGTGAGCGGCATGGGCTTCAGGTGGGCCCCTTTCTTCTGCGCCGCGGTGCTGCCCACTGTCAAACCACTCCGGTTGTTGCGTTTGTTGAAGTCATCCAAACTGAGTTGCTTTTGTGCTTTCCCCTTGTCACCGTTCCCCTTCCCCATCTCCTCGCGTATGTAAATTTGGACCGAAGGGTCTCCCGCCTAGTCCCCTGTCCTCATCCCCCTTTGCCATTCATTGTGGGGGAGGCGGAGGGGAGAGGGTGCAGGGCGGCGGACAGGCAGAGCAGAGAGGCGAGGGGCAGGGCGGAGAGGCCTACGGGAGGGAGCAGAGGGGCTACAGGAAGGGGCGGAGAGGCTAGCGGGAGGAGGCGGAGAGGCTACGAGAGGGGGCGAAGAGGCTAGTGGGTGGGAGTGGAGGAGAGCCTATAGGAGAGCTGAGCAACTGAGCGACGGGCTGAGCGTCTGAGCGAGGGGAAGGCTGAGCGAGCAAGGCAGCTAAGCGAGGGGGAAGTCCGAACAGCAATTGAAAGGTCTCAAGAAAAGCATAAAAGAGCTGCAGATAAGCATAGGAGATAGTTAGATCTCAAGGAAGGGGATTGGGTACTTTTGAAGTTCGAGAAAGCTAGGCTCCGCAAGTTTAAAGGCAAACAAAAAGTGTATGCAAAGTTATCTCCCAGATACTGTGACCCTTTCAGGGTTACAGGAAAGATTAATGAGCTTGCATACAGGTTAGCATTGCCAGAGCATTGGAGGATTCAAAATGCTTTCCATCTGAGTCTTCTAAAAAAATTCCAGGGGCCAAAGCCTACAGAGCCAATAGCAGAGGATCCACCAGAAGTGGATGAGCTGGAGGAGATCCTTCAGCCAGAGCAGATTGTGTATCATACTGTACGCAAAGGCCCTCATGGCAAGGAATTTTACAGGTATCTTGTAAAATTCAAGAATTATTCGGCATTGGATGCCAAGTGGATGGATGAAGACATGTCTGATCATCCACAACTTTTGGATGTTTACAAGGAATCTTTTCAGTTGAGGTCAACTGAATAGGAGCCGAGGGGATGTCACCAAGTTGTAAATATCCTAAAGTCAAAGTATTGTTTTGACCATTTATTTGATCATAATTAAAGAGTTTTCCATTTGTGTTAATTATGATCAAAGAGTTCCTTTAATGGTCAAAGAATTGACTATGATCAAAGATACTTGACTCTGGTCAAGTAAGCCTGATTTCGATCAAGGAGACTTGGTTTATTACCAAGAGGGTTAACTGCGGTTAACCAGAGAGCCATAGAGCTAACTACGGTCAAAGAGTGTTGACTTCTGTCAACAAGACTTGGCATGCGCCAAGAGGGTTAACTACATTTAACCGAGTGTGCCAACTTCGGTTGGACAGACTTGGCCATAATTAAGGCGCCTCGACCGTTGGTCAAAGCCTACCTCAATTCCACTACTATTCTGCAAGCATTTGTATCTTCAAGAACGATAAAAAATATTTGATTGAGTCAGAATTCACGTTTTGAATTTTAAACAACAGCTTCCACGCTGAACTCTTGTATTCATATTATCTCATGAATAAAATACCTTCGGGGGGGTCCAGCCGACCATGTTGTCCTGGGCCCTAGTTGCTTGCACAGAGAGAGAGAGAGAGAGAGAGAGTCTGCAAATTACGTGTAAGTTGAGAGAGGTGAACAGCGCAGGAAATTGCTAGGAGGATTTCACCTATTCTTCCTCAAAAGTCCTTGGTTCCACGATCTACTAGATCCTACAGAAATCATCAAGTAAGATGATACCCAGCTCCAAAGAATGATGTGGTAGCCTCTCCTATTTTCACATGAGTGATTGCATGCTGCTGCTCCCCGCTCCTCCTGCTCCCCTCCTTGCTGCCCCCTCCCTCCCCTCCTTGCTGCCTCCTCCCTCCCCTCCCCCCTACCTGCTGCTCCCCCCCGCCTCCCCTCCCTCTCTCCCCTTCCCTACCCCGCGTGCTGCTGCAGCCCCTACCCCCGCGCTGCTGCCAGCCCCTCCCCCGCGCGCTGCTGCAGCCCCTCCCCCTGCACTGTTGCCTGCGCAGCCCCCCCCCCGCGCTGCTGCCCGCCTGCGTGCCCCCCTCCGCGCTGCTGCATGCACAGCCCCCCCCCCCCCCCGCCCCACACTGTTTCTTCGCTCCCCCCCCTCTCCTCCACTCCTCCTCTCCTCTACCTTCCCCTCCTCTCCCATCCTCCTGCCCCTTTCCCTTCCCCTCTCCCTCTTGCTGCCCTCCCTTTCTCCTTTCTGACTCCAATAAACACTTTATCTCTACACTTGGTCCCAGACATAGTAGAGAGAGTGTTAGGCAGCTTATTGACTCTGACGGGGTTTTGCAGTCTCATCCGGATACCGTCGTGCACTTAGCAACAGATTTTTATGCCTGCCTCCTTTCTGCAGACCCTGACACACAGGCCAAAGATGTGGCTAGAGATGCGGTTTGGCAGCGTTTACCTGTGTTGGTCACACCAGAGATGATATGCTCACTTGATGCACGATTTACTAACACAGAATTCAGGACTGCTCTCTCCGCCCTTCATAAGAGCAAGCGCCCTAGTTCATATGGTCTTACTCCATCTTTTTTTATAGCCTTTTGCGATATGATAGGTGATCATATTACTTCAGCCCTACAGGGCATTTGGGACTTGGGTGAGATGCCTGACTCACTCACCGAGGGACTTAAACACCTTATCCCGAAAGGTGGCAACATGAATTTTGTATCCCATTGGAGACCCATCACTCTTTTGGGCACTCTATACAAAATTCTTGCCAAGGTGATCAGCATCAGATTGCAGCCCCTTCTTCCAGACCTCATCCATGATACTCAGACAAGCTTTGTGCATGGCAGGAGCATATTTGATAAGATCTTTTCCTTTTGGGAAGCCTCATAGTGGGCTATGCAGAGCAGGAAGAGGCTGGCAATTCTACTCTTGGACTTTGAGAAAGCCTATGACAGAGTAGATTGGGGTTTTCTTGAGGGCACTCTTCTACGATTTGGATTTTCAGATGCATGGATTAGAGGGGTGGCCTCCCTTTACAGATCAGCCCACAGCCAGGTTTTGATTGGAGGGGTAAGGGGTGACAGGTTTCAGATTTCCAGATCAGTCCGTCAGGGCTGCCTTTTAGCCCCCTTCCTTTTTCTTTTTGTGGCTGAAGCTATGAGTATCTTTCTTAGATCTCAGGCCGGTTTATATGGGCTGAGATTGCCCATGAGACAGGAGCTGGAGCTTCTGGACTGTGAGTTGGCTGATGACACTGCCATTTTTATTGAGGCCTCCTCGCAGTCACTGGATGCTTTCCGGACAACCTTGGATATCTTTTGCTCAGTTGCAGGAGCACACATTAACTGGCATAAATCCTTTGGCTTTTGGATCAGCGATGAGGATACTCCAGGCTGGGGAGTTGACATTGGCTTCTCCTGGATTCAGAGGGGTGTTCCTGTCAGATATTTGGGATGCCAGGTAGGGTTGGGCATCTCTCCAGCACAGTAGTTTACCCCAGTACTGGAGAGTATAAGGAAAAAGCTTCTCTTCTGGAGCTCAGCCAAAATTGACCTTGCATCTAGAGTTGTGGTAGTGAACCAGGATCTCTTGGCCACCGCCTGGTTTGTGTGTTCATGTTGGTGCCGGTCTAGAGAGCCGGTCTAGAGAGTGCATCACTCAGCTCATTAGACCAATCAAAAATTTTTTATGGAGTGGACTCGATGGCACGGCAGATGTTGCAGCAAGGGTGGCCTAGGAGACCATTATTCTCCCTACATGTGAAGGGGGCCTTAATATCATTGACCCGGACCTGCAATGCAGGGCATTGCTTTGTAAGGTGGTGGTGAGGGGTCTCATGCCTGGGCAGGAACCTTGATGCATTCAAGCTTGCACACCTACCTTGGGAGATGATTGGGTGGACATCCCTCGCTGGATTTTTACTTCACCCCTCTCAGATCTCCTGCATCTTCTCTCATGGCTGCCATCCTGAAAGCTTGGGGCAGCTTCACGAATACACTTCGCAGGGTTCCGCCCTCTACTCTCAAAGAGATTGATAGGCAGCTGGTCATTTGGAATGACAGTATTCTTGATGAGCACGGCAGACCATTGGGCACTTCGCATTACATGTAGTGGTCTAGATGGGAGAGAGGCCCCACCTTCATAGTAGGCACTTGGAAAGCATTTATCAGGCTACCTGAGGATCAGAGACTACAGTCCATGAGTCACCTCAGAGGGGTAGCACGTAGGATTCAGCCGATAGATGCAGCCATCCCGGTGGACTGGACAATTGATATGCCTATCACTTCTGCCACTTGGATGGAAGCTTTCTCGAGGACAGCAGTTCCTCTTCAGGAGATCGCTCTTTGAGGTGTTGGGGAGGATGCACTTGTCTTTGACGTTGGGGATGGGGGTATAATTTCTAGATCCACAAATGATATTCTTCTAGAGGTTGCCTTTCAGCCTGTCAGGATTGCTGGCTTTGTGGATCATGGAGCGGGCTTGCAGTGGTATTTAGACCCCGACCCCCTGCTCTTGGCCCTGGGATCTTGGAGATTGTGGTTATATAGAGGTGCACCTATCATGTGCTTACAGTGGGACCCAAGAGAGTGGGAGTAGATAAATCATGGGCACCGAGAGAGGGGGATTCCCTTCTTTCGTTTCACAGATGGTAATGCCAGGACATTTCAGTTGAGCAGTAGGGGTTGGATTCCCTCCAGAGCCCCCCATTGGGACAACTTCTTCATCACCGGAGATTTGCGTAGAAACTTCTAGAGGAGGCTCTGGAAATCCCTCAGAAATAGAAAGATCACTCTTTTCTTTTGGCTTTCTATTCATGGAGGGATTGCAGTGAACCTGTGGAGATCACAATTTGGGACTGATCCTACTTGCCCTCGTTGTCATTCTGCAGAAGAGTCAGTGCGACATTGCCTTTGGGACTGCAGTCAAGCGAGGACTATTTGCAAAGGGGTTGCTCCGATACTCAGCATTTTTCATACCTCCCCTTTCTTCATGACGTGGGGCTCGGTCCCCTAGTTATCCCTTACTCGGCCCCAGATGTTTTATGAGGGTGAGCCTTCTTCTTGGGCACTCTCGGTCCACATGCAGGTGATAGAGACCTACTCTCTTCAAGATGTACCATTTACTCCCTTCAGAGCTTCTCATGCTTCAGTGGACACTTCCTAGGAGATTCTGGCTAGCATTTCCTCTTGGCACATCTGGAGAGCCAGATGTACAGAGGCCCTGGATGGCACCCAGATACACCCTTCACAGGTGTTCATAGGTATTTGGACTAACACGGTTCATACTTTGATAGCCATTTGGGCTAGCATGCCTCTTCTAGGAGGACTGTATTCCTATGAGTTTGGAGGGGTTCTCCCTTTTTCTCGGAGGGTTCTATAAGATTGAGATGGCACTATCAGCCCCAATCCTTTCTTTTTCGCTTTTGAGCTTTTCATGCATTGCATGGTGTATCCCGTATGGAGCTTGCTCTAACGGTTTTCTTTAATACTTAATAGAAGTCTCTTTTTGCGAAAAAAAAAAAGAATGATGTGGTTGACAACTTTCTACATGTCAGAATGAACCAACTCCAACTGAATCTTGGCTCTTTGTGTACCCTCCTCGAGAACGCCTCACGTGCTACTTGCCCTCCATGCAAGCCTGGAGAATAGACAACAGAATTGTTCAAAATATATCTGAGTCTATTGCACAAAAGACTGAGCCAAACATTTCTAACAGAATGCTCCCACCGAGATCCCAAAACATGCAGAAATCTGCTATGGTGAGCACATGAACTGCTCCTACTTCTTTCCTTGCACTCCTCAGGTTGCATGCCCCTCACTAAGATTCAGCCACGATGTGTAGTGTGAGGTCCTTAGACAGCAACCTCCAGCACATGTGCTCTCCTACAGGCTGTAGGTGTGTACCAAGTATCGCTCCAGAGTGGATGAGGGATGCTTCTGAACTGAACTAATAACAGCCTCCACACTGAGGCCTTTTATGGAGAAAGTACCCCTCCGGTCTATCATCCCGACCTGTTTAGGGTTGGGTCAACCTGACCTCGGGCATAATGGCCCCATGTACACCTGACCCTGTTCTAGACTGTTGACTGGCAGTCTGTAATATTGCTGACCTGAAGTCCCTCCAGGCCCATAACAGGCCACGGTCTGATGCAGTCTGTTGGCCCTTTCTAGACCTCCACTAGCCCACCATTCTGCCCTTTCTTCAAGGCCTACAGCAGTCCCTGCACAGTCCCTCACAGCAGCCACAATGGCTGCATCTTTGCAATAGTTTTTCTGCCGATCTGTAGGCTCCACAAAGACCTGCATTTGCTCTCATACTCTTGTACCTGCTGCTGCACCAGACGTCCTATTATGACCTCCGTAGCTGCTGCTGCACCTTCCATACCTGCTGCTGTACAGTCCGTTCCTGCTGTATGCTGCTCACAGGTTTGCCCTCTTCCAGAGCTTCTGCCCACGTCTAACAGTGGACTGTGTAGCAGCCCATGTGGCAGCCTACAGTGCTGCCCACATGCTTGCCTTGAGGATATCTCCCTCCACATAGATCTGCCCATGTTGCATCCAAACCTACTGCACACACAGCAGACTGTCATGCCCCCATTCCTACACTAGTACAATGTCTCTGCACTCAACGTATATGGGGGTTTATAGGTAGGAAAATGGACCCTATTTTTCAATATATCAAACTATCATATCCTTTTCATCCTGAGTAAGAAAGACAAAAATAAAATAAGCCATAACTAGGTATGTTCTTACCTCAAAGGAACCACCCTTGGCCTTGTTTCGGGCCTCAAAAATCCGACCATAGTATCCAATCGTATAACCATCCCAATCCACCTAGAAAACACACTTTCCTGATATAACTCTTCATCGACTATACAATTAACTAATTTCTTCCCAAATAACAAAAATTAGGAGGCAGCTGTAAAATCAAAGACTGAAATCCAGACTCACAAGGAAAGACATGACCACAAACTAGAGCAAGACTTACAACTACTGTTTCTCCATCTTTTGGAATAGTCCCTGTGCCAATTCTCAAATCCTACATGTTGACACCACACATGATCAAGCAACTTTGTGAAATCAGCTACACAAATACATCTGCCGAAAATAACAATAGGACAATTGAGCTCAAAGCAAAGCACACTTTGTACTGTAGGCCTGACTCCGTCTCTTGGAAATCAGGATACCGCATCTTGGACTTCCCATAATCTTTCCCTCGCAAAGCAGGCACTGGATTCACAAAGCAACCATACACAGCCCTGGCAAGATAAGAGGCCGTTTTCAAGTTATTTCCACTAAAATCCCCATACCGACAGCCTACAGGCATAAAATACATCCAAACTTTCTCTTTTGACAAATTTATTCACAATAGAAGAGCATGAAGAAAGTGGCGTACTGTCTGCAAATTCTGATGCAAGTGCGTTCTGCTCCTTTAGACTGTCCTTGAACAAGGAGCCAAATAAGAGTGCTGCAGGAAGGGGCAGAATCAATCTCCGATGAAGATTCATACTAGAACTTAGGAGTGGGCCGGTCTCATCTAGAAGTCCATGATACAAGGACAGAAACCATCAGCAATAAAGATAAACAAATGCAACAAACCATAAGATTAAACCTGTAAAGCAAGTCTAGGGTGCCTATGTGTTAAATACTGTGACCACAAGAAAGTATAGCATGGAGCTCGATGGAAAACTTGTAGCTTTGAAGGGCTTAATGGGGATTAACAGAACTGTTGTCACAACCATCATGAGATTAGCAAGGCATAGACATGCTCCACAACAACTGCTATGTCAATACCAGTCAGTTTTCTACATAACGCTTAACAAAAATGAAGGTGACATTGTATGTAGCCTCTCCGTTCACATATGAGGTCACCAGTGATCCAACTCCAGTTTAGACTCATGACACCCATCATGAAAACGGCCCTAGACAGCACAAGATCACAGACTTCCTTACAGGTAAGGAACTCCTCGAGGGATGCCAGGATCAGGACCTTGATTTTCAGACACACTAGGTCAGCAGGAGACTGGATACAGGCCCCGTAAGCACCTGTTCCATCAAAGGTATCATCATTGGAGCATCTCGACAGTAGGAAAGCTCACACTGCCCCCAAGTACACCCTACACAGAGCAGTCGAGGATGCTAATGATAGATCTTGGACATGCTCTAGACACATCAGTAGTCCCGATGAGACTCCAGTCCATCCCATGCGGAGCCTAGATACTCATGACCAATACTAAATCATGCTGCATGCTAAGATAAGGCAGGAACTATTCCCGACTAATCGAGTCCTTCTTATAGTCCCTAGGGTCACTAGTACGGGTTTTTTTTGTTGGAGGTATGATAGACACATCCAATTCCCCTCATGAAGGATGCACTCTCTTTTTTTATATCAGAGTCTTTTTTTAGCCTTTTGCAAATGTTAATAAACCTCTATTTCTCTCTCTTGGGTCCCAACGGCCTCCGCCTCTGTATAGAGAGTGGTCGAGCGGAGGGCATACCCAGAGAGGGCCGCATCTGAGCCCTGTGCGCTTCCTGGGAGATCGGAGTCAGAGGAGCATTTCGCTTTCAAATGCCCGGTGTACTACGAGATCGGAGGCCGATACCACTGCCCTTGAAGAGATGGCTTTGGCTCCCTACCCAATCTCCTATCCTACCTAGACCAAAGATGCTTGGCAGCCTTCATTCATGAGGCCATACGACATAGAGAGTAGTTGCTCAGGGTACGTAGGGATGATCATGGCACACATTCGGACTCCCCTCAGAGCATGATCACCGAGTTTTTCCAGCCAGACAATACTGACTAGCAAGACTCCCAAAGGCAGCGGACGCGAGGACCTGAGCCAGAGTCAGAGACACACTAGACCTGCCAACGTACTCAAGCACAGATCACACTAGGTACCTTACTTCGGTGCTTACTAGACCAGATTCACAACCCATGGGAATGATTGTGGTACTTGCTTGCTGCAGGGCTAAGCCAGGAGACTTCAAAAAACTATACATGTCAATAGCCACCAACGCCCTATCACAGGGGTTCTGCCACCACAACCACCTCACACACCAACGCCCCCCTCCTAGGATTGGCACTCTCGTTGGCTTCCACTCAGAGAGTTTTCCCTTTTATGTACCGCTGCCTTATAATCTTCTTGAACTGCACTCCTCCGATTATAAATCATGTAAAGCACATGATGGCAGCCAAGAGTATTTGGGAGCATCTGGCCTCCCTATATAATAGGACTTCCCCTCTGAAGAGGGTTTCTATTGAGGTTCAGATGAGGATATTGGATCTTGCTAAGTCTTCCTCTATGTGGGAACATATCAATAAGCTTCAGGAATTTCAACGAGAGATTCTTCAAGCCGGGAAGGAAATATCATCTGAAGATATGGCCATTACCATGCTTTCTTATCTCACTTCCCAGTACTCTGCCTTTTATTCTTCACTAATCACTCGTGGCAAGATGAGCACTTGTAGCTGTGAAGCTAACTTGTCCTCCTCGAGTTGGCTCCTCCTATAAGGTGGAATACTAATAGGGGAGCCCAAGGTACTAAATTATGCGATGATCTACTGCCCGTTCTGGAGGTAAATCTTTCGGCAATTTAGCAGGGAATACATCCATGAAATCATCTAACAACATTCTCAATTCACGGTATTCAAACACGCTTAAATCATTTTTGTTATTAACAGAGACAACAAATGAAGAAAGAGAAATCAAAACACACTGATACACATCATAATGAGAAGTGTTTATTATATTCTGAAGATGCATCGCAGATACAATAGGTCCCTGAGAAGAGGGAATATTATCACTTAAATACAAAATTGAATGTCCTTGTCCAAAAAAGAGAGTGTATGATCTTTCCATCCAATCCGAATATTGTGGGTTTTAAACCACTCTATTCCGATTAACAAGTCCACATGTTCCTAGTGCACGACATAGCACATAAGAGCAGATGTGTAGTCTTGAATCCAGATAGAAAGTTCGTCGACCTTACGATCCCAAAGCTGCTTCCCAGCTGGAAGCTGCACCTCGTAGGTGTGATCTCGCTAGGTGTCGTGGAAAGCCCCATCCTCTGCACAAGTTTGTAGTTCACAAAATTGTGAGAGCTTCCTGGGTCAAAGAGCAGGTAATGACATTTACAAAAATACCTGTCATCGATGCTTGGTTAGCTCCCTTAGCTTTGGTGCCTTGTCCCGCATGGAGCTTTGGTTCCGGCGCTTGCATCTAGTTCTTGCGCTTAGGACAATCATTCCGAGTTTGGCGCTCCTCGCAAATATAACATCATCCTTCTTTCTTTAGCTTAAGGGTGAGGAGAAAACAGGCTTGACCATTCTTCGTCTGAGTCGAGTTCTTCTTAGAGGCGTTGTCAATTGACTTCGACTCCCCGGTACCAGTTGTTGACTGGAAGAACTTCCTCTTGTTCTTCCCACTCGTGTCAAGAGTAGTGGTTCCCTTTGCGCTGGCCATAGTATAATCGTAGATGCACGCATAGTTCAAAGTGGTACACTTGTTGTTCTTGATTTGAAGCTTGTACAAGTTAGGCAAACCATCCAGACAGGTAAGAAGTTGAAAAGCTTGGTTGAAAAATCAGACAGGTAAGAAGTTGAAATGCTTACGCTCTGATAATGGAGGAGAATATGTCTCCAAAATATTTCAGGAATTTTGTGACATGAAAGGGATAAAGAGGGAACTCACAAGCCCTAATGATTAATCCTCCACAGAATGGAGTTGCAGAGCGAACAAATCGGACTATTCAAGATAGAGTCCGTAGTATGTTGTCTCATGTTGCCTTACCCCATGGTTTTTGGGCAGAGGCTCTTCAAACAGCCATTCATGTCATCAACAGGTCACCGAATAATCGGTTGGATGGTAAAGTACCCGATGAACAGTGGTATGGCAAGCCACCTTCATATAAACACTTGAGAGTGTTTGGCTGTGATACGTATATGCACGTACGAAAAGAGCAGTGCAACAAACTCCAACCAAAGTCAAATAGATGCATCTTTATTGGATATGGTGACAGTGGTGTAATGGGGTATAGATTGTGGGATCCCGTTGGAAGGAAGATTATACGCAGCAATGATGTGATTTTTCATGAGGAAATCAGCACAAGCAGCCCACTCAAAAATCAGAAAATAGGAAGGTTGTCTTTGAAGAAATCATTGTGAATAGACAGCAAAATATGCCCATTAATATGCAGCAAGGTGCTGCTGCAAATGTCCCTAATGCGCAGGGAATAGAGGCTGAGAATTAGCCCAATCAAATTGCCTTTGATATGCCACAGATAGAGCCACAGATTGTGGTGAGCCTTCATGCTATCAGGAAGCAATGATAATGCATGATAAGAGAAAGTGGGAGAAGGCCATGCATTCAGAAATGGATTCTCTTATCAAAAATAAAACATGGGATTTGGTGAAACTACCAACTGAAAAGAATGCCTTACCATGCAAATGGGTTTATAAGATCAAGGTCACTCCTAATGCTGAGAACAAATACAAGGTAAGATTGGTTGCCAAGGGGTTCAAGCAACAGAAGGGCATTGACTTTGATAAAATTTTTTCTCCTGTGGTGAAAATGATAACATTGAGGGCTGTTTTGGCATTGGTTGCACAGGAGGATATGGACTTGTGTCAGATGGATGTAAAGACTGCATTTCTCCATGGTGATCTTCATGAGGAAATTTATATGGTACAGCCAGAAGGGTTTGTCAGTAAAGGCAAAGAAAAGTTGGTATGCAAGCTGAAAAAGAGCTTATATGGGTTGAAGCAGGCTCCAAGGGAGTGGTATTTCAAATTCCATACTTTCATGCAATCTCAGGGGTTTAGGAGAAGTGATGTTGATCACTGTCTCTATACCAAGAAAGCAAAGGATGGTAGTCTTATTTTGCTCATCATTTATGTTGATGACATGCTTATTGCAGGCAAATCTCGGTATGAGATCGATGCATTGAAGATGGGACTGCATAATACATTTGATATGAAGGATCTTGGTGATGCAAATCACATTTTAGGGATGCGCATTATACGGGACAGAAATCAGAAATTGCTCTATTTGTCTCAGAAGGAATACATTGGCAAGGTTTTGCAGCGTTTTAATATGGAGGGAGGAAAGATTCTTGGTCCTCCATTGCCTCCATATGTGAAACTCAGTCAGAAAGACAGCCCACAGTCAAATGATGAGAGGGCTGAAATGGCCAAGATTCCTTATGCATCCGCGGTTGGTAGTCTCATGTATGCAATGGTGGCTACACGTCCAGATATTGCCTTTGCAGTGGGAGTTGTCAGTAGATACATGGCAACATTTGGCAAGAAGCATTGGGAAGCCGTGAAAGATATCATGAGATATCTTAAGGGCACAATGCATGTGTGCATTTGCTTTGGGAAGAAAGACTTGGTTCTTCATGGGTTTACAGACTCAGATTTTGCAGGATGTGTAGACCAAAGAAAGTCTACTTGCTTTATCTTCCACAGAGGCAGAATATGTTGCAGCCACAGAGGCGTGTAAAGAAGCCATATGGTTATCTTGTCTAGTGGGAGATTGGTTTATCAGGAGAGGTTCCTATTTTGCATTGCAATAGTCTGAGTGCTATTCAGCTAGCACGTAATTCTGTGTTTCATGCCAAAACGAAACACATCGAGGTGAAATATCATTTTCAGAGAGGTGCTTGAGGATAAGCGTATTCAGCTTGTCAAAGTGCACACACTGATGACAATCCTGCAGATCTTTTAACCAAGAGTCTTAACCCGCAACGCTTTGCACATTGCAGAGTACAGATGGGTGTTGGCTGAGTTTCTCATGATTGAGATTCTCTTGTATTTTGTGTATATGTTTTCTATGTACACTTCTTCCTCTTTTTGGGCACATTGCCTTTAAGTGGGAGATTGTTGGGGATAAAGGCATAATGTGCTATCCCTCGTATAAGTGGTACTTTTAATGCCACGTCATCACCTTATCTATTCTTTGTATAAAAGGCAATAAGGGAAGTCACATCGTGGACTTTGAGCTTCCCACAAAACTTGTGCTCTCTCTTTTGCTCTCTCACCCTTATCCCTCTTTCTTCTTGCTTCTGCTCCTTACTCCCATCACCCCCTCCCCCAATATAGGGGAGAATTCGTTTTTAACTTGGCGAACTTCGAAATACAAATAACACTCTTTAAGAGCGCATAAAACGCTACTTTGAAGAGATACTCTGGCCTCGTGAACTGGTCCAAAATCTGAGCAACAGACCAGCCACTGACCAAGGCCTCAATGCTGTCCAGTGATGTAGCCCACTCTGCAAGGCTAAAGGATGAGGCTTGTCCCGTCCACGGGCATGCAGGGTTACTGCGTGAGTGAGAGAGGTAAACGGAAGATGTAAGGACTGAGGTATGGAGCTGAGAAACTGAGAGAAAGCTGAGATGTGGAGTGGTGAAAGAGAGCTGAAAAGGAGCTGCTGTAAACTATAAAAGAAAACTGCAAAGAGCTGATCAAACAGAACTCAAACCTCCCTCCATTTGCTGCTCCAAATCCTGGCTAAAGTGCTGCGTGAACACCCTCCAAAGATGGCTGATCTGAACTCCTAAGGATCTGTTGCTGTTCAGGGCCAGATTTGGGGTGCACAGGGGCTGCTCTTAGGGTAAGAGGGGAGCTGCACTGAAGCTGGAAGAGAGGCTGAAGACTGAATGCCTGAAAAGGCCCCAAGGAGTCCTTGATATAAGGCTGGTTAGGCTGTCCAATCACCCTTTGACTGGTCAGCCTTTGACTTTGACAAATCAACCTTTGACCAATCAACTGTTGATCGGTCATCCTTTGACTAGTCTGACCAGTCGACTTTTGACTAGAAAGCCTTTGACCAGTCAACCTTGACCGGGCAGCCTTTGACCAGTCAACCTTGCTGGCTGCCTAGGCCTGGCCTTTAAGAATGCCTCCTAACTACTAACCTAGTGGGCACAAGTTATTTACGATCGATCCTAAGGCTAGGAGATTGACTACGTAGCTCATGCCTGATTGTCCCTGGACTCAGGGATCACAATGGGGTCACAGCATACGACAAAATCACCTATAAAGGGATCTACTAAGCACTTGTTGATGTAGCCAGTGTGTCGCAGTGCACACAAGTGCAAGGGTGCATGTGACACTCATTGGTAGGAAGTAGTCTGAAACGGCTTCCCTGACCTAGTGGCGGAAGCACCTCCTCCTTGTGAAGAGGATCTCCTGGTATAGTGTGCAGCTTACAATCTGTCAACTTGAAGAATATAAAAAATAATAAGCATGTGTTGATTGAGTGGGAGAGTGAGTGTGAGTATTACAAAAAAAAACAAGCCATATATATTGATAAAGGGTGGGTCAGACCCTTAAACAAACCCTTTCCAAAAACTAGCCCAACTAGTGGGGGCTTCTAGCCCTGGGCCAATGCAGGTGTGCAACCTTCAATAGAGCTTTCCCTAACTTTCTGAGGCAAGCCCCAGTTAGATAATATTTTTTTGAGATTATTAACCCCATATCTAGCAGCATGCTTGAAGCGACCACCAATATAGCCTTAGGGTTACCAGCCTTCTTGGGTCCTGTAAACACGACCTTATTCTCTGAGACCAAATAGCAAGGCCCACTACTTACTGCATATAGGGCCAACAAGCCACTGTGGAAGTAAAACCCTCCGTGTCCCCCAATAAGACAGCTTTCCATTTCCTTTTCAGAGTAAAAGATGACATAAGCTCCACCTTTCTGATCGCCACCTCCATTCTAGACCACGGGGAAACACCAAAATTGATGCCGTATGCTTTCAATAGCCACTCCACACAGAGCACAACAAAGATTCACATTGGACCATTTGGTAAGTTTACCTCTGATAGGGAAACAACCCAACAACATCTTCCATAAAACTGGCATCCTTTCTAGAAAGTCCTGTTCTTATTACTCCATTCTGTGAGAAGTGCAGCGGTCCTGAGCAACAGTGGAGAGAAGACAACAAACAACTCATAGAGTAGAATTGAAAACAGAGAACACCAAGAGAGACTTGCATAAGGATATCAGGAAAAGCCCCTCTACTGTTGGGGAAAACCTCAACTTGTGGTGGATAACTGCTCAAGGCTGAGATGAGAAACAATGAGGGAAGGGGCACCTATATATAGGGGCACCCCCTGCCCAAAAGAACGGATCAGAGGGGGGGAAAAACAGTTGACCAGGGGGCTGACCCTGGGTCGGGTTAGGCTGACCAGTAAGTCAGGTCATATAGCCCTGCTTGGGGCCTGTGTACCCCGCCATGAGAGGCACCACCCAAGCACCATGTGTGCGTCCTGTGGCAGCCTGATAGCAGGCCCAAGACGAGCTCATGTGCCCCCTGTAACAGGCCCGTGTGGCCCCGTACCCTCCTACAGCAGTCGTGGACAGGTGGGAGGCAAGCACGGGATCCGTATGCCCATGCTTCTGCCCCTACAGTCCATGTGCAAAGACAGCCAACAAATGATCCCCCTCTACCTCTCTTGGCCAGGCAAACCCACAACAAAGGCCCTAGCACTCCCTCACATGGGCTGGCAGACCCACAACCAAGACCCTCACTCAGTGATGCAGGAGATGACACCTCTAACACCCCATCTCAGCTCTTGGATCATGGATCATCCTGAGTGAGCTGGTGTCGTGCACAAATTGGTATATGATGTGTACTGGGGTACACAAGACTAGCTCAGGTAGCCAGGGGAGGCTTAGGGCTACGCAGGCTTGATTCTTGGGTTGAGTGGCAAGGGTACGAACCAATTAGAGGTCTTCGCTATTTTTGGCGCATTGGGTCTGAGTCTATGTAAGGGGCCCAGAGGTTCAGTTCTCAAAGAGCCAATGGGAGCAAGTCTCATTCCCTAGTGCTAGGTCTGATCCTAGATCGAGTCGCAAACGGGCGCTTGCATCTTAGCGTAGCCCAAAGCCCAGCAGCAGATCCAAGGCCTCTAGGCACCACTTGGTGGTATAGGACACCAAGCTGGTCAAGATTTGGTTGGGAGTTCATGCCAGTAGCCCAGCTCGTGGCTCGGAGGCTTCAATCACGCTTTTGACCAGCACTGTTCAAGCACTCACGCATGTGGATGCTTTGTCTTCAGTGTTGGGTCCAAACATCACACCAGACCCCTATCTCAGAGATCAAAAATCTAGAACCAAGGAGGTGGTTGACACTTGGTTGCGCAAGTGGCAAGTACACGTCCAGTTTCACCCTTATCCTGATGAAAAGAAGATGCAACGTGCAACAAGGTATTTATCAGGGAAGGCTTTATTGTGGTGGAAGGAACTCCAACCAAAGCCTACCACATGATCGAATGAAATGCACCAAAAACTTCATCCTTCCTCTTGATGAAATAGACCCACACTTTCCTTGTGGCATCATCTATAAATGTAACAAAGTATCCATGACCACCCATAGACAAATGAGGCATTTGACATACATCACTATGTACCAAATCTAAGGGTGTCAATCTTTGTTGCAATGTCACTTTATGTGGTGACTGTGAATGCTTACCAAAAATGCAATGCTCACAATGCTTAAATTCTGAAAATTTCAGAGACAGTAAATAACCCAATTGAGATAGTACTTGCATTCCTTTAACACTCATGTGTCCTAACCGGCCATGCCACAATGAAACCTTTGGCACCTCAGTTACGGCAACCACATGATTCTTTACATTAGAAACATGCAAAGTATACAAAGTATCACACTTGTACCCCTTTGCAATGACTCTAGCTCCCTTGGTTATCTTCCACCTACTATTACCAAACACAGTATAGTAGCCTTGATCATCCAATTGACCAATACTAACCACGTTCTTTTTCAGCTTTGGCACATGCCTAACATCATGAAGTATAAAATGTAAGCCATCAGAAAATGCAAGTTTCACATCTCCAATCCCTGCAATAGAGCATGCATAATTGTTTCCAAGATGCACAACACCATGTAAACCACCATTATATGAGCAAAACCACTCCCTGTGTGGTGTCACATGAAAGGAAGCACCTGAATCAATGATCCAAGTGGTCATGTCACCGTCTTCTTCTGTGACCAAAGCATGTGCATCAAGTGATGAAACAAACAAAATGTCATCCTCACTCTCATGAGTGACTGCATTTACCTCTTCATTCTTCACACCACTATTATTACTCTCTACTTGTTGCTTGCCTTTATCATATTTGGCATCCTGATTGTTGTTGTTGCTCTTTTTCTGCTCCCTTTTCAGCTTAAAGCAATCTTTCTTCATGTGCCCCTTTTTGCCACAGTGAAAACATTCAATATCCTTCTTAGGACGTGACTTACTGCGGGATCTGTTCCTTTGGCTAACATTGCCTCTATTCTGAGGTCTTCCTCTTGTGTTAAGAGCAGTGGAAGACTTACTTGAAGAATTGTTCTTCTTGTTCATCTCCTCCATGAGAAGCTGACTCTCAACATCTGCATAAATAAGAGTAGGATTTGAATTGCTCAAAGCTGTTCTGAAAATATCCCAACTCTCAAGAAGAGTGCAAAGCAAGAATGTTGCTTTAAACTCATCATCAATGTTGAATTTCTGATTTGCCAACTGCTTGATGATAGAGTTGAACTCATTGAGGTGCACACTCATAATTGTGCCCTCCTTCATCCTAAGATCCATGAGCTTCTTGAGCCAATAAACCTTGCTTGCTGCACTTTGTTGAGCATACAAATCTTCCAACCTTTTCCACATATCCCATGCAGTGTTCTCATTTTCAACATTAAATAGAAGCACATCTGAAATAGAAAGCATGATTGTGGAACGTGCCAATTCATCTACACTTTCCCAATCATCATTTGATATATTTGCCGGCTTCAAAACTGTAATTAATTTCCTGCACCAATATGACTCCAAAACTGAGTGAAATGTGCCTGCAAAACTGAGTGCAATTCACTCAAAATTCTGTCCCAACTTGTGACAGAGGTAGAGGCATCCAAAAGACTCAAAGAAACTGTCCCAAATGACAGTAAAAGGTCATAATAACTGCAGCAAACAATATTACTGTTTCTGTCAACACAAAAGCATCCAAATTGGCATCCAAGACGCTACTCCAATGTAACAAAAGTTGCTGAGCACTTGTGCACCAAAAGCCCCAATTTCTGAGATCAAAAAAGTCAAACTTTGACTACCACAAATGTGCACAATCCAAGCATAAAGCAAATCAGCACCACTTTTGCAACAGTGTCACTGCATTCAAGTACTCGAAGCACTACTTCACAAATGCATAACCTCTGACATCACCCTTGAGGAATATTCTTGGAATATTATGATTTTTCAGAGATTCCCTCTTCCAATGTGTCCCAATCTGAAAATTTCTTGCCCCGATGTGCAACATCAAGCCTTCCAATGTATAAAATTGCAAAAGCCCCAAATTTATGTGCCTTATCCACTGCCACGTGTCAGTTCCTGACAGGCTGAACCCTAAAAGTGATGATATCTCAACACCGTGAAGGCAGAATTCAACCAAACTTGGCAGAGTGTGTCTCTAGAGGTAGGCGACCAGTTTTATGGTGTCAAAACAGTAGTAGAATATCCCCTTTCAGCAAATCGACAACTTGTCCTCTGGCTGGAAACTGAAAATCAGCAATAACTTTGCAACGGGCAGTCAAAATCCAATCAAACTTGGCAGGATTCCTCTACAGGTGTAGGCGACCAGATTTAGTGCAAAAAACTGGAGGAAAAACCGTAAAATGACAGACGAAATTCAGCTCCTGTGTGGCTGAAAACTGTCGCCCAGCATAAACAGCACCAGATCTGACCAAATGTGATCCAAATGAAGTCGCCCTGCTGTAGGAGGTGTAGCAATACCAAAAGCTCCAACTGGAAAGTGTCCTTGACCACTTTCTTACTGTATTTCGCTTGCTACAGCCCAAAAAAACAGTCAAAACTGCTGAAAAACAGCAAGTACACTCACCCAAAAGATGTCTCCAGCTGGGAGTAAGAGAATAGACGAGATTCTCGCGATGAAACTCCACGGAACAGCTGGGGGCAGCGAGGAAGAGTGGCTGGACTGCGTGGGCAGCAAGAACAAGTGACTTCCCACGATGGAAAGGTCACAGGGTGCGAGGGGAGGCTAGGGAACAAGCGGGTTGGGAGGCTCTGATACCAATTGATGGGAGTAAGGAGCGGAAGCAAGAAGAAAGAGGGATAAGGGTGACAGAGCAAAAGAGAGAGCACAAGTTTTTTGGGAAGCTCAAAGTCCACGATGTGACTTCCCTTATTGCCTTTTATACAAAGAATAGATAAGGTGATGACGCGGCATTATAAGTACCACTTATACAAGGGATAGCACATTATGCCTTTATCCCCAACAAGGGGGGCCCTCAGTGGGTACACGGGCCCAATTGGTTGTCGTCTCCATTACTCTATCCTTCATCTCTCTCTCTCCTCGTTGTGGTGTATAAATACGATACCTCGCTAAAGGTTTAGAGAAGGTCTTGCTGTGATTAAACCATCAGCATAGCCGTTGCATGTTGCATTGGTATCAGAGCTTCGGTCTGTAATCCAGCTTGACTACCACGAGTGTATGGTTGTGTTGAGATCCGGAAAGATCACACATCCAAGCACCATGGAGCAGGAAAGGAGAGATGAGTCCAACATCTTAAAAGACAAAGTTCCTCAGCAAAGTACGCTTCTGCTAAGCCCTGAGATGATGCAAAAGCTTATGGAGCAGAACCGACTACTCTTGGCTCAACTCGAAAAAAATTCTTGGCAGCTGAAAGACAAACAAAGAGAGTTGGATGAAGCAAAGAAGGAGCTTGAAGAAAAAGTGGAGTCAGAGCGTGGAGCACTCAAAGACGTCACAGATTTTGCAAAACTGCTCTTGGTTATGCGTAAAGAACGCAAACATGAGGAGGCAATTCGACACTCAGAAAGAGCCCTAATCGAGCAATAGTAACGTCTTGACAGAGAGGCCATGCTGCTCCAACACGAACAAATGTTGGCTACTGTGCGTAGGCAAGTTTGAGCGCAGCAGTTCCAACAGTCACACCAGCCTCCACATCAGTTCAGGTTACTCCTCTAACCCGGTCTACCCTGAACTTCATCAAGTATGACGGTAAGTATGACCACTCAGCTATATTGCAGTTCATTCATCAATTTGTGGCTCATTTTCCTTTAGCACACATTCAGGATGAACAAGACAAAGTCCACCTTGCAGCCCCTCATCTCACTGGTGAGGCGGTTACTTGGTGGCAGCATTGGGCCAGTAACCTAACTGACCCTAATACGCATGTCACGAAGTTTGTTTGGGCCACATTTGTTGCCGACCTGAAAGCTTGTTTTCTGCCACCTCAGTATATGGTTAACTTGGAAGCTGAGTTCTCTCGTCTCTCCCAAAATGGTGTGCCTGTGTTGTCTTACAGTAACAAGGTCATCACACTGGCGCAACAATTGGGGGTGTCCGATGAAAACAAGCTGAAGCAATTTATCATTCCAACATCCGTTTCCTAGTACGAAACTTTGACCCGCTCACCTACGAGCGTGCGCTGACCCTCGCTCAGAATCAAGAAATGATGTTGCATGGGGGAAAGCCCAAGCAAGTCCAAAAGGATACCAAAGCCCCGCAGCAATCCTCAAACCTAGTGGGTAAAGGTGATCAAAAGAAGGACAACCAGTATCATAAGAAAGACAGCTAGTCCTCTGGTCAGAAGGAGTCCTAGCCCAAGATGACTCCAAACGAAAAAGCTAAAGCAAGTATTATAGAAGGTTACTCATAGTCCGACGAACAGAAGCGGTACCACCAAGAACATCGATGTTTCCATTGCCATCATATTGCCAAGCATCGGAAGAAAGATTATCCGAAGTGGCTGGCCAAAAAGGCAACAACAGCACCGACTTCTACCGTCGCCTCTGTGATAGCTCTTCCAGCCCCGCCAACACCAGCTTCAGCTACCAATTCAGTTTTACCTACTTTGAATGCTGTTCCAACGGTGGTCTTTGAAGGCAAGAAGGAGGGCGACCTGACAGATCCGAAGAAGGTTCTTATTAGAGCATATGGCATAACTAAAGGAATGCAATTTGTTGTTCTCTTTGATTTGGGAAGTTCAGAAGATGCTATTTCCCCACATCACACATCAAGGCTCTCAGTTTGCTTTCACCGTTTAGAAGGCCTTGTTCCAATGGGATTTTCTCATTACATCTTTATTGAGATGCGACATGATCCTTGGGATTCAATGGCTCCGTGAGCATTGACCCGTTCCTAATTGGCGGCAGCATACCTTTACTATTGTAGACAGTCTACTTGAGCCGGCCATTATCCGCGGTGATCGGAGTATACCAGGGATTCCGTTGATTTCTCATATTTGGGCAGCTCGAGCAATCTGCAAGGGCGCAATAAGTGCATTGATCTATGTCAGCGGCCAACTTAATGCAGTTCAGCCCGCTCCTCCATTGGGGCAAGCCATGGCCGCTCTACTGCAGGAGTTTCAAGATATCATGCTCCGTGACGATCCACCACCTCAAACTTCCACCGCACAGACTGGAAGACCGAGTTGATTCCAAACTCCACTCCTCCAAGTACGTTCCCATATCATCTTTCCAAATCTATGGAGGGGGAGTTAGAGCAACAATTGTCTCGTTTACTGCGCGCCGGTTTTATACGACCATCATCTTCGTCATTCGCTGCTTAGATTCTATTCGTACAGAAAAAGGACAAGTTAGCACGCTTATGTGTTGACTATAGAGCACTCAACAAGCTCACAGTAAGCAATAAATTTCCCATGTGCCGCATTGAGTACATTTTGGAGCGACTCAACAGTGCCAAGTACTTTTCAAAGATTGATCTCAAAAGTGGCTACCATCAAGTCCACATTTTTGAAGCTGACATTCCAAAGACAACTTTCAGGACGGAGCGAGCTCATTACGAGTTCATTGTTATGCCCTTTGGTCTCAAAAACGCACCGCCTGCGTTCAACAAGATGATGTCATGGGTCTTTGCTCCGCATATTAGCCTGTGCCTATTCATCTTTTTAGATGATATTCTTATTATTCATCTTTTTAGATGATATTCTTATATTTTCAGCTACAACAGAGCAGCATAATAAGGATGTGCAGAATGCTTTACAGTTATTGCACGACAATCAGCTCTACCTTAATGCCAAAAAGAGTGAATTTGGGCTGATGGAGATTCAGTATCTAGGTTACATTATCAATACGGATGGCATTCACTTGGATCCCGAAAAGATTCAAGCTATCACTAGTTGGGCAATCCCCATGAAGGCTCAAGAGATTCAATCATTTGCTGGTCTTTGCCAGGCCTATAGTTCTCATATGGACGGATTCTCAACGTATGCGGTGCCTCTTACAAATCTATTGAAGGAGATGAAGACACGCCGGCAAAAAGTTTCAGTTATAGGTAAAGATTTAGAGGCCTTCCATGACATACAACGGTTGGCTACCACAATGCCAATTATGAAAATAGCATCGTGGGATGATCCTTTCCTCGTCATCACCGATACAAGCAATGTAGCCATCGAAGCAATCTTACAACACGAAGATCGACCCGTTGCTTACTACAATCGGAAGCTCAATGATGCCGAGAAGAACTATTCAGTATATGACATGGAATTGCTCGGGGTTATTTAGGCATTGAAGAGCTGGAAGCCGTTTCTTTATGGGCGGACTTTTACAATAAAGACAGATCATCAAGCTCTTAAGTGGCTTCAGACAATGCCAAGTTCACAGTGGAGTGATCGTCAACAAAGATGGAGTCAGATCTTTCAGCAGTTCGCGGGTATGATTGAGTATGTCCCTGGCAAGAACAACCCCATCGCTGATGCCCTTAGTCGGAAGGGCTCCATCCAGACCATTCAAAAGGTCACTGTGCTCGAGATACAAGGGAGGGATCTTGACAAATTGAAGGCACAATATGCGGATTCAGCAAAGTTTGGCACTTAGTTCCACTGGCCATTATTCAGTGCAAAATGGTTGGCTCTTCTACAAAAATAGGTTGTGTGCGCTTAAAGACAAAAGACAAGCACTTCTCCATGATGCCCATGACTTCCTTGCAGGTGGCCATTGAGGCATCAATGGTACATTGGAGAAGCTAGAGCGCTACTTTTATTAGCCAAAGATGCGGAAGGATGTTTACGATTATGTGCAGCAGTGTCAGATCTATAACAAACTCAAGGCATCCCATAAGAAGGTAGTTGGTTTACTTATGCCTTTTCCTATTCCAGATGGTCCTTTCCAGGACATAGCCATGGATTTCATGGGGCCTCTTCCGGCATCAACAAGTATGCACAACACACAATGCTTAACTATTATTGACTGTTTTAGTAAGTTTTGCATGCGGATTTCATGGGGCCTCTTCCGGCATCAACAAGTATGCACAACACACAATGCTTAACTATTATTGACTGTTTTAGTAAGTTTTGCATGCTTATTCCTTGCAAGCATACGACCAGCGCAGAAGATGTAGCATGCTTGTTCATCCAATATTGGTATCCTGTTGGAGGGCTGCCACAGACCATTACATCTGATAGGGATTTGAAGTTTACCTCTCATTTCAGGAGGGCCTTGTTCGATAATTTGGGTACCAAGTTGCAAATGTCCAACGCTTTTCATCCGCAATCCGATGGACAGACAGAAGTGTATCATGGGCTGGTGTTCGACGTGCTTAAAGCGTATTGTCATGATACGGTCAAAGTGGGAGCAGTTTCTTCCACTTGTGCAGGCCATCCTTAATGACACTTATTCATCAAGTATCGATTGCACTCCATATGAAGCAGCTTTTGGTAAGTGGTTCTTCGCTCCTCACCAGGGCGATATCTCCTTCTCTTGAAGCCAATAAAATGATAGAGACCATGGCAGAGATTACAGAGTCAGTTAAAAGCCCAGGCAACATACACATGCCGACAATCTTCACCATCCAATTTCTATTTCTGGATAAAAAGAATGTCGATACGACCCCCAATAACACCTGGATGAAGATGGTGATGTATCACCTGCCTTCGACGGCAATAAGAAACCCCATCAATGCCAATGCCCTAATGTTCCAACTACCAATCCTCATTGTAACATGCAACGGTTCTCTGATCGTTTAATCAAAGCAAGACCTTCTCTAAACCTTTAGCGAGGCATCGTATTTATACACCACAGCGAGGAGAGACAAAGACAAAGGATAGAGTAATGGAGAGGACAATCGATTGGCTCCCTGTACCCACTGAGGGACCCCCACCCCAATATAGGGGAGAATTGTTTTTAAGTTACCAGTCAACCTTGATCGGGCAGCCTTTGACCAATCAACCTTTGCTGGCTGCCTAGACCTCGCCTTTAAGAATGCCTCCTAACTACTAACCTAGGCTGAACCTAACTATCTTGACTAGTTCTCCAATGGGCACAAGTTATTTACGACCGATCCTAAGGCTAGAAGATTGACCTACGTAGCTCGTGCCTGATTGTCCCTCAACTGAGAGATCACAATGGGGTCACGGCATACGACAAAATCACCTATAAAGGGATCTCCTAAGCACTTGTCGATGTAGCCAATGTGTCCTAATGCACCCAAGTGCAAGGGTGCATGTGACATTCCCTCCTCCTTAACTTGGCGATAGCTGCATCGCTTCCAAGTAGTCCGCCAAAACTTGTGGGAACTCCTGGAAAAAAATTCCATCTAACCATACCGCCTCAAGGGTGCCTCGATCGTTGAACTTGGTATAGTACTCCCGGATACGGCCTCTTGACCCATGCTTCCATTTATGGAGAAGAATCTCCGCTAGCTCTATTATTTCTGTGTCGTCAATGACTTCAAGTTGTGGCTCATTTGAAACCTCGTTGAGGGCTATAGGGCTTCAACCATGCGAGGTGAAACACATTGTGAATAGTCCAACTATTAGGTAATCAGAGCTTCATCGAGACTTCGTTGACCTTTTTAATAATGGGAAAAGGTCCAAAGCTCCTGAAAGAAAGCTTGGGTCATTGCTTGCCCACTTGCTTCAATCTTTGCTTGATAATCCGAAGATAAACCCAATCACCTTCCTTATATTTAACATCCCGTCAGGGCTTGTTGGCTTAGGTAAATTGCTTCAAATCATACTCTCCGGTCTGCTGCTTTTGGCACTAAGGGAGGAGCATGTATTTCAGTTTCAAACTCTTTTCTCACCCTAGTTGTTGGACATCATATCATTACTCCCTCCAAAGCAGAATGAATTTCACTTTTGATTCGTGGACCTAAGGTTAGATTTCTGCCTTCAACAATAGCGGGGAACGTGCGTTGTTTTGGAAGGACCTGTTATCCTGGACCTCCATTGCAAATTCTTGGATTACTGGGGGTGACTTCAACATGGTGGAGTTACCCTAACATAAAAAAGGGGGAAGGGAAGGAGGCATTCACTCTCTTGAAAGAGGTGCTTGGGATGCCTTCTTAAGTCCAGTGTCAGAGACTCTTGGACAGATGATGTGTTTCGGGTAGTGCCTTCCTTGCTCCTATTTACTTGGTTGAATAGGAGACCTCACATGTCCTTCCATGCACGTATTGATAGATTTTACATTGATGATTGGGAACTGGATAAAGGCGGCACTATTTGCAGTGCAATAAGAGTCTCCACTTTGGATTCCTTTCTACTAGCCTTGTCATTCGTGAGCCATGTATATCTACCTACTCTGCAATATTAAGATTCTAGATGCCTTGTATGCAGAAAAGGGTCTGTTTGAGGCAGTAGTACAGATTTGGGTGTCTCATATACATAGTGGGTACCTTCACCTTCAGATGTGGCAACAGCCCTCACTAATATTAGTGATTTTAATCATTCCATTGCTAGTCCTAGGAGACATTAGATTTTGAGACGTGAGATTGGTATACGTCAGTAGTTAGCAGCACTACCGAGGAAAGAGCAGAAGTGGCCTGCATATGCTTGGACAAAGAGTACCTTGCTGCACAACAATAGAGACCTTTGGATTACAATGCTGAGTATGCCTTTCATGCACAAAAGAGTTTGGCCCAAGATAGGGAAGAGAGATTGTTTCTCACTTGGTTGTCTTTGACGAGGTTTTGCAGTCAGATTGCAGTCATGTGTATTGCTTCAAATTTTTATGCCTCCCTTCTCACTCCAATCCTGGACAGGCCTGCTAGAGATGTTGTCACACAGAGGATTTGGCAAGTTATTCTAGAATTGGAGAAACAGAATATGAGGACTTTAATTGATGTACCAATTCACCAATCTAGAATTCAAGAGCGATCTTCTTGCCCTTCACAAGGTCAAATGTCCTCGTTTAGATGGGCTGACCCCTCTTTCTTCACACTTTTTAGGAAATGATTGGTGAATATTTCACTTCATCTATGCAGAGCATTGGACTCTGGTGATATGCCTGATTCACTTATTAGGTAGTCTTGGGGGGTACCCTACTGTGTTTTGGTCTATTAGATGCTTGGATCATAGTTGTCTCCGCCTTGTACATATCAGCCCATAACCAGTGCTTATCAAGGGGTTAGAGAAGCAAGGTTTCCAGATCTGTCCACCAAGGATGCCCTCTTGTCCCTGTCTTGTACTTATTTGTGGCTGAAGCCATGAACATATTTTTGAGATCTCAAGCATATACTTATGGGCTGAGAATTCCCCTTAGGCAAAATGAGGAATTTCTAGATAGTGAGCTTGTAGATGACACTGCTCTTTTTTTGGATGCCACTCCTCAGACTCCTCCGTCAAGACAGAGCCTTGGATTTATTTTGTGTTGCAGCAGGTATACATAGTAATTGGGAAAAATCAAAAGGATTTTGCATTTGTGAGGAGGACACCCCAGATTAGGGGGCTGATTTGGTTTAGTTGGATTCAAAGGGGTGCCCCTCTCAGATATTTGGGTTGTCAAGTTAATATGGGCATTTCTCCTTCACACAGCAATTCGCTCCTATGTCGTAGAGCATTAGGAGGAAACTCCTTTTTTGGAGTTCGGCTAAGCTTATCCTTGCTTCTAGAGTGGTAGTTGTCAACCATGTACAGTTGGCTACAACCTAGTTTGTTTGTTCTTGGTTGTACCACTATAGGGACCGCATCACGCTCAAAAGACCGATCATGATTTTTATATGGAATGGACTTGATGGTTTACCAAATACCAGAGTTGGAGTGGCTTGGGAGACCCTAATTCTCACAATATTGAAGAGGGCCTTAATATCATGATACTAGATCTACATTGCAAGGCTTTGCTTTGCTAACTTGTGGTTAGGGGACTTTTGCTAGGACAACAGCCTTGGAAAGATGTATTTATTCAAGGCGTTGTGTCATGTACCCCCGCCTCAGGTGGTGATTGGATGGACAGCACTAGGTTGATCTTTACATCTGCACACCTCAGGATGCCTTTCTCCCCTCTTATGGATACCATCCTGAAAGCTTGGGGCAGCTTCAAGAGTTGTCTTTGGAGGATCCCCCCCTCCTCTGAGGAAAAGATTGATAGGCAGTCTGTCATGTGGAATGATGTGATTCTTGATGATCATGGCAAATCCCTAGGTGTTTCTGGTTACATGCAGTGGACTAGTTGGGAGAGAGGCCCCGCTTCCTCTGGGCTCTTGGAAGGCTTTCAAAAGCCTTTCGAAAGAACGCAGATTTCAAATGGTTAGCCACCTCAGAGGAAGCGGAAGGAGGGTTCAACAATTTCATGCAACTTCACCCTTGGACTCTAAGATCCTTATAGACGAGACATGGCATGGCGGTTTCAACCAAGTGTTAGGACTTGGAAGCTCCAGAGCCTCTCACTGAGAGGAGTGTCACATTTCTGCAGACTTAAAGAAAACCTTTTGGGAGAAGGCTCCGCAAGTCTCACAAGAATAGAACAATCCCTCTTTTCTTTTGGCTTTCTATTCATGAAGGGATTGCAGTAAATCAATGGAGGTCTAGGTTTGGGGCTCCCTCTTCTTGTTGGCATTGCCTATCTACTGACAAAATCCATTCAGCATTGCCTTTGGGTTGGCAGATAGGCCAATCTCGCTTGGAAGGGGATTGCCAAACTTTTGAGTACATTTCTCCCTCCCCTTTCTTCATCACCTAGGGCTCAGTGGCTTGGCTCTCTCTATTGGGGCCTCACGTGCATTATGAGATGCATAGCTCCCTCTTGGCTTTTTCGGTTTGACGTCATTTGATTGATTTATGCTCTCTGGATGTTGTCCCTTCCTCTTCTTACAGACCTGCACATGCCTCAATGGATGCTTCTTCGGAGTGTTAGAAAATGGAAATCCCACCAGCGAGTATCCCGCAGCGGAAGACTAATGGATGAGCCCAGAAATTACACACGGAAGCATTTCACTACGGAATCAAACTTCATTAACCGTATGTACTTCACAACCATAGATATGTGCGCAGACTAGCAAATAGACAGTGCATCCAAGACAAAAACTGCGGTCCTCCGAGCTTACCAAAATATCCTCTTACTATCTGCCTGGCACCTCTAGATCTCTAAGCCCACATGCTCCTCTAAGCTTATGTAGACTCTCTGTCCAATGGTCCCTTCCACTTTGCTGTCCAGGTAGCCAGCCTAGGTGGGCAGCACCTCAAGCTTAGTATGCAGCTCCTTTTAGGCCTCCTTCACCTCTTGACAATAGGCCCAATGAAGCCCTAACTGCTGCTCCTATCCGCTCTTGGTTGCTGCTCCAAGTGATGCCTTGAGGAGGCCTAAATGCCCCCTTCACAAAAACCGAATGGCCAACCCCTACCAGCTGACTGGATGGGGAGGCCTATAAATGCCCCATTGGGCCCTCTTTTCCAGACTTTGCTGGCCTGCCTGGCCATGTGGCATCCAGCCACTGGCCCAGGCAGTTCCAGCCGTGTTTATCTGCCCAAACCTGCCCATCCGGTCTTCCAAACACCATGAACTGCTGTGCCTTTCCTTCTTGCAGATTTTGGTATGCCGTACATCACAAAGTGGCATGTGGTATGTCCAGCAATTAAAATGTGCCTATGCATATCATATGATTGCTTTCTGAAAAGAGCCACAAATCCAGAGGCATGTCACTACATTTACAAATCATGCGAAAACTCGATTTAAATAGGAGCTCCTCATTGCATACTCCTCACCAAACTTACTCACTCACAATCGTGGAATATCATGGAGCCATAGTCCAAATCAAAGACTGTAAAACGCAGATAGCCAAGACAAAAGGGTTATTGAAAAAGGAACATCATCTAGGCTAATCTAAGGTGATAACATGCCAAGGAGTGTTAAAGTTTGCTGCTGCTTTTTTTGAATAAGGGGCTATATTCTAGATCAATCCCAAAAAATATGCGAACTCCAATACAAGGCAAACTGTGCAGCTTTAACCTTGTGAGAGTCACCCAAAAGGTTGAAAACCATCACAGACTCGGTCATCATTATGAAGCCTAGCACGTTAAGGAGAGAAGAGTAGCCTCTTTTTTGACTTTTTCAATTGTATTCACAATGCCGCAAATTTAAGCTCTGAGTGTTTCTTAGGATTTTCAAAGTAAGAGCATCACAGCAAAGCTAGGTGAGACTAGAAAAATGGTTGTTTACATGTCAATGAACCCTATGCCTCTAAATGAATCCTTAGTTGCACTAGCTATGTTGTAAGGCCCCCTAAAAGGACCACCAGGAACCTGTCAAGATTGGCCCTGCCAGAGCAGTGGGGTTGCGCAATGAGATTCACCTACGTGCACATCCGGGTTTCAGGAATGGACAACTTGGATGGCCACATGGGACCAGAAATCAGGGCCATTTGCACCCACACGGGGCAGCCCATACGGGCCAAGCATTGGGCAAACCAGGGCATATTGGCCAATCAGTTAAGTGGGCTAATTCAGCTAATCAGAGGGGCTAGGTGCCTACACAGGGTTGTCTTTGTGAAACGCCTAGCCTATAAATAGAGGCACTTGCCCTAGATTCCTCCAAAAAAGGAGCATAAGTCTTGGAGTAGAACCGCCACTCCTGCTCCGCTTATAATCACTTATCTTTCGGGCAGACAAAAAAATATCAATCTTACGCGCTTCAATTTGCAAGATAAGTCTAGCCTAGCTTGTGTAATCAGGAACCCGCAGCTTGCACACAAAAATGAAACACCTGCGTTTGTTTCTATCCATGGAATTCTTCATATTCAATAAGGAAGGATGCTCTATTGTGGTTTCCTTACACTAAGGCAGTTTACATGAAGATCAAGCCTTAGGAATAAGCTTACCAAAATTAAAGCCTCTATCTCGAATTTTGGAAACCTCTGAATTCTCTTCAACAAGACATAACGTACGTCCAAGATTTGCCTGGCAACATATTTTGCGAGTATATAATCCCTCCTCTTGACACCTCCAGCTCTGCCCAATAAAAGACATACCAAACCAAATCACCCATAAGGCAGCAATCATTCCAAAATAATTCTGAAGATATCAAATTGCGAACTGAATTGAGAAAGAACTTGCAAAAAAAGAGTCAAAGAATGGGAGCAATTTCATTGAAAATTTGAAAAATGTTGACTTTGAGGACATGCACTCATTCAAACTATCGACCCCAAATTATGTGCCAAAAGTTACACGTAAATGTCTATCTCAATACACCCGCACATCACGACTCAAATAGCCAAACATTTACATCTGTTTCCCTTTTCTTTTAATATTTCTCCACCTTTCCTAAGAATCCCAAAGGTGAAGGGGGAACAGCCTCTACGCATTAATGAGAAGATCAGCTGAGCCTATTGATTGAAAGAACTTTCATATGTCAGGACATGGTTAAAAATGAGGCAATTTACCAGCAGGTTAAAATGGTATTCCTTAGGAAGGAGGAGGAGGAGGCTTCGAAAGGCCCCATTTCTAAGTAAATTTTAGTACAAGCGGATGAGTTGTGCACTTCGAGTAAGCAAGCTGGAATGGACGTAGCATCGACATGATGAGAGTGACCCATATCAATTCTGCGATTGCTAGAAACGTCACAAGCAAAACACCCACAATCGTGCATTCATTGCTCGTGGGTGCGAATCGAGAAGAAGAATTCAGAATTTGTAGCACCACCTTGTTGTGAAAACCAGACGGTATCAATGGCCGAGCGGGGGGAAGGAAGATAGATAATGTGAATGAATCGAGCGTGATTGCTGAAGCAACTGAGGCGATCATTGCTGTAGCTGGCAATTGTTCGCCACGTACGAGTTGCTAACTAAACACTTCACGACAATGAAATCTTTATTAAACTTTTCACAGTATAATGTAAGCGTTGCTTTGAGACCACAACCATGTGGTGCCTCACACCACCCCAAGAGTTATCAGCTCCTAATATATATGTATATATTGTCACCAACCTTTGATTGGTGTCCTTTTGTGTCCTTGTTGGAGAGATCAAAGGGGCCAATCATGTAAGAGTCCAAGGAGTAGCCCATGGAGTGGGAGGCCTTCATGGGCTGCACACAATCTTTTGTGTCAACGTTTGTGCCCGTGCTGCCCGTGCCTCGCATTGGACCCTCTAGGACAACATCCCTTCACACAACCTCAAGGAAAAGATTTAAACATGAGCCACCCATTTATTACAATAACAAGTGATTGGGTGAGTGGGACAAGGGGCCACTCCAACGCAATTGGCGCAAGTTCAATCCCCACTAAAATTGCCTCGTGGCCTACGGACTACAGAGCTGCTCACCTTACGGGCGGCCTCAAGCTGTCGGACAGATTTTTTGGGAACCCTAGTCCAGGCCCTTTCTTTCTATTGGTCCACTTGGGAGAGTGCACCTTCCCTCCCTACTTTCAATGTGTCCAAGCGGGTGGTGTGAACACCCCCCCGCTAAGAGGTATCCTCAAGCCTCCTCCAAATGACATGTTTCAAAATCTAAATAAAGTGGATTTGTGAAACCATGTGAATTTGAAAAGCCACCTTATTTGGACTTTCCAAATAAATTTGGATTTTCCAAGCAAGTGAACCTTAGGCGATAGGGCATTTGTCCACCTGAGTGGTTGTCCACGTTCAAATGCCTCCTTGTTGCCTGGTAGCGTAGGTCACAGGCAGATGTGTCCCTCGTAATAGACCATGGATGTGAGTATGTGGGGCTGGAGGGGCAGTATAATTTTAAAAATCCAAATAAAGTGAAGCACCAACAACTTAGGGAGTAGGTCTTTCACCCACCTGAGCCGGCTGCCCACATTCAAAGGGGATGCCCTGTGCTACCTTTTAGCATAGGCCACATGCGGATCTGTCCCTTGTAACTAGTTGGCCATAGGTGTGTGAGTGGGTGGAATAAGTCCAAATAAAATTTGAATGCCATTGCAAGGGTAGGATAGGTATATTCTATGACCTTCAAGCTTCGAGCTTTAGAGATTTTATTATCATAGGGTGCAAGTTTAGGTCACCAAACCCAATCCACAAGCTATTAGAGTATCATAGTTCCCGAAAAATATCATAGTTTTGTCACAAACCATACTTGTTAATGTACGTAACCATACTTGACGACATAAAACAAGCCCCTCTCATGATAAAAAGTCAAATACTCAAAGCTCAAAGGCTCTAATTCATGAGACAACACCACTACATAGTTTAGTTACAAAAGCTTTCCTCTTGATTGTTTTAAGCTCTCCATGAAGGCATGTACATTTTGATGCCCCTCCAAACTTCATTGTGACCATGTTTTGCATCCCTTCCTATGTTCCTATGCAAAAGAGGTGGGGGTTTTTGTATCGAAGATCCTCCTTTCTAGCTCCTCCATCCATAGACCATGACCCATATGTTGTCCTTCTAAAATGCATTGTGATTGCAAAAATGATGTAGTCCAGTTACTTATTGTTGTTATATACAAACCAATCTTTTTCTTTTTATTCTCAGTTGGCAACCAACTATGATGAATAGACCTCGTTAGGTTTGTTTTGGATACGGCATACTAATCATCCAAACCCTTCATGCAAAAAAGGAATACAATAACCTATATGACTCCATCATAGAAACAAAATCATAATACAAACCTGCAAGTTGGATACACTTGTCAAAATGTACTCTGCACATCAGGTGGACATGTTGTCCTTATATATCACATGTATGCTACACAACATGTGGACAATATACACGGGTACTTTACTGCCATTACTGCTTGAAGGATTGCCAAATCATTGTCATAGACTTGACCTTATAATGTGGCATTATCTGCTTTTTTTCCTAAGTCCCAGTCAAAGTTTGCACCATACCCTTCCATTATGGCCTCTTCTGGATCATTATCCCATTCAAGGCTAGCCATAAACATTGGAACTTCAAAACCAATTGGGCCTTCATGCATGAGTGGAGATGCTACTTGCACGACCTTTGCATCAACCTCTGGGAGGAATGGATCTAGTATATGGCAATTGTCAATGGTTGCTAGTGCTTGGATCCAATTTTTGATATTGTTTCGTGAATCACCAACTAAGTCGGTATTATTGTGGCCTGTGGGAGTGCCGATTTGTTGCAGCCCCATCGTAGAAGACGTATCATTTAGTAATCTAAGCACAACAGGTCTTATTGCTCCTATCCTTACATTGATTCTCACTACCATGTCACGATTTTATATTGTGAGCCTATCAGTCCCCCAATGCACTAATGCTTCTTGTAGTCGAGGGCATCCGAGTAATGCTTGATAGGATGTTTTGGGGAGGTCCAAGATTGTAAATTGGAGGGAAAAGTAGATCCTTGCTACCTTGGTGGATACCCATCCACTATGCCCAAGGTTTTTGTATGTGAATCATCCGCAAGGAAAATGTTAAATTGAGCTTTCTTCTTTGGTGGGAGGCTCCATTCATCATAGAGATATTTTGATTATATAGTCACACCTACACCACCATCCACAAGTCTTGGACCTCATTATGTGCTTTATGGACCAAAGGCATAATGATATTGCGTATGTCATCTCTTTCACCCAATCAGACTAGGATATCTTCTATTTCTTCCATAGGTGGAGGGAGGTTTTTTTATTCACCCCATCCCCTTGAAACTCTCCCAAATATTGGGACAATTCCAATGGGGAGGGACATAGGACATCTTAGAATGCTTGAGAGTATTGCACCTTTTAGTTGCGGAACACTATGTTGTGGTGCTTGTTGATGGAATAGAGGCTCGCTTATGGTGACGAGACTTGGTGGAGCCAAGTCAGAGATTGGATCTTTTGTTTTCTTTTTAGCTTCAAACTGAGCTTGTTCTTTTTCTACCATTGCCGAAGTGTGCTTCAAATCTCAACTTCTCTAATTCAACATTAGGGTATGGAGCTAATTTGATAAGTGGATCTAGACTAGAAGTTTATATACTTGGCTCTTCTTTACTTAGTGAAGGAATGGGCACTTGTTCTTTCTTTTGTTGAGACCTTTTTGTTTTAATAGGAATTGAATGATTTTTGGTTGCCTCCTTTTTATGTTGTGTGATGACATATACTGGTTGTGACAAAATGCTTGTGGGTCCTACACTTGGCTGATGCCACAATCTTTGCAAAGTGGTTGCAAAGTAGTAGGGCTACCATGATGAGGGCACTCTGCAATCTGACAGCTCTCTCCACATCTATAGCACTTAATTGCTCGATATGTGTTTGGCAAAAATTGATTCACATAGACATGGATCACGCCTTTTGCTCCTTCCACAAAGTACACTGGGTACTTAGCCTTATATTTAAATTGTAGATCCACTTCCTTGGCTTGAAGTTGTTGTAATGGAATTTGCTAGAGGAAGGGGGATTCACTACTCTTAGGTAATGCTACGGATTTTGAATTTTGAGAAATTGTGGAGCTTGGCTCCAGACTGTGGAATAGGATTCAACTTTGGAGCTGGTGGGCAAAGTTCAATTGCATGTATGTTGCAACGGGTGACAATTGATATGGTTGAGGTTGGGGTGGGTTATTTATACACAGTTGCTCTTGTCATGCCCACTGACTACACAAACATGACACCACAACCTTGGTGGGGGATTTGATTGTGCATTGCCGCTGCATTGATTCTAGACAATGGGACACTCATTTACCATTTGATTGGCCATGAACTGTGAACACATACATTTTCTCGCTTTGGATAGGTCAGAGGTGGTGGCTGAGATATGCGAAGCTTTTGCTCCATGGCTTACATCATTTCATCTCTCAGCTTCATGGTCATCGTCGTGAGATAGTATTCATGAGGTGTTTTTGTGGTTGACTATTTTTTCCCTTTCTAAAGCATCTGTCCTTGCCATCATCATCATTGTTGGTGTCAAAATCAGTCATTCTATCCTCAATGTCAATTGCTGCTGCATGAGCAACAGTGAATGTCTCATAACTACCGATCTTTTTGATCTCCTTACGGATTATCTTTTTTAGGCCAACAATGAACCAGGCCGTCATCTACTTATCATTTGGGCAAGGCTCGCATTTTGAAATTAGGCACTTCATTCGGCCCAAATATGTGTGCACTTCTTCCTTGCGACCTTGTTTGATCTTGCCAAGTTGGTAGTGCCAGATTGTCTTGAAGGCGTTTCATTTTTAAACCACCTCTTAAATTAGTTAGAGAATAGGGTGCCCATGTGGCTCGCTCCTCCATTAGAAGGTTGAGGTACCATTCATAGGCTTCATCTACCAAGGCCATAGGGAACCAAGCAACTTTGGTCTCATTTGATTGATCTCTTCTAGCTCTATAAGTAGCACCAAAGAGTTGGAGGAATCTCTCTAGATGGCCTCGGCCATGCATGGAAGAGGAACTACTACTTGAGAACAGGATGCCCATTAAAAATTTATCACCGGTCTTACAAAATTAAAAGTTTTGCAAGTTCAAACCCAATGTGAAAATGAAGATTGAAATAGAAAATACACACAAAAAGAAATTCAAGCAAACATCAATGAAATGGATCAAGCATCCTCCACAACAACCAGTAGTACTAATAGTCTAGGCATGCACCCCACAGTGCTATGAAAGCCTTAGGAAAGTCTATGAATATTTCAAAAACTATACATGGGGAGATGTAGCAATAGCATTATTCAAACACATAAGAGAGTTAGAATTCAAGGAAACTAAAAGCCTAGGGGAGACCCTAGTTTATGATGGCCCAATCAAAATAAGAAATTGAATCTTACTTTGAATAGAGAAGAATAAAATCTTATATATGTTGCTGAACAACGCGCATAGGAAGAAGAAAAAGCATTAAAAGCACTGTTGATGGAATACGGCTTGGTCCTACAAGGAAATGAAAGGTATTTCCCCCAAAGTTGCAGTACATACCATACCTATTAGGGAAGTATCCAAACCTAAGGTATGTAGACTCTACAAAACAAACCTAGAGTATGGCACCCGTCTATGAAGGACTTGAAAAAATACTTGATGCCATTTTCATCTATGAGATCAAGCACACCAACTGGGTGTCATTAATTGTGATTGTTCAAAAGAAAAATAAGAAGATAAGAATATGTGTGAATATAAAAACCACCACTGCTACAACAATAAACGATCACTACCCCTTATCATTGACAGAAATAGTTTTGGAATGGGTAGCATAAAAAATATATAGCTTCTTGGAAGGGTTGAATTCCATGTGCATACTAATGGTCCAACTATGTTGTAGGGAGTGTCCTATGCCAACCTAGAAAGTACAAGAAAGACTACACAATATACTTTGTAAGTAGGCAATTGAATGATATAGAGGTGAATTACACCACCACAGAAAGAGAAGCCCTAGCAATAGTCTATATTGTGAAGAAATTTTGACAATATCTATTGGCCATTGACTTTGTATTCTACATTGTCCATCAAGCCCTATTGTATCTTGTGAATTGACCATGTACCACCGGTCGGATGACTAGGTGGCTTCTATTCTTTCAAGAATTTAACTTCAAAATAGTAGTGGAAAAAGGAGCTTAGCATTACATTGTAAATCACATGTCACGCTTGATGATAGGAGAAGAGCTAGATGGAGTAGAAGATGAATTGCCAGATGCATCACCATTTCAAATTGATGTTGTCTCTAATTGGTGCCTAGACATAATTGGTGATAGAAAGACCACCTATTGAATTGAAACCAGTTGATGCTAGAAATTTGATCCTAAAATCTTCCCCCTACTAATTGATAGCCGGTCACTTATACAAGATGGGTAGAGATCAAATACTAAGAAGATGCATTATGCCCCATGAAATCATGCCAATCATTAGAGAAGCCCATGGCATAGTAGGGGATCACTTTTCCGGTGAAGCAACAGTAAGAAAATACTCTTGGTAGGATATCAATGGCCAGCACTATGGGCAGATGCCTACAACTATGTGAAGAGATGTGATGTATGCCAAAGAACAAGTAAACCACAACACAAATACTTCAATCCCCTAACAATGGTTGCTGCACAAAAACCATTTGAAAAATGGGGGATTGATTTTGTGGAACATACATCCAGCCTACAAAGGGAATACAAGCCCGCTACATCATTGTGGTCACGAACTACTTCACCAAGTGGACTGAAGCTAAAGCAATAAGGAAAGTAAATGCTAGAAGCACAACAAAGTTCTTGTATGAGAATGTGATTACACAGTATGACACATTGAAATTGTATCAGATAGAGGCACACATTTTATCAATGAGGTAATCAAGGAGACTAGCTTTATGGTTATCCATTAAAAAGCGTAGCCACAAGGTAAGGGACAAAAAGAGTCCACCAACAAAATACTATGCATTGTCCTCATCGAGATAGTGGAACCAAAGATATCTTAGTGGGTCAAAAAGCTAAATGCAACCTTATGGGCATATCAAAGCACACTCAAGGTCAGAACAAGAATTACACCTTTTCAATTAGTATACAGATTGGAGGTAGTGATTTCACTAGAATTCATGTTGTCTCTGTGCCAACATGGACTTAGGTAGAATAGAATGTGTGTGTAGAGTATCGGCAAAGCTCTGCTTGTACTTGCATAAGGCTAGAAATAATCCCTGTTAGAAATCCAACTTGCATGTTTTACATGCAAGTTCTACATATGATTCCTACATGCAACTTCTACATGCATGTTCTACATACATGTTCTACATGCAACTCCTACATGCGAGTTCTACATGCATGTTCTACATACATGTTCTACATGCAACTCCTACATGCGAGTTCTACATACATGTTCTACATGCAACTCCTACATGCGAGCTTTACATGCATGTTCGACATACATGTTCTACATGCAACCCTACATGCGAGTTCTACATGCAAGTTCTACATACAAGTTCTACATGCATGTTCTACATACATGTTCTACATGCAACTTCTACATGCGAGTTCTACATGCAACTCCTACATGCAACTCCTACGTGCAACTTCTATATGCAAGTTCTACATGTAGAGAGAGAATGTGTTACAATTCCTACATGCTGAGAGAGAAGCTGTCCAACTTGTATAAATACCCCATAATGGAATGAAGCCCACACTCTTTGGGGCATTGTGTTGAGTTCTACTTTGGTATTCAAAGCAATTGTCTCAAGTGTCCATGCTTCCCTCCACTTCACGTCCAAAAGCATGTCCTAACCTTGCAACTCCTCCTCCCCTCTCCTCCAACCTTGCAACCCATCCTCTCCTTCCTCCTCCTCCCTCCTCCTCCTTCCTCCTCCTCCCTTCTCCTCCTCCCTCCTCCTCCTCCTCCTCCCTCCTCCTCTCTCTTCTTTCTCCCATGCTCTTACACTTTCTTCCTCTCCCACTCCTATGCTCCCCCTAAACCCTTAGTTCCTCAACCCTTAACCTCCATGATCTACGAGGGAGACGAGTTCTCCACCATGTACTCTACCCTGAACCTTGGATCCTCCTTCTAAACTTTGGAACCTCCTTCTAACCCTAGAACCTCCTTCTAACCCTGGAACCTTTTCTAAACTTTGGAACCTCCTCCTAACCATGGAACCTCTTCTATCCCTGGAACCTCCTTCTAACCCTGGAACCCCTTCTAAACTCAGGAACCTCCTTCTAAACTCTGAAACCTCCTTCTAAACTCTAGAACCTCCTTTTAAACTCTTCTAAACTCTGCATGGCGACCACTCATTGTTGTGACATTGTGACAACAAGGTGAGTCCATTCACAAATGATTCCTACTCTTTTTTTCCTCGAGAAAATGAACTTGTATAGGCTCAAGAACATCAAAAAAATTTTGGTCCCAAGAGCCAATTGATGGTTTTTACTAAGCAAAAGCCAATGATTGGCTCTTTCAACCAAAAAAGATTTGTTGTTGTTAACTGTGGATATCATTGAAATCATCAAGCTTTTACACTTGCTTCAGCCAATTGGTGGCTTTTTCTCGATGAAAGCTAGTAATTGGTGAAATGAGTAAAACTTATTTTTCTTTTGAGGCATTTCAAATGGCTAGAAAGTTAAGTGCCAATCCATTTTGTCAAGCAAAAGCCATGGATTGCCTCTTGACCTGTACAAATTTCCCTTTGCTTCAACAATGGATTGGCCCACAGATTGGGGCTTGTAATTCATGAGAAAATTTGTGGCTTTCACACAGAGAAAAACCATGGCTTACAAGATTAAGCCCATGACTTACAAGATTCTTACAATATTTGGGCTTATGTGCATCCAAAATCTCTTGGCCATGGGCCAATCCATGGCTCTCATCAAGCAAAAGCCTTGGGTTGGCCCATAAACAAAAAACTTTGGCTTACTCTAGGCCTTGACACTTGAGGCAATTGATATATTTTTTTTTCATGAGCAGAGGTATGGCTTTATCTTGGCAAAAGCCATACATTGGCTCATTAAAAACAACATGCACTTTAGCCAAAGCAATTGTGATATATCTTTTTTCATTATCCCTTCTATGGCTTTTGTCGGGTGAAAGCCAATTGTGGCAAACTTTTTTCATGAGTCGGCGATCTATGGATTCGTCAGGCACAAGCCATAGATCGACTCAACACAAACACATACATGTGTGTGTGTGTGTGTATCTTATACATATATTTCTTAGATATGTCTTAACTTGAGATAGGAATCTTTTAATTTCATATATTTATGCCAAATTATTTTTTAAATATTGGCATGTTTCATGCATATTTTAAAAGGCTTCCTACCTTACGTCTTGGTCTCACTCTCAATTTTCTATGTTGCAAAGGTCATCGAGGAGTTCTCACGGTTCTTGGTATCCTTTGCAATCTTAGTGTAGGTCCAAGGACACCACACTACAGGACACCATAACCGACCCTCTTGAGCTCACTTCAAATGAAGTTCCTACTTTGCGGATTTCTTCTTTGGACTTGTTACATGAGGAATATGTAGCACTCTTCCATATTTCTCGCCCATGTCCCCAGATTCTCTCCATGCCCTGCATCACCTCTAACACTACTTGTGCTGCCATTAGCAAAAATGACCCAATATTTGATTTTGAATATCAAGATAGACACACTATTAGACATGCTTGTATTTTCTTTATTCTAACAATAACCAATTTGCACTCACAAAATTTCAATGATGGGTATGATTTTTATGTGAAACCACTTCTCAGTAACCCCATCAAGGATTTTGGGAGCAAAAATCCTAATTTGAAAACTCGAGGTGGATGGACCTTGGACAACTTCCCTACCAACCTTTGTCAGCATCAAGTTAGTGAAGCTTGGGTTAGCAAATTGGATCCCCAACTTGATTGGCACTGCCCAAGCTCTTTGATGTAATCTTCTTAAAAGAGTACATGTGTACACCTCCATGTCTCAGAACCCATCCCAAGTTCTATGCAATTCCACGATGTCACAAATGGGAGGCCAACATACACACTTTGGGTTAATTGGCCAATGATCGAGCTATACTCTGGTGTAGAATGAAACATCCAAGGCACACTAATCTGACCACTTCAATAGCATGAGAAAATAATGTGTGGCAACATTGACCGCATCCTTTGCCAAAGTGCTTTTGCAAAACATTGGAATACATTCTGGAGGTCCCCAATCACATCAACTGCCATTTGCCTCCACTCAGTCTCAATCCCAATGAACAGATCGATGCTCAGACTACAAGCCAACTCTATCAAAGAGTCATCTTCATAGAAGCATGCCACATATCTTTGTTCGAACAAATGGTGGATACAGGCTTCCTAGAAATAGAGCAAAAATTGTATGGTGCCAAGGCTTTACCACAAGATAGATTGGCACACCACAAGCTCCATATCTAGTGGGTTACATGCATGGCATCCCAACTCTATGATCACAATAAGCCATAACCCGAGGATGGGTAATAAAATGGATCTGGGAGTATGTTCTCTATGCCAACATGGAATTAGGTAGCACAAAATATGTGCGTAGAGTAGTAGCATATAGGCATCTCTTTAGGATCAAGGAAATGAACCAACGGGAGTAGAAAGTAGTGGGGCCACACGTGATATGGAGAAGAAAGAGCCAATTGAAATTCACCTTCCTAGAGAGCTAGATACCCATTGTGGCAAGCAAATCAAGGTGGATCTATTGCAAGAAGTGATGGATAGCTTCACAGCAACAATAAATTCAGAGCTACCATTCAAACACTTATGTAGGCTGGTCATAAATGAGGCCATTAGGATAGTTGGTGATAACCTTGGATCTCATTTGACTCACAAGGTACATAGATAACAAGGGTGACTTTCTTGTGTTACTTGGGCATGGGCATCAAGGTGAGCTAGAGATCATATGGATGGATGAGGATCCGACACCATAATGGGTTCTTGTGGGAAATGATGTACCAAGAATTTGAGGATGATCTTGATTCCAAACCAGAGTGGGTCCAATTGAAGGGTAAAAGTTCTTGGTTTGGGATTAAAACCACACGCTAAAGGCTCGCGGCTAAGGTGGATCAACACAAGTACCTTCTTTTTCTTTTAGTCTATGTGACATTTCTTTGCTACCATGTGTTTCTCCTACCCCTTGCTGAAGTATAGCATATGCAACATTCCCACATTGACATATATGAGTGCTAGCTTGTAGTATATGCAATCTTCCCACATTGACACATATGTGTGCACTGCAAGTTCTTGCAATTCAATTGCTCATATGAGGGAGAGGTGTTGGTCGTGCTTGCCAAAATAAAACTGTATCACTCCACTTGCTTATGAGTGTTGTGCTTTGCATCTCCATATGCAGTCTTGCCCATCTGCATGTCCCTCACATAATAGTGCATGACATTTTCATGATGAAAAATTTGGCACAACAAATAGAGACACGATCATGTGATACTTTGCCTACAAGGACAAAAGACTAGTGGAGGCCATGCTTGTGAAAGAGAGGAGTGGATCCACTGAGGCTTGGTACAACTTGCTGATGGCTGTTCTTGCACAATTTGTTCATAAGTTCTTTGGAGATATTCATTCCTTGCATTGCAATGCTTTGTAAAAGGTACATGCTATTGAGAGAACTTGCTGGGGGTTCTTATGCAAGAGAAGTACCAATGCTGGTATAAAGAGGAGATGGACAAAGTGGGCACATCATCCTTGGTGCTAGAGGAGTGCGAGAAGATGAAAGACAAAGCACTAGAGTAGGTAGAAGGCAAGGTGAATGCTAAAGGGTATAAGATGTAGTCCATTGCTAACCCAAAAAATGGGGAGGGATTATTTAGCATCTTGCTCTCCATAAATTGAGAGTCAAAAGGAAAGATCATGATGGAGGAAAGCTTAGTATGCTGGGCTCGGCCAAGATATCTCTAGGGAAGTATATCTTCATGATAGTCTCATATTTGTAATTATATTTTATGCTACAACCATTACAACATAAGTGAATAATGGTTTTTCTAATGGCAAGAAAAAGGAGGTCTTGCGCATGCTCACTCAAAATGTAGTGCTACTTGGAGCAAGCCTATGAGTTGATTGAGCACATGATCCAAACGTTGATGCGCTCTATGTACAGATCTCTATGTACAGATCCTGGGAGATGCAATGAAATATTTTAGAGCTTGCCGATAGCTACACTTCCAAGATACATATTTGGATGTAGCATTTGACATGAAGAGTTCATAAGTTGGGGACAAGCAACCACAAATGCTTATGTCTATGCATTGCTTGGTGTACAGGTAATGTTAGATGCAATTTTCCTCTCCACCCACATGGAGGTAAGTGTGCTAGTTTATAACTCGCATGAATGGGTTATAAGTGGTTCTACAAGCTTGTGGATGAGGGTAAGATCAATGTGATGAGTGCAATGTCTGGGTGGTCAAGAGAGGGCCTCTTGCCATGTTTCTTGACTCATGCTAGAAGCACCTCGGTGGCTTGTTAGAGTGGGAGGTAGAGAGATCTCCCTGGTGGCTAGAATACCTAGTAAACAAGGTCCCTCGCACCAAAAAGAAGTTGCATGAAGGTATGATTGTCATGTTCCAACTCAAATAATGCATGTGTACGATTCGTATATCAAGCCATGCAATGGAATCACCTTGGTCTTTGTGCATGCTAGAATTTGTGGCCTAGATGCATTCACGAGGGAAGAAGATAAATAATTTTGATTTCACCACAGAGAAGGAGATACACGCAAAGGCCAAGCATGATAAGAGTGCTTCAAAGGCGATCAGGAGTTTGGACTTTGAAATTGGCACTTGTGGTGAAGAAAAGGATAGGTGGGGGTGATGATGACAAGGGTATGGAGAGGGAATGGAGAGAGGAGATGGTAAGTGAGCATTAAAACACCTAATGGTCCTCTTGCTAGTGAGGCTTGTAGGTCAATGTAGTGTGTTTCTTGATAGTCCGTTTTTCTACTTGTTGCTCTAGAGATGGTTGTGTACCATCGAGTCATTAGAGCTGACTTAGTAGAGGAGTACATGCAAATAGAAGAGGGAAAGCGGCACAAGTATCCATTTAGTTAAGCCACGACATAGAAGTCTTTTTTCAAACCTTGTTTGAGTGTGAGCATTGATGTCATGGTCTCTTTTGCGAGGATCTAGTAAAACTAAGGGATTTTTTAACGTTGGTGACCCCTCCATCCCTCAATAAATGGGTCACCTAGCAAGATAGTGGCAAGCATGATGTGGACGGACTTTCCCATTTCTTCCTTGGTTGAGTGCATCCCCAGATAGGACATTCCAGAGTGGAACGTACTACAGTAGTGCTAGATGGGGGGTGGTTCATTACCACATGCTTGCTAGAACACTTGTTTTATGTGTAGCGGGGGGCTGGACAATGGATTAACATTATATCATACCATGATAGTGTACATAGATTGTGGATATATGTGAGAGAACCCCAAGAAGATCGTAGAAAAAATCATTTACGCAGAAATGCAATTTGAAAATTGCATAATACTAACCACTTTGTGGGTTGGTGGTGGTGATAGATGAACTAGCTTGTTTTAGCAATGTTCCAGCACCAAGGATGCAAGTAGCTCATATACTTCAATAGGTACTTAGTGGAGAAAACTCTTGGGAGGAGATCTGCATGAGTGATTCCAATTGGATCAATGAGTGTCCATTTGGGGCCTTCAAAATCACATGGGATGGGTGCAAGCCTTTGCAGGGTGGTGCAGAGCGACAACATGACTCTTGAAACCAATTCCATTCATGGGTAGTCAACCCATGAGAATATTGATTATAGGTTTCTCTTGCACACCCTCATGTAGGAGGGAGATGTGGTGAATGATGCACTTGCAAGCATAGGCAACATGGCACATGCATGCACAAAACTAGGGAGACATTGTGTCTGTCTAGAAATAGATGATGTCATGTTGGCTTTTTGCTTAAAGCCCTTGGAGAGCCCTCACCCAGGTGCTAAAAAGAGGGGTTGAGTCTATGCATCTTTCTTGATTTATTTGACCTCTTGGAGTCACGGTTTTAGAGGATGATAATTACAATACATTCACGATTTTTTACCTTATGGGTGGTTATGTAGAGATTGAGTTTACATTATTTTTTTGCTTTCACTGGATAGATTTGTACTTTATTACCATACCATTCAATCTTGTTGTTTATGAATCATCTTTAAGATCATGAATTATGGTTTTAGAATAATGTTTGGGGGCTTTTATTATGCAACATTCTTTCTTACCTAGAGCAAGAGATACTTAAGATACTTTTGATAGATTATTTTATTGTTCAATGGGTTGTAAATTCTATTTCTATTATTAATGCAACTTATGAATTTTCAAGGGAAGTTATGATATATTATTCCTTGGGGTCATTGCTATCCATTAGGGGAGATTTGGAGTCCTTTACTTAAGGGGCTAATTTGTGCTCTAATAAAAAAATTAGGAATTCTCCAATGAGAAGGCTCAAGCATTTAAAAGAATGTTGGAAAATTTCCACCTGATTGGTGGAAGGAAATGTGTGTCAGAACCTTTACCCCTTTCACTAAAGTAAAGGGAAATTTCAAACCCAAAAAGAGATCTTGGCCATCAGATTAGGGGGGACATCAACAGTCTAGATTTATTTGAAAAAAATATAAAAGATAAAAATGTATTATGCAATAAGATCTAAGATCATCCATTCAGTGCTATTAACAGAGGAGGAGGAAGTACCTAAGGAGGAAAGGAGAGTGCAAGAGAGAGTAGTTGAGGAGAAAAGCTATCTACAAGATTAGTGGCATTGCCAGGTATGCTTACTATCATATATTACCTTCATTATATTTCATACAATTATAAATTATTGATAGAAAATATTAAATCTTACGGGTGCATGTGGAATAGGTGGAACTCACAAAAAGAGATCTCTGTATCGAGCATCGAGAGGGCTACAGTGGACTCCATTGAAGCTGTGTGCTTGCTCAAGAGGGCTAAAGCGGACTCCATTGAAGGTATGTGCTTGCTTGAGAAGCACTTTCCCTCAAGCACTATGATGACTCAGGTGCACTTGCTTGTACATGTAGTTGATGAGGTTGCCTATTAAGGACAAGAAATCCATGAGGCTCTATAACTTGTTTCTCCATTTTTTGGTAATTTCACAAAGGACTCTTGAGATACTAAGAGGGTGAATTCCCCTCACAGTGCATCTATGCTGAAGTGTAAGTACTTGGGCAGGCCATTTGTATCATCTGAAGGTTACATTGGTGTTCACGTTGTAGTTCAACATAGACTATGACACCACCTTTCAGTTCCATATAGTAGGGGAACTTCTCTACTACTATTTGTAGACCAAGTGCCTCCAAGTGAGACTATATTTCAGGATCTTTGAGGGCTCAATAATGGCGTTGTGGTAATAAATCTTGAATTCTTCATCCATCATGTGCCTATAATTGCATTGAATAACAACCCCTTCCAACGAGTTGCTTTATTGTGGGCCTAAGGGGGAGTGAGTAGCTAGCTAAACAACATGTTCCATGTATAATTTAGTAGTAGGAGGGGGCTCCATTTTCCTCTTTTTGGTGGGCTAGGATGTTGACTGTTGAGCCGATTGCTCAGGTTTCAATTGAGGTTAAAGTTCTTCTATGGCCATCTAACTTGGAAAAGAGATTGAGGAAGTTTGGGAGGTGGATGTAGAGACAAAAGTGTTGGGAAGGTATGTGAGGTTAACATCAAAGAGATCACCTTCAAAGTTAAAGTTCAAAAAAAATATTTTTGAAAAAGTTATAGGATGTTGAGGACATTCAAGGGGTGTCAAGGGATGATTTTTAGCCATTGGTGAGGCTTGGAAATGGTCCTAGAAGCTATCAAAAAATCTAGGTAACTTTTGGTAGAGTTTTAGTAAAATTGCTAATTTAGTGTGGGGGGTCCCATGATGTGCTTTTATAGAGTTTTTGCTAACTCGGCGCATTGAGTTAGCCATTAATTCCACCCGCTGGGGTATTTTCTAATCTTAAGTGGCATTGACGTATCACATAAGTCTGTGGTGTTGATATAGTAACTGAATGGGTCACTGAGATATTCCTTAATTCTATGCGCACCTACGTGCTAAGTTAGCTATAATTTAGTGCCTCCTCTAAAATTTTTATTTAAAAATATTTTCAATGTCTACCTGCATGTTTTGGGGCCTCATATGGTGCTTTTTTTGTTCCCTTTAAAGTATAAAAATCCCTTGAATGACCTAATTTCAGGATGAATCTAGTATGGTGGGTGGATTTGAGGTTGACTATGAAGTTGCACAATTTCCCTAATAAGTATAGAGTGTAAGGATTGACTTCAGGGACCCTATGACGACCTAATGCAATGTAGATGTAGAGTGCTGAGTTAGGCTTAATTCAATGTTATGATGCCCTAGTTCCCTATTGATCCAATGCGTGGAAATATACAATGTGACTAGGGTGTGACATAATGCATGTTTTCAATAGGGATATGCTTAACCTAAAGACCTTTTGACACACCTAGTTGCACACCACCTTGCTTTCATAAATTTTTGGCACAAGGTCAAAACTTCTCTAATGATTTATGATAATGTTGGCACCTTCTAGTCATCATAAAGGTTTGGCCATATGGTCAAAACTTTTACAAGCTTTATAAATGTGTATATACCATCTTGAGAGAGAGAGAGAGAGAGAGAGAGAGAGAGAGATTTTGATATTGTGGGGGGGTGGGGGAATGGGAGCATGGGATTGAGGGGGTCTGGCAAGTAGGGAGCGATCCCAACCGGCCCTTGTCATACGTTTCCAACCCTCTCCAAAAAAGAAGAAGAAGAAAGAAGTTACCCAGTTTTCAAAAATTTTGAAGTTGGAATGTACTTCCATGATTGCATGAAAATGATGAAATCACACAAAAAGTGCATGTGATTACATGAACATGCAACCTCTGGCCAAGGCCACTGCTGAATATATCATGATTGCTTTTGACTCTTTAGACCTCTAATCCATATGAGATTTCTTAACCTTAACCCTAGGGCCTTCCACCGTAGACCTCTAATCCAAATGGCATTTCTTGACCTTAGCCCTAGGGCGAACAAGATGTGTAAAACTTTAGACCTTGTGGCCAAAACTTTCAAGTTAAAAAAACTCACAAAGATTATCTCACTTTTGACTCATGAGGATTTGTTTGGAAACCATTGCTCCCTCGTACAGATTTGGCCACAAGGTCAAAACTTCCCTTTGCTCCATCACAGTAAGGGTTCCCGTGGACTAGATACATGTAGCTCATGTTGAGGAATGTAACAATTCTAGTAATTAAATGGAAGATTAATAGCATTGAGGCCACTTGTTTGTCAAGTGAATGACCACCCCCCTATAGCTAGTCTATTGGTTCCATTTTTTGTATGATATTTTAAGCAATTAGTTTAATTACAAAAAAGGGTAGACAAAGGGTGAATAGGAGGGCCTTGTTGGTAAAAAGTGCTATTAAAGCATGAGAGATGGGAGAAGGGGGGAAAGGGGGATAAATGGAGGGAGGGATTATGTGGCATATGTCTTTTCTTCACTGCCCTATTACCTGCAGGATATAACTCCCGTGCCCCCTTATGTCGACATGCACCCTCCTTCGCCTCCCTCGTCCTCACTAGAGCCCCCGTGGTTCGCATCCCTACCTTCATGCCTTCACTAACCAAAGGCAAAGGGGTGATGCCGTCATGTTTATCTACCTATCTACACCTTCTTCTACTTCTTGCACTCGATAGTATGCCTCGCCGCCGCTAATTAGAAACTGTAGCTAGTACGTGATGGGATTGGCTCCCAAAAAGTGATGAATGCATGTGAGTTCCTATGAGTCAATTAGCCCCAATCTTTAAAAAATGTTTAATATTATCACAATGCTACATCCCTCATTGATAGCCACGAAGATTATGAGTTGAATGTATATGGTAGTTGGGCTATGAGCAATAATGGTTGTGGATTATTGGGAAGATATTTCATTGAGTAATTGATGATGAACTTAGTTAATATAGCTTTCTTCTCCAATGGTAGCAATGTGCCTCAAGATGTATTGACTTGCACAACTCAGTAGAATCTTGTGATACTGGTCCATTTCTAGAAGCAAGTTCTTGTGTAACTATTGTCTTGGATGTGGATGGAGTGTCACCTTGAAACTTAATATATTGGAGCCGTTATAAATGGTAGCCTAGTTTGAGATTAATTGAGTGGAAGCTTGTGGGGCCGACAATGGTTGCATTGCAATAGACCTTGCAATTCTTATAGCAGTAATCCACTTTTAAGAGTAGGATTTTGTGTATCTACTACTATTCATGCCTTTGGTCCAAGGGTTGTTGGACCCTCAAAATTTTTGGGCCTCCATTTCTACTATTGTGGTCATAAAGGTACTTGGATGTTTCGGGGTTGGTTTTGTGTCATGCGAAGCTTTGGTACCCACAGTTGTTGTGACTTTTCTTGTAGTACCCTTGGGCTTGTAGTAGGGCCTTTGGCACAAAGTGAGGTTGTTGTGTTTGCCTGTCCTTTACTTACTATGTCGAATGTGTCCCTTCAGAATGAGACTCACATGGAACCCACAAATGTTGGGAGACTCACATGGAACCGAGGTTGGGCTTGCGATGAAGAGGGAGTTGCAAAGTTCAAGGGAATAGTGGATGCTGATGGCAATGGAATTTCTTCAATGCGACTTTACGCGAGCAATTTCTTAAATTAGGAATCCCCAACTCATCTAACCAATACGAAACGCAATGTAATCGATCCGATAAACCAATTATATTCCTGGGGGAGGCACTTCACCTGAGATCCCATGCTTCTATCTCAGCCAAATCATAACATTCCCTCTTCACATCATAGTTTATTAGCGAAACAAGAACTAGTACGGAGGATTTATGTTACTTACGGTACGAGGAGGGAGCGTGAGAAACGAATTAGTAGGCAAATCCTATACAATGAATTCGATAAACAATCATTATTACTACTATTACGGATAAGGCTATATCTACCAATTCGACGTTGATTTGTGAGAAAGAGGATATAGGGGTTGCCGAGTCTCAAATATGGTACTTGACCAATCAAGTCTCGAAACTTACTTCTCATTTGAAATCACATTCCAAGGATTACTATGCGATGGTTAGGTAAACGTCCAAAAGTGAGGGGTACAGCTATGAATCCCGTCGATCATCCACATGGGGGGGGGAGGCAGGACACCCATCAGTAGGAAGAAGCCATTAACTCCATGGGGTTGTACGGCACTTGGAATGAGGAGTCGAAAAAGTGGTAGATACAGTAATCCATTATCCTTCACCGTCGTAAAAGTAGTTAATTGGTAGAAAGACTAATCATTTGAAGGCAAGAAGGCCAGCGTACGAGCAGGGAAAGTAGCACTCATTGGAGGCATTTGACTAGTGTTGATATGCCACTTTTAGCCTCTAGATTAAGAGATACTACTGATGTGTGGCCACTACTTGTTAAGATGGTCGTAATATCTCACTAATCAATTTGGCAGTCGATGCTCCAATACCATGCTCTACCCAAGATGACCTATTCTTCACTTGTGTGGACGATGAAGAATTTATTGTCAACTACGTGGTTGTTTATAGATATTTTAAGACTTATAGACCCCATACCTTGCATCGTTTGACCATTACTATACCAGATAATTGTAGGAGTAGGAGTAGGGGGTACCTGTGAAAGATGCTCCCATATCTCTTGTGCAAGGAAGTCATGAGTGGAACTCAGGTCCACCAATGCATGTGTCCTGATCAATGTTCGATAGGAAACCTATGACTGCACAATAAGTTCGCTTTGGATCTATTGTTAGCTCTTCATGGGCACATTCAAGTCTTGCTTTATAGATGGTCATGGGAACTTTTTGTGCTGAAGCTTGGCATTCCTTGCCTTATCTTCCTCTTTAGCTTATCTCTTTAGGAGCTCAAGTTCGTTCTTCTATTCTTTATCTCGATGAATTGTTTGAAGTGGTCCATAGTAGCATTTAAGCTTGCGACCATTAATATAACCATCCATCTTGATCCCACCTAGAGTCTCAATATGTACTAACCCTTGTGGAGTGGCCTCCACCATCCTATAAGGAGCAATTTCTTACACTATATAATAATGCAACATCGCCCTTGTTGAGATTCTTATTCTTCAACCTTTAGTCAAACTACTGCTTACACTGTAGTTCTTCCACCTTCATGCCATAGGCTGCCCTTAGCCTAGTTTCAACAAGCTTCCTCAGCTCAGTAAGTCCCTCTGATAGTGCCTCTTCTATTAGTATCTCTTTTAGTCCAATCTTTAGGCTTGGCACTAAAAATTCCATGGGCATTACTTTGAAAAGGCAAGACTGAATGCTGTGCAATTGGTTGCAACTTTATATGTGGTGCCATATGCCCAAAGTGTTGCGGGGACTTTATGTTCCCAATCATTCCCACTAGCTTGCATTGTGTGCAGCATAGTGTTGCACAAATTTTTATTTTAATTATGTACTTGGCCATTTGCTCTCAGATAGAGGATGTGGATTTCTTGTGGATAATAAAGAATTCACTCATGAGTATTTTTATCATATCATTAATGAAGTGAGTTCCTCGGTCACCAACATTTTCCAGGGGACATCCAAAGCATGATACAATATTCTCGTACAAGAATTTAGCCATTATCCTAGCATTGGATTTTTAACCGCATCCTTAAAAAGAGTGGGCCACCACCATAGGCTTGCTTGTAATATCATGTGGAAGTGGCGTCGTCTCCAAAATGACCACTTGCTATCCTAGAATGCACTTCCTCTAACATATCTAGGAACTCATCTTCTCAGACGTAGCGATGCATACCATCTTTTCTCATCCAATAAAGTTGTCCAGCAATCTGTGATATGGCATTGCATCCTTAATTATTTTTCGTGCTCTTTCCTTGTTAAGGGATTTATCTTGTAGAAACTCATTGATTAGGAAATGACCAATGTACTACGCCCATTTGAGTATTAGATCGATAAGGAATAATGAAGGATCAGGCACATTATCTTTGGTGTGAATTGGGGGCTCTCCCTTGGGAATCTAGGAAATATGATCATCTAATATGTGGGTCTTGCTCTTGCGAACATCGACCGTGAAATCAAATTCCAATAATATTAACATCCACCGCATGCACCTAGTCATGCATGGCTCATTCACCAAATATAGAAGTTTCTGGTGGTCTACAAAAAATTCAAATTTGTTTACAAATTAGTGGTGGTGAAACTTTTTGATGATGTAAACCATCACTAGGCCTTCTCGCTCCATGGTTGTCTGATTTATTTAAGCATTGTTGAGTTGGCAACTTGCAAAATAAACTAGATAATCTACATTATACTCACTTGGTTGTGCTAATACTGACGCTATTGTAAACTTTGAGGCATCAATGTGGATGTCAAATATCAAGTCCCAATCTAGTGCCCTTAAGATCAATGTCGATGCCAGTGTGAGTTTAAGGGTTTCAAAGGTGATCTAGCACTCCTTTGCCTAGATTAACTCCGCTAAACACTTATACAAAGGGTGAATGACTTGTAGCTCATATACCTGTAGAGTGTTATACACCCTTTGGGTTAATGGGAGGCGGTAGCTCCAAAATGATCTTGATCTTATTGTAATCCATGGAGATTCCGTTCTTGGACACAAAATGTCCAAGATTACTCCATGCTTAACCCAGAATTAACAAATTTGAGATGGTTTAGGGATATTCGATATAGTTGACACCGTGCAAAAACTAGTCTGTGGTTTTGAAGATGCTCGTTGATAGCTGACATCTTGCAAAAACTAGACTATGGTATTGAAGATGCTCATTGATAGCTAACATCTTGCAAAAACTAGTCTAAGGTATTGAAGATGCTCGTTGATAGTTGACATCTTGCATAAACTAGTCTAACTATCAAAGTTGGTTGTCCCATTTTGAATGAACACAAAGGTCATCTAGGAAAATTTCTAAGAATTCCCTTAGATATTCTTTAAAGGTTGTGCTCATCAATTGTTGGAATGTGGCTAGACCATCTGTGAGCCTGAAAGGCATCACCTAAAATGTGAATATGTCCCATTCAATGGAAGATGTTGTTTTCTGCTAGCCTTCAACTACAATAATTACTTGATTGTAGCTAGAGAATCTATCAAGGAAACTGTATGCTTCTTTGCCAGCTACTCTCTCCAAGATGTGCTTGGTGAATGGTAAAGGGTAGTGATAACGTCAAGTGGCGGCATTACCCTTTTTAAGGCCTACACATACTCGGATTTCCCATTCCTTTTTATTAAGATCACTATTGGAGACACCCATTCCATATGTTTAATCTCATAAATGAATCCTTTATCATTGTTTAATCTCAGAAATGAACCCTACATCCATTAGTTTTCAAATCCTTAGTGAATGATGTTGGTGTACTTAGGATTCATAAGGTATGGCCTTTGTCAGACTAGTTTAGCATTTTCTACCACCATCAAAATGGTGTGCTGCATGACCTCTAACGGTGCACCCCTCGTACCAAAATATTTCCAAGCTAAACAGTCTTCATATTCATGAAGGAGTGAGATAAAATCTCCCTCTTGTTTCGATATAAGGTCATCAATGATGCATACCGGTTTAGGATCTTCACTGTCTATTGATAGATTCACTTTGTTGACCTTAGTAGGCCCATCAAAACCTTGATTCTTACCTTATTCTACTATTCTTTTGTCTATTGTCATCCTCATCATCTTTCAATTCTTGTTTAGATGGTTGTTTATTACTAGCGGGAACCTCTTTGTTTTTAGCCCTAATGATCTTGGCTTTTGGAGGGTGTTCTTTCTATAGGTACCTTAACTCGGGTTAGTGTAGAGACCCAATTCAATGAAAACTCATGATGAGGAGGTGGCTCTAATAGACCTAAGCCATGTAGGTCCGACTTTACTTTAACTTCACCTTTCCTCTCCTCAGATGTTCTTAGCATATTAATAATCTCGAATGGTGCTATCATTTGTGGCACCTTCTGTTGAGAAACCATCTCAAGATCATGTGTTTGATATTGTGCATAGCACTAGCACATAGAGTGCTATAAAGAAAAGGGCTAGATGCCCTAGTGCTAACCCTAACCCTAAAAGGGTTTTTATATATTCTATAATTTCAACTAAATCTAGTGTACAGTTAGTCATTTGTGGTGTGCTCTCTAGCTGTGCCCTCTCTCCTCATCTCCACTCTTCTCCTCTCCCCTCTTCATATTTTATCATGGTATTAGAGCATGGTTTTCCCTTCTGTTGAGGCACCATTCATGAGAGTGATTGAGAGATTGAGCTTCCATCCTTTCATTCCATTAATGAAAGAAAATTTCCGTTCATTCCAAGAAAATTTTCATCCGTCTGAAGACTTTTCCATTCATTCTCTTTATTCCCTTGAGAGATTTCTACTGTGAGATCCCTTGTGAGAGAGGGAGACCTTTTTTGTGTTCCTTAGTTCATTGTGAGAGGTTTTTGTGAGAGTTCATTCATGAGTTTTCGATTTGTTTGAAAGAATTCCGTCTATTCTCTCCGATTCATTCCTTGAGTGTATTCCTTTAGAGATTTCATTGAAATCTTTTGAGATTTTTTCCAAGATAGATCTTCTGCATCTCGCAAACCTATCTCCCGCCAACAGCGTTCCACCAGCTACTCTCCATAGAGAAAACTGATGAACTGAGCTATGACTCAACCTCCATCTACAGCTTCAACAGGTGGTTCTCGAGGGCACACAACCCAGGCAGCATCACACCACAGCACCGAGCTCCTACGCGATAGCAGCTCAGCTACACCATCCACAACAACGAACAAATGACCTTTTGCTTGCAGCAAGATCAACGAACTCTAATCGATTAACGCTCCTCAGCGGCTGCTCCAGCCCATCAACTACGTCTTTGACTCAAGCTGCCATAGCCAGCCAGTCAGGCCTAAAACATCGCCAACACAAACCTCTATGCCTCCTACGTGCGGCTCTTAGCTCCATCTATACTGCAAACGACTCTAGTACGTCAAGCTCCCGACACCCGTGACCAGCCCCAAACCTGTGCCATCAACAATAGTATCCCTAGCCAGTGCCGCCCTCTAGATCTCGTAAATTAGCTGCCCAAGACACTCCTCAACCTGCTGAGTCGCTGAGCTGAACCTTTCTATGCCAACTTGAAACTAGGCCCTAATCAGCCTGGAAACAACTCCCAAAGTGCTGCCAATAAGATAAGCCAAGGCTTGTCCTGCCAGCCAGAAGGAGGCACCAGAAGCTAGGCGGCTGGGGTAGAAACATCTAGAGAAGGAGGGCGACACAACCACTGGACATGACCTCTCCAGCTATCTTCTTGAACAGCGGCTCACGACGGACATCAATGACAATGGAATTTTTGATAGATTTGGATGAAATCTTCAAGATTCTGTCACCTAACCATATCCACCCATGGGTTGGTTGAAACTTTAACACGTGGCATCTCATTGACCCATGCCACATCATCAAGGAAAATCTTATCTACCACATCATCAGCCTTATCTACCACCTGGCACCATTGCCACGTGTGCACAATTGAGCTCAGTGTCACGTCAACATCTTGTCAGCATTGCGACATCATCCAATTGACATGTGGCCTCTGACTACCACGTCACCCTACCAGCTCATCCAAGCCACATCATCAAGGCCATGTCATCACCTGATCTGCCACATGGATTGTCACACTGGCAGTGCCACATGGGCATGATCTGAATCAGTAGGTACAGTCAACATCCCAATCAAAGTCAAGTACCATGTCATCAGTGACACATGTGACTGCTACATCAACTAGTGCCCAGTTAGCACTACCACATGGCACTGATCCCCTGCAGGCACACTGAGCACCGCATGTGCACCTCGTTGCCACATCATTATTGTTTCACAGGCACACCTCTTGCTAAGCATAGGCTTTGCATGTGACTCTGAGTGCCACATCATCACTAGCACCCTTTTAGCCCCTCCACCTAGATCAAGCCATATCTCTTGATCTAGGAAGAATTTGAGAGTGCTCTAAAATGAAAAAACGCTCATTTTTTCATGCTCTACATGCTCATCACATCACGTATACATTTTGGTACAAGTATCACACACTTTTGAGCCTCGATGACAAATCCACTTCTTGCACGCACATCAGCCTCTACATCGACGTATCTGACCCAGCACCTAAAGCAAACAAAGAAAATGAATTATTTGTTGCTTTTACATCGCTTAATGGTTGGTCTAGATCTAGTTCATAGTAAATTAGATCATCCATAGCAGAGAGAACTCCAAAGCAGCCAATCGAAGCAATGCCGAGAAATTCCTAAATAGTTCTTACTTGGAGTCAGTCCCTTTGCTCACATGTGTTTTCACATCATCACATTACTTGAAACCTGATGTTCCACAGTTCAGTGAGCAAACTTCATAGTGTTCAGAGGTTTGACCAATTGTTTAGTGGTAGGCAGATAGCACATGATTTGATTTTTCACACACATGCCATCGTTGTAAACCCTCTTGGCTATTTTCTGGCATTGTGCACTTTATTCAAGCCTTGTAAAGCCTCTTGGCTATTCCCAGCATCATTTTCCACAAAACCTGTAACAGATTGGATTATATATTGTAGTTCTATCTTCACTGTTGACAGTTCAGATTCCAGTTGATCCAGTCACTCTTTTGCAATTGATTTAGACAGTGATTTCACATATACTTTAAGTGCGTTTCTTGCATCATGTCTATGATTAGAAACCTCAATTTGGAGGCATCTACTAAGCTAGACAACTCCAATTATGGCACGTGAAAATACCAAATGGGGACCATTCTAGTACTTCAAGATAAATGGGAGTATGTCGATGGGTCTACACCTAGACCATTGGATGATCCAGCCAACAGTAGCTCTACTCCACCTGTTGCCACAGCAGCACCAGCAACAAGATCTACAGCGGGATCTACAGCTACATTAACAGTGACTGCACCTATAGCAAATCATGCCCCATTGCTCGAGCACAGGCAGAATGGGACAAGAAAGACAAGTATGCATATTATTTGATCAAGCAGAATGTGCAAGATGTCATACTAGGATAGCTCAACACAATCAAGACATCAAAAGAAGCATGGGATATGTTCGCAACTCTCCATGAGTCCAAGAACACTTCTAGGATTATCACACTAAGAAACCAGATAAACCAGAGTTTTCGCAACAGCAGTGAAACTAGTCATGCTTACGTATTCAAGATTAAGGATTACAACAATCACCTCGCAACAGAGCAGGAGAGACCATGAATCCAACAGAGATGGTTCAAGTCATCCTGAATCGACTAGGAGAGGAATATGAGAATCTAGTCCAGAGTATTTCCATCCAATGGCAAATTAGGACACTAGAAGAGCTCTAGACAATTTTACTTGGTGAAGAACTCGACACAAGGCATTCACGCACACAAAGGTCATTCCAAGGATCAAGCATTCACAGCTTCAGATAGAAGCAAAGGTAGAGGTAGATCAATATATTGCTAGAGCAACCCAAGCCCGTGAGTGACACTGTAGCTCCCTGTGCTCACGAGATGTGATATAATGGCGAGCCAAAGCTTCCGACCTTCCTTCGACTAGCAAAACTAAAAACAAGAATTGGCCAGCCACGAAAGTTGATGGCGCATCCTCACTTCCTGGCACATTAACAAGCTCTCACGAGCTCATGATCACTCGTTCAATCAAAAAGCTATAAATTGGATCGACAGCTTCCTTTGCTCATCAACGACCTCTAGGGCAACTCTAAACTAACGAAACAAGATGGGCAACTCCCACTGTGAAATGAACACAATGTTCATGAAAAACACGATCCATTAACAAGCTCTCACGAGCTCATGATCACTCGTTCAATCAAAAAGCTATAAATTGGATCGACAGCTTCCTTTGCTCATCAACGACCTCTAGGGCAACTCTAAACTAACGAAACAAGATGGGCAACTCCCACTGTGAAATGAACACAATGTTCATGAAAAACACGATCGTGTTTTTCATGAAAAACACAATCAACTCCCACCCTTCTTATCGATGCGCAAACTGACAATTTCTCATCACGCTTCCTAGCTCAAGAGTGGATGGATGCTATCGAGGTATTCATGCTTGAATCTATTATGTGTGTGGAGCTGGCTTCTTGGCAAGAAGTAAAGGTGAAATTTTTGTAAGGGAGACTCCCTTAGGTTGCATCAAGAGGTTCTAGCCATGGTAAAGGTTGCAATGCAGTACAGAGTGAAAAGGAAGCACTTAATCTATTGTGAGGGGAGGGGGATGATTGACGGATGGCGGAGAAGGGGGAAATTGACCCAAGAAGAGGGATCCAATGTCAGGGAGGCGTTAATGAAGGGGGGAGAGAATCCTGTTGGAGTAATATCTTAACATGTAGGTCTAGCTCAAGTTGGTGCCTGTCAAAACTCTTGGAAAATTAAATTGTTCACAAGATCACAACTGAGAACTAGATCCTACTTGGGATGTGCACACATACGTAAATGTAAAGCACCACAGTTAGATCTGGAATAGATAGCAGAGAGGACCCCAAATCACAATACGTGGACAACAGAGTGCTGCCCACTAGTGCTGGTTCTGAGGCCACAAAGTGTTGCCCTAATCCTTTTCACTGGCTACGGGAGGAGCCCAAAATTCAGACTCAGCAGAGTTCCCTTTCTGCCTCTGTATGTTCCGCTCACTATGAGCCCTATACACACGCTAAGGTACTACTACTCCAGGTGCCTGAGTCACACCCTGTGTCTGCATCTTCTCTAGTGCCTTTGGTGCACTCTGCAGCCTGGTGCAGATGGCTGATTCTCTTCCCATGCTACTGCCTCTTACAAGGGGGCTTTACATAGGGAAGCAAGCCCCTGAAGCAGGCCGGCTGGCCTCTTGCCCAACCGACCCAGGCTGTTGGCTAGCTGACTGGGTCTACCGGCTGGCCGACCCAATCTGTGGAATGGCCAACCAGAACAGCACTTGGGGACCTACAACCCCCTATAGCCTAGGTCTTTCCCCACTCCTGCAACCCACATAATGGGCTGTTTGCTGAGCCTTGTTCTTAGCCTGTGTCCTTTTCCTCCAGGCCCATGAGCAGCCCTAATGAAGGGCAGCTCCATGGCAATCCAATGTGAACTATTTAGCCTGTTGTGGAGGTATAACCAAACCTAAGAAGGATATCTCCATGTTGTCCATGTGGTAACCTGAATGGCTGCCCATTGGTGTCAAATAGAGAGGAGTGAGTCACCACAGCACCAGCCCAACCATTGGGAAGAGTAGTGAACCGAAGGGGCCATCATGCTACAAGTGGCGCTCCCCCGTGATCGCCTCATTTGGGGGCTTAAAAACAGTGAGTTGACCCTAATTCTCTAACAAATCCATCACACATGGGAGAGAGGGGAGGGACCTTAAATGAGGGCTAGGTGTTTGTTACGATACAGTGTCCTCAGACTTATGGATATTGTATCTATGTGCATATAAATCCATACATACATATGTATGTATGTAGAGAGATGTCATGAGCCCCCAGACACATTAATCTCTATTGCCAATGATAAAAATCTCTTCTACCTTTACTTGAAGAGAGCTTTTGAAAATAATCCTCCTTTCCACTTCATCTTGTTATTCAACTTCGCTGTTTGGCTAGCATTATTGAGTGCCTTACAATCTACAGAAAGCTTACCGTTGATGTATTTTCATCCAATCTGTGGGCAGGTTTTGCACACTGACCCTGCATGCAGATTTGAATCTAGGTTTTCAGCAGACCTTGTTCCTTTGAGTCCTAGTGACGATGCTTCGTGGCCAAATTCCAGGGTCTCATCATTAACCGTGAGGTATTTCACTGTGGATCTTGCATTCAGACTGCTGATCATGCAATGTATCACGCTTGACCCTCCGGGGGTTTTGCATGTGTAACCTGCTGTATAACTTCTCAAGGAAGAGGGAGAGTAACTCAATCCCAACAAAAGGAAAGAAGGGAAATGTGAAATGCACTTACAATCACATATTAGAAGAAAACAAAAGAATGTCTCATAAGCACAGCCATCCACACACACAAAAAAAAAATGCTTCCTCCAAATCTGTGAGAAAATGGGCAGTATACATTTTCAATTATAACTTCTTGATAAAACATTTCTGTTAAGCCTACTTCTGTTGCCAATAGCATGATTACAGGAGAGTTTTGCTTGCAAGAAATTCAGCAAAGAATTTCATTGTCTGTGACAAAAGCTTAGTAGATCAAGCAAAATCAGCCCGCAGCCCACATGCAACATTTCTAAGGGCAATGAGTTAACAGCCTTAAGAGTCCGCATCCTTATTTTCGGTTGCTTTTTTGCCCAGCCATCCAGCAACAATAGGTGTTAGAGCAACAGTAGGAGGAAATCGGATTGGAGAAGCTGCTTTGTGAGCTGCATAAGCCAAGGCAAATGTTCCCACTGTTTCTCCAGTTTCGTTTGTTTGGATTCCAAACTGTAGATGACAAAACAGAGAATTACAATATCACCACTCTGAGCCATGATGACATGAATCACAAAACTTAGACATTTTTCCCATAAGATCATAAAATAATGCATACCTTTTCAAGCAAACTTGCAACGTCAACACCTGAACTGATGAGTACATAGCAAAGACCAAAAGAAATCACTGACAGAGAAATGGAAGTAGCCAAATAAGCCCCTCCATATCTAGCAAGCAGCTCTTTTGCTTGATTGGTTTTTTTCTCTCCTCCTTCCTCTTCCTTGTCACTCTTCGAAGTGAAGATCTGGAAAAAATAGGAGCCACCAATTACTTACAGGTGAAGTTTATCTTCATGCAAAAAAACTGAATTTCAAAGGAAACAATAACAGAGACTAGAGTAGGCGTTGTAACACACAAGGGAGCTAACTCACTCTCCCTGAGTCTCTCTAGCTTGCTATCTAACAATAAGTGCAGAAGTGTGTACTGAACTTGAAAGGCCACGTCAATGAATGCGGGATTGCATTGAAACTGCCCCCCTCTCTGTAGAGAGTATTTACTGTTTTTATTACTGTTTTGCCAATAGGCCAAACACAGCTGTTGCCCAAAGGGCTAAGAAAGAGCTGTAGATGAAGGGAGATGCCTTCTTATAGATGGAAATGGAGAGAAGCAGAGTGGTCCTCTTCTCCCTCTCCCTATCTGCTGCTCAAGGTCTGATGGTCCTCCCTGGAGCTGCTGAAGGCTGTCTGTCGGCTACTGAGGCTGCACTGAAGCTGATGCAAGAGGAGGGGCAGAAGCCTTATATCGGTTCTAGGGCTGGCATCAGCTGACTAGTATGTGGGCTACCCCACTACCACAGATGCCTTCTTATAGATGGAAATGGAGAGAAGCAGAGTGGTCCTCTTCTCCCTCTCCCTATCTGCTGCTCAAGGTCTGATGGTCCTCCCTGGAGCTGCTGAAGGCTGTCTGTCGGCTACTGAGGCTGCACTGAAGCTGATGCAGGAGGAGGGGCAGAAGCCCTCTTTATATTGGTTCTAGGGCTGGCATCAGCTGACTAGTATGTGGGCTACCCCACTCCCACAGAGGCCCCCAACTGGTACAGGCCTGCTGCCGACTTTCCATCTGTCACTGCCAACCTGGCAGTCAGTAGCTTTGCTGAGTCAACAGCATACCACCGACCTCGTCCCTGCCATACCTGTCTGCTTCTGCACATGCTTCCTTACCTGCTGTTAATGACTGTGCAGCATGTGGCAGCCACATGGGCTTGTGCTGTCTTTTGTTGTGGGCATAGTTACCAGGGAATGGGACCGTTCCGGAAATTCAGGTGTCAGAACGGGAATGTTCCGGGAAGGGGGAACAGGGGAACGAAAACTGGAATGCCATGTCATACACGACACGTCATCATATGACATAAAACTTTGCTAGAAAATGAAAGAAGCTAACATTTTACAGCTTTAAACTTCTATATAAGCTCTAAAATACCCATTTGAAACTTTCCAAGAGCCTTTTTTTTAAAACGTTCTGGGGCCATTCCGGTTCCGCCTTGCTTCCTGGAATGGCGTTCCAGAAGTTCCGGTTGTCGGAATGCCATTTCCTGGTAACTATGGTTGTGGGACTGCAGTGGGCTGAGTAGGTGGCAACAATGCCTGGGGCTGCAGATGCCCATGACATCTTCAGCTGAAGCTGGAGCTAGGGAAGATACAAAGCCTCCTTCTATGCTGTGAGGAGGAGATGATCTTTCATGCCTTGTCGACCCATGGTGCATTTTAAAGTCCCTAAAGAGATCCACTCTTACTTGAAGTGGGTCTTTGTGTTTGAAATGACCCAACAAAGGGTACGCACAGCGGAAGACTGATAGTAATGCCCAAGAGCTCACACAGTGTGCGTGTGGGGTGTGGAATCACAAACTTCTTATGTGCATAGATGTGCAGGCCAGTAAATAGACAATGCTTAGAGACAAATATAAAAGCAACTCTTTATATTTCCGTCCGTCCACAAAGTAGGACAGGATACAATACCAACAAGTTCTCCTACTAGATGCCAAGCACTTCTAGATCTCTGAGCCCGCACGGTCCACCTCCAGCATATGTAGACTCTCTGTCTCGATCCCTTCCACCTTGCTGTCCAGAAGCCAGCCTAGGTGGGCAGCACCTCTAGCTTAGTCTGCAGTTAAAACTGGGTCACCTTCACCTCCTGAATGTAGGCCCAAGGTAGGTCCTTCTATTCTCCTATCTGCTGGTTGAGGCTGCTCCAAGTGATGTAAAATGAGGGCATGGAAGCCCTCCTTTTATAGGGCACAAGGCCCCCTTGAATGGACCGACCAGCCAGCCTCATCCTGGCCAACCAGTCTGCTTGCTGGCCGACCTGGTTGGCTGGATGCCTGCTCATTCATTGCGCCAAGCAGGCCACCATAGCCAGAGACTGTTCCGTCCTTCTGTCAGGCCTGATGCAGGCCCCGAGCCTGCCCATATCCTCTGCCAGACAGTTCGCCACATGGCTGCCTCCAGCCTGCTCATCTGCTGCCTCTTCTGCAGGTCCATGGCCTGCACTTTGCTTTGACAGCTGCCCACATGGCAGCTCATGTGCTGCCCATGTGACAGCCCCAATATCTCCAGGTCTACCTCCCCCAAGCTCTCCTCATAAGGGGGCTTACAGATGGGGAGGTGACCATTCCAACACTTAGAACAGTCTACAATTCCAAACATTATAGATGCTCAAACCAAGGGAGAGTTGCTCAATGTGGAGGGTTTGGATCTTTCAACATTGAGTGGCATATGTTTGGAGCCTTGAAAACATTGAAGTGCATGTTTGGAGTCAAGACAAGTGCAAATGCAACATACCCATGTCTTTTATGCATGCATTCCCAAGTAGGGAAGAACACAAAAAATAGTAAAAGCAATGTATATGATAAAAAATACCAATGTAGCAATGGTGTTATGACTTGTGATAAAGAGAGTGCACCAATCGAGACAAAATTGATGAAAATTGGGATGAAAATTTAAACATCCCGCTAGAAAGAGTGCATTTTGGTGTGTTGCATGCAGAGATGCGCTTGCTCTTGTGCGCGAACATCACAACATACAAGCGCCTGTGATTACCTATATCCTTTTTGAACCACTGAAGCAAAATCTGCCATATCACTGTCAATGCAAGGGCCACCTAAGCTTCAGCCAAGACACATGGAACACTAGAAATTCCGGATGTTTTGGGCAGGGTGACCAATCCAGAGGAAAGAGAGTTGGCAAGATAAGAGACCAACTTGCATGCATATTGTTTGATCCAGGGGCTGCAGACAATTTTATTTCAGAAGATTTAGCCCTGAGGCTGGGGATAAAGACAAAAGAGTTGAGCAGGGCCCTTGATGCTTGTGGGGACCCTGTGCCAATTACTCCCTTGATAGGGAAGCTCCGTCTTCATGCACAAAACTATGTTGATCATGAGGATTTCTTCATTTCCCCACTTAAACATCATGATGTAGTTTTGGAATGCCTTCGTTTCATCGCAAGGCAGTGAAGTTAACCCTACCTTGTATCTATTGTTTCAATTGGAAAAGCAATAAGTATGCAGTTTCAGCATATATGGTTTTTATAAAAGAAAGAGATGTTGAAATGCATGCTGAAACGAATAAGGCAGATAAAGATAAGTTTCAGTTTCTTGTACACTTTAAAGATTGTTTTTCTAATGCTTTACTAGGGGAGTTACCCCCTGAGAGACCTGAAGACCATGGCATAGAGCTTATTCCTGAGAGTGAGTCACCTAATAGGCCCCCATACAGAGTTAGTACAACTCAGCAAGAAGAAATCATGGGCCAAGTGCAGGACTTGTTATCCAAAGGACTGATTCAGCCAAATTCCTCTATTTTGTTCCCCTGTACTTCTTATACAGAAGAAAGATGGTTCATTTCATATGTGCATTGACTATTGCGAAATGAACAAGATGACAATCAAGAACAAATTCCCAATTCCGCGCATCAATGATGTGCTGGACCAGCTTAATGGAGCTTCAATTTTCAGCAGGATGAGTGGTTATCACCAAGTCAGGTACAACCACAAGATGTGCACAAGATAGCATTTCGCACTACTTTTGGGCTGTATGAGTATCTTGCGATGCCTTTTGGGTTAACAAATGCCCCGGCTAACTTCAACAAGATGATGAATCGTATCTTTCGCCCTCATAGACAATTCACAGGTACTTTCTTTGATGACATTATTGTCTTCTCAAAGTCCGAAGAAGAGCACAAGGAACATCTTGCTATTGTTTTCCAAGAGCTATGAAATCACCAGCTCTATGCAAACAACAAGAAAAGTGAATAAGAGATCCACTATTTTGGGCATATAATATCCAAATATGGGATACGGATGGATCCAGCAAAGATCCAAGCCACGCAGGAATGGCAAGAGCTGAAAACTGTGCATGAAGTCCGTAGTTCCTAGGCCTGTGTTCATACTATAGAAGATTCATAAGGCATTTTACGGATATCGCCACTCCACTTCATGACCTAACCAAGAAAAATGCAGCTTTCAGATGGTGGACTCCACAGAAGAAAGCATTCACTACACTCAAAGAGAAGCTGACCACAGAGCCAATTCTCATAGTTCATCATTTGTATCAGCCTTTTGATGTGGATTGTGATGCTTGTGGAGAGTGTGTTGGAGCTGCATTGCACAAGAATGGTCATGTAGTGGCCTGCGAGAGCCGAACACTTTGGCATGCCGAGAGATATTTGAGAATCTACGAGAAAGAGTTGTTGGTTGTGATTCATGCCCTCCATACTTAGTAGCATTATCTTTAGGGTGCAGACTTTAGAGTAAAGACTAATCACCAAAGCCTGAGATATTTCTTGACTCTGACTAAGCTCTCCAAGAAGCACATGAAATGGGCAAATATGCTGTCAATGTGTCATTTTCAGATTGTCCATACTCCGGGAGCTCAGAACAAAGTGACAAATGCTTTGTCTCAAAGACCTCAGGTGAACAATGTAACTATTGGCTATCATAAGGATCTGGAAGAGATGAGAGCAATATACCAATGATGCAAATTTTGGTGAGACTTTGCAGCAAGTGAAGAGGGGCAATCCACCAATCACTACTCCCTGAAAGATGGGTATCTAATGAAAGATGATTGCTTATGCATCACCTCAAAGATGAGGCAAAAGATTCTGGAGGAATGCCATGCACCTCCGTATGATGGGCATAGAGGAATTGCAGCTACAACTCAAGCATTAGAGAGGTATTTCCATTAGCCAGCGATGTGAAAAGATGTACATCAATTTATTACAGAATGCCTCACTTGTCATAAGGTCAAATATGAGAGGCCGAAGGCACCTGACCTACTCATGCTTCTTCCAGTGCCCCAGGCACCATGGGAAAGTATCGCAATGGACTTCATTTTTTATTTGCCAAGATCAAAGTCTGAGAATGATGGGATTTGGACTATCATTGATAGATTCCAAAAGCAGGCTCATTTCATTCCAATACGCAAAACTATAAAGGCAAATCATATGGCTAAGGTTTTCATGGCACAAATCTTTAAGCACCATGGTATGCCTAAGTCCATTGTCAGTGATCGAGATCCTAGAATGACCAATCTATTATGGAGAGCCCATTTTTATAATATGGGGACGAATCTGAATTTTTCTTCTTCTTTCCATCCCCAGACAAATGGTCAAAGCGAAGTAGCAAATTCTACATTGTTGGATTTATTAAAATGCTACGTGGCTGACCAAAATTCAGACAGGAAAAAGTACCTACCACTGGTGAAGTTTGCATATAATAATACAGTTGACAACTCCATAGGGAAAGCCCCCTTTGAGGTCATCTATGGGAAGGTAATTATGCCACCTATCCAGAGAACCAAAGATGAGATATTTGCAGCTGATCAGTTTGTCAGAGACCTCCAGACAGCTTTCAGCCATGCCGGACAGCAATAGAAAGGTTTTACAAAAATGCATAAGAGGGCTCTAGATAAGCAAAGTTGGATCTCAAGCGAGGGGATTGGGTGCTTTTAAAGTTCGAAAAGCTAGGCTCCGCAAGCTTAAGGGAAAAGAAAAAGTGTATGCAAAGTTATCTCCCAGGTATTATGGCCCTTTCAGGGTTACAAATGAGATTAATGAGGTTGCATACAGATTAGCATTGCTAGAGCATTGGAGGACTCACAATGCCTTTCATGTGAGTCTTCTAAAGAAATATCAAGGACTAGAGCCTACAGAGTTAGTAACTAAGGATCCACCGAAGTGGATGAGCTGGAGGAGGTCCTTCAGCCAGAGCAGATTGTGTACCATACTGTACGCAAAGGACCCCAAGGCAAGGAATTTTACAAGTGCCTTGTAAAATTCAAGAACTATTCAGCATTGGATGCTGATGAGGATATGTTGTCTGATCATCCACAACTCCTAGATATTTCCAAGGAATCTTTTCAGTTGAGGTCAATTGAATAGAAGCCGAGGGGATGTCACCAAGTTGTAAATACTCCAAAAGTCAAAGTTCCAATTGACCATTTATTTGATCATAATTAAAGAGTCTCTCATTTATTTAATTATGTTCAAAGAGTTATCTTTTATTGGTCAAAGTACTAACTACGGTCAAAGATACGTAACTCTAGTTAAGTAAGCCTAACCTTGGTTATTAAGACTTGGCTTAGGCCAAGATGGTTAACTATGATTAACCAAAGAACCACAGCGCTAACTTCGGTCAGAGAGTGTTGACTTAGGTCAACGAGACTTGGCTTACGCCAAGAGGGTTAACTTTGGTTAACCAAGATGTGCCAACTTCGGTTGGAGAGACTTGACCATATTTAGGGCGCTTCGACTCTCGGTCAAGCCCTTTAATTATGATCAAGCGAGTTAACCTAGGTCGACCAGAGAAATTGTTCTATGTTGTGTTCACATGTTTTGCTTGGTGGGGACGCTCACAGAGACTAGGATTGCTCTAGAATGTATTTGCATGCAAAAGCGCTAATGATTAATTGATGGGTGCCATGGCTATGTGCGCTTTAATTAATTGTTGCGGGTACCAAGAGGAATTTAAGGCCCAATGTGCACTTTAATTAATTATTGCAAGTACCAAGAGGGATTGAAGGCCCAAGCAATATGGAGCCTAGCGAACGACCAGGAGGTGTTCGCATAACCCAATGCTATGAAGACCCCAAAATTTGCCCTTTGAGGTATGTAATTAGAGTTAGTCTAGGATTTGGACAAGTGGCATGTTGCCAAGAAAGAATGAGCTTGTGAGCTCTTTTGTAAAATGGATTCACGTAGGAATTCAAGCAAGCAAGGCAGCCCGTGTGCTCTATTGTACTCTTGTACTTAGATTCTCTTAATGAATAAAATCCTTCGGGGGGAACCACCCCAACAAGTTGTGCTGGGCCTTAATGTTTGCAGAGAGGGGGAGTGAGAGACAGAGAGTTTGAAAAGAATCTACCTACACTGTTTTGACAAAGGATTTTGTAAGAGAAGAAGGTTTCACACGATACTCTACTTCGATCAATGAGAAAGTTACCATCTGCTTGACCAAGAAATAACTCCTGATCCAAGGATAAAACATATTCTATAGTAGAATCGTGAATCAACATCTCCACCCCAATCTGAGTATCCTTCAAGCTTAGCTCCCTTGGAGTAGAAGATGCCAAAGTCTTGAGTTCCCTTTACATAGCAAAGAACTCGCAACCTAGCTATCCGATGTGATTGATGATGTGACAAGGAGAACTGCTCAACATCCCGATTGTAAAAGAAATGTTTGGGCATGTGTTGGTGAGATAAAGAAGGCATTCCACCAATATGTTTCATCAACCAAATGAGAAGAATCATGTTTGAAGGGTTTGCTCCCTGAATCCACCAATGGAATTGCTGGACTAGTGTCTCTCGTGTGAAAGGTCCAAGCAATACTTGTACTTGCTATGAAAGATCCCATTAACAGTCCTCAATCTCCATTCCAATGAAGTAATGAAGCTCTCCTACATCTGTCATCACAAACTCGTCTTGAAGCATGACCTGTGTATGCCTGTCTCACTGCGGTATGAGTAGACCCTTGCCCTTATCCTCTGGCTTGGGCTTTAGAATGTCAAGGAGTATTATCATGGACTCTTCTTCCTCGAAGACGACATCTTTGCTCACCACTACGACCTTAGTAAATTTTGTTAAGGTTTCCTAAACCCTCAAAATTAAGGTGAATGAATCGCTTGTCTTGGCTTTACCGGATCAAGTTGACCATTTGTGGTTGAGGCTGATGATTTTTGCAGTAGGTGCAACTTTATTCCAGGAAGATTGTGTTGGAACAGGGTTGGTCCGTCCCAATCTGTAAGCCCCCCATATGAGGGGAGCAAAGGGTGGGTGAACCACAAGATGACATGGCTGCCACATGACATGGCCAGGACTTATACTGCATATGGGCAGCATGGTCACAAGAAAACAAGAGATGGGGCTGCCATGTGGGCAGCCAGTCCAAGGACATACCCAGAGGTTTGGCATGGAGGACAGAAGTGGTACAGAACTGCCATGTGCATGCCAACAGCAGGACCAGATCTGCACAGGAAAACAGGTGATGACACCAGCGATGATGTCAGCAGGTCTAGGGGCCAGTAGAGCAGGCTGTACGGAAGTGTTTGCTGCAGGTCTGGAGCCCGGAAGAGGCCAGGCAGATGAGGAACAGGTGCAGCAAAGAGGTGCATTGTTTTAGAAGTTTAGGAGGCCCAGAAGGGCCTGCATCAGGTCGGGTTTTAAAGCAGGCCTGCCTGGGCCAGTGGCAGCCTGCCATGTGGCCAGGCAGGGCTTGAATGCATCAGTTTATGCACCCTCACCAGGGGGGACTTTACAAGCCAGCCAACTCGGTGGGCAGGGCTGTTTGGGTCGGCCTAAATCCCCCTACCAGGTCGGTTGGTTGGGAGGCATCCAGCCCCTATTTAAGGAGGCCATTGGGGCCTCACTTCTCATCCAACAGAGCAGCAATCAGCCAGCAGATTGTGTTAGAGACTCACTGTTCATTCAGCCATCCAGTGTAGGACAGAAAGCCTCTGTTTTAGGCTGTGCTGTGCACTCAGATTTGGCATCTTCTGACAGAGAGAATTCCTTCAGCTTGTCTCAGCACTTGGCTGAGTTTTGTATTGCTCCCCTGGAGCCAGTTTTCTGCCCACCATCCGGTGGATGAATATATTCTCTCTCTGTCTAAGTTTTCTCTGAGTGAGTATTGTATCTGTGATCAGTTTTCTGAGTTGAGTGTTGCTAGAGCGGGAGAGATCTTGGCTGGAGGTTAGAGTGATTCTTTCCTTCTTTTTTCTAACATGGTATCAGAGCCATAGGCTCCCGACTCTTCCTCATCAATAACACTCTCTGAAGGAAGGAGTTCCTTGGCTGTAAGGCAACTCTGTTTTCAGCTCAGTTCAGTACAGAAGGTCAGTTCATTTATTTCTGTTTCAGTTTTTTTTTCAAGTTCTGTAGCTATTCACCGAGATGGATCAGCGATCAGAAGCCTCTACATCCATTACTCGTCCTTCCTCCTCCAGTCATCTTCCTTCTTCATTTATCCCTAATTTCGGTGAAGCTGGAAAGCTTGATGGTACAAACTTTCCAATCTGGAAAGTCAAGATCCGAAGCCATCTGTTGGCACGGAGGTTGTGGAAGATTGTCAATGGGACTGAAGAAAAGCCGGAGGATATTGTGGACAAGAGAGGTGAAGTTCTAGCTGAAGCAGATGCAGATGAACTCTGTGCATGGGAGGAGAGGGATGCTCAGGCCTTAGCAATGCTTATAGGCACGACAGCAGATTCTGTTATTCCTCATATCCAGTTGGCAGAAACGTCTTCAGAGGCGTGGACCATACTGAAGGAGCTGTATGAAACCGATAATACAGCTCGTATCATCACATTGCAGCATGTTGGGGTAAAGGCACTGGCCACCCTATGTAAATAGTACTTTATGTTGTACTTTAGTGTAGGACACTTAAGTACACTAAGTACACATTTGTACTTAGTTGTACTTAAGGGTTACTACCTTATCCATAATATATATGTGTGTACTTGGGGAGGTACCACTCACTCATTGTGATTATCCCCACTAGTGTGTGTGTGCAGTGAGTCTCTCTACTCCCTACTCTATCTCCCTCACAATCTATCAACTGGTATCAGAGCCAACGGGCTCTCTCTCTCCCTTCACTTCCACTCCCTCCTCTCCCTATCCTACCCCTTCCGTACGGACCGATCCGTACGGCCGTACGACGTCCGTACAACCGTACGGACGGATCGCGAAGGGCGCAGGCAACGCGCGAACGTCGGCTGCAACGGCGGCTGGCGCGGCTGCAAGGGCGCAGGCAACGCGCGAAGGCGCGGCTGCAACGGCGGCTGCAAGGGCGCAGGGCGCGGCTGCACGTCGCAGGCAAAGGCTGCAAGGCGTGGCTGCAAGGCGCAACGGCGCAGGCCAGGGCTGAAAGGTCGCAGGCGGCATACGCGTAGACAACGCGAATCGAGAGCGGGTCAGCGAGCTGCAAGGCCGAGCGGGATAGGCGTGGGCGAGCTGCAGCGCTTGAGAAGGAGATTCGTGGCACTCGGGAGTGAGCCGTGCGTTGATTTCCAGCGGGCACACTTCTCTGTGCACCAACGAATCAGCAATTTTCTGTGTATTCCAACATTTGGCCAGTGAAGGGTGACACTGTGTATGCATTGTCACTTGCAATGTGTATGCTTGATACTTGGACAGAAACACATGCTTTTGTCAGGAATGTGACCCACACATGCAGTTGATGCCATTTACTATGTCAATGCACGGAATGTGCTGCCAATTCAAGGGGCTTTTGATGCTATTATGCTTGTGACAAATGCTTTAGCTTGTTGCTGCAAGTACAATCACATTTGGTACAGATTTGGTCGATTTTGACCAAGTTTGACTTTACTCAAATTTGGGGCTTTTGCAGCCTGACCGGCAATTTGTCAAGTGGGAGCACTCTACATGCATCAGGCTATCTTGTGGAGCACTATTATGCTTTGAAAGTGCAAATTTGACTTACAGTGTTTGGTCAAAGGTCAATCTCTCAAATTGGAGGTCACAGCCCTGATTTTCTTCATGCATTCAAAGGGCTTTTGAGCCACCTTACTTCCAAACTGCAAATTCAGTTGGGGGGGAAGTTTATGAAGCATATGGAGGTCTAAAATCAGGGATTTTCAACAAAAAAATCAGAGATTTACAGTTACTGTTTTTTGACAGTCCGGGACTGTCAAACAGCAGGTTTGACCATATTTGACTATCAGAAAAGTCAAAAGTACTGCTGTTTTTATTATATCAGTTCTGGGATTTTTCTGGAGCGATTTGACGCAGCTGTACCGCACTTTCGCCAGCGAAAAAGACAGGAACAGCTTGCTGTACTGTTTCTGCAGCAAGTGGGAGAAAAATATTCAGTTGGTTTTGTGCCACTGAAACAGTACCAAGTTCACTTTTGATCGTACTTCCGCTGCGGGAGAATTTTCTTGGAGTGACTAGTGCTTAATTGCACGACTACAGGGAGTCAAACTCTACTTTCTTTACCATGAGTTCCGGCAGCGACGTGTCGTCCTTGTTTCAGATAAAGAAGCTCGAAGGAGCTAAAAATTACGACATATGGAGGACACAATGCTACAATGTGCTGATGCAGAAGGACCAGTACAAGCCTATAAAGGAAAAGGGTGTTAAGCCCCCCAACGTTACTGATGAGCAGTGGGAGAAGATGGACGGCTTGGCCAGGTCGACCATTATGCTTACAGTTGTTGATTCACTGGTTGTAGGCATCAGGGATGAACCTACTGCGTGGGAGATGTGGCAACGTCTTGAGGATACTTATGCCAAGAAAAGTGCCACGGGAAAAGCTTACTGGCTAAAAAAGCTTGTTGGTCTTCAAATGAAGGAGGGGACAGCTATGTCCACTCATATTATTGAGTTTAACAGCATATTCAGCCAGGTGATCAACCAGGGGTTGAAGCTCGATGATGAGCTGAAAGCTACACTCATCCTATGTTCTCTACCTGAGTCATGGGACACATTCAGGACTTCTACCAACAACTCAAAAGCCATTCTGTTATTTGCAGATGTGGAGAGTGCTCTTCTACAGGAAGAGATGAACAGAAAGAACAATGCTATTGGGAAGTCAAATGCTTTGAATGCACGCAGCAGGTCCAAAACACGTGGAAAAGACAAAGAAAGAGAGAGGAGCAAGTCCCGCTCTAAGAGTGATCTTGTATGCAACTATTGTGGCAAGAAGGGACATATTGAGAAAAAGTGTTTTCAAAAGAAGAATGACCAGAGAGCCAAAGAAGGCAAGGCTCAAGGCAAGTCTAAGGGCAAAGAAAAAGAGGAGCTGAATGTTACTTATGTTAGTGACAGTGACAGTGGACATGAGATATGTTTCACCTCTTCACTGGAGGCTCATACACTTCATGCTGGTGATATGTTTTCCTGGATTATAGATTCAGGTGCTTCCTTTCATGTGACATCCTACAGAAATCTGTTTGTCAGATATGCAGGAGGGCAAAAGGGAGTTGTCTTTCTTGGTGATAACCATGCATGTTCTATCATTGGCATAGGTGATGTCAGGCTTGTTCTTGAAAATGGCCAGCAGTTGATGCTCAAAGGGGTCAGGCATGTTCCTGAGGTGAAGAAAAACTTGATTTCCACAGGGTTGTTGGATGACGATGGTTATCATACCACCTTTGGCAGTCAGAAATGGAAAATCAGCAAAGGGGCAATGGCTATTGCCAGAGGTCCTAAGGTTGATACTTTGTACTCACTTCATGCTGGACATTGCCCGCATTCTGATGTAAATGCCACCGAGCTGCCAAAGATTTCATTGTGGCATAGCCGGCTTGGCCATATGAGTATTAAGGGAATGGAGCAATTGGCTCATTTTGGTTACTTGCCGAGTCTAAAATATTCAGATTTAAAGAAATGTGAATTTTGTCTCTACGGTCGTCAAGTACAAATACCTCATAAGAGAAGATCAGATCAGAAATTACAGCTCTTGGAGCTAGTACATACAGATGTGTGTGAGATGCCTACACTCTCTTTAGGAGGTTCAAAGTACATACTGTCATTCATAGATGACGCCACCCGCAAAGTGTGGGTTTACACTCTCAGAAAGAAGAGTGATACGTTCAAGGCTTTCACTAAGTTTGTTGCACTGGTCGAAAATGAGACAGGCAAAAAACTAAAAGCCTTACGATCTGACAATGGTCGAGAGTATTTGTCCAAAGAATTTCAAGAATTCTGTGAGGCAAAGGGTATTCAAAGGGTGTTGTCTGCACCATATGATCCTCCACAGAATGGTACAGCTGAGAAAATGTTCAGGACCATTCAAGAGAAAGTCAGATCCATGTTGTCACATGCTGCATTGCCCCACACATTTTGGGCTGAAGCTGTAAAGACAGCTGTGCACCTTATTAACAGGTCACCAAACAAGAGACTATGTGGTGGTGTGCCTGAACAGGCATGGACGGGCAAGCCTCCGTCTTACAAACACCTACGGGTCTTTGGTTGTGTCGCGTATGTGCATGTACGCAGGGAGGACAGAACTAAACTGGATCCAAAGTCTCTTAAATGCATATTCCTAGGTTACGGTGACAAAGGTGAGATGGGCTACAGGATTTGGGATCCCAAGAACAGAAAACTTATACGCAGCAATGATGTCGTGTTTGATGAAACCATCATGTTCAAGGAACCTGTTGTACAGCAGGGACCTTTAAAAGTAACTATTGATGATAACAAGCATCATGGGCAACACGAACAGGCTGTAAATCAGCCACAACAGCAGCATAACCAGCCATTAGATGATGCTGCAGCAGGTCCTAATGGACAGCCAGGTATGGCAGAAGACATCCCAATGGATGAAGCACAGTTAGGTGATCTTCCTGACATGCAAATGCAGCCAGGAGACATGGGACAGCCACCTTATCAGAGTGATGAACAGGCTGGACAGCCAGCTCAAGACGATGGTCATTGGGTTAGAAGGTCAACTAGACCGACGCGGCAGCCAGAAAGATTTGTTCCAGGCATTGATTATTTGATGCTCACTGATTGTGGAGAGCCTTCATGCTACAGAGAGGCTAGGCAGAGGGCAGACAAGGTTCAATGGGATCTTGCTATGAAGGCTGAAATGGACAGCCTTCACAAGAATGGCACTTGGGAATTGGTATCCTTGCCTACTGGTAAGAAGGTACTGCCATGCAAATGGGTTTATCGACTTAAGATCACACCTGGTGAAAAGCCAAGGCATAAAGCCAGACTGGTTGCCAAGGGGTTCAAGCAGGAATATGGTGTTGACTTTGACGAGATATTCTCTCCTGTTGTTAAGATGACAACACTCAGAACTGTATTAGCATTGGTTGCACATGCAGATATGGACTTGGTCCAAATGGATGTCAAGACAGCATTTCTTCATGGTGATTTACATGAGGAAATTTTTATGCAGCAGCCAGAGGGTTTTACAGTGAAGGGCAAAGAGAAGCTTGTATGCAAACTAAAGAAAAGTCTTTATGGTCTAAAGCAGGCACCCAGGGAATGGTATCATAAGTTTGATACATTCATGCGAACCCAGGGTTACAGGAGAAGTGACATTGATCACTGCTTGTATACCAAGAAAGCTTCAGATGGCAGTTTACTTATCCTCATTTTGTATGTGGATGACATGTTAATTGCTGGAAAATCTCATAATGAGATGAATGCCTTGCAAAAGAGATTGCACCAGACCTTTGATATGAAAGATCTTGGTGATGCCAACCATATATTGGGTATGCGGATACTTCGGGATCGGGAAAAGCGGTTGCTATACTTGTCTCAGAAGGAATATATTGGCAAGGTCTTGCAGAGATTTCACATGGAGGGGGGGAAGAGTATTGGTACTCCATTGCCTCCCAATACTCCATTGCCTCCTTATGTGAAAATCAGTGCTTTGGACAGCCCTCGGACAGATGCTGAAAAAGCTGAGATGTCAAAGATTCCGTATGCATCAGCATGTGGCAGTCTCATGTATGCTATGGTTGCAGCCAGGCCCGATATTGCGTTTGCAGTGGGAGTGGTTAGCAGATACATGGCTAAACCTGGCAAAAAGCATTGGAATGCAGTAAAAGGTGTCATGAGATACCTGAAAGGTACACAGGACTTGTGTATATGTTTCGGCAGTCAAGATGCAAAAGTGCAAGGTTATACAGACTCTGATTATGCCGGTCACCCTGATACCCGGAAGTCTACTACCGGATACGTTTTCACTTTCACTGGAGGTGCAGTGTCGTGGGTATCTAGAATGCAGCAATGCGTTGCATTGTCTACCACAGAAGCAGAATATATTGCAGCCACTGAGGCATGCAAGGAGGCTATATGGCTATCTCGGTTAGTGGCAGATTTGGGTTATCCATTGGAGATTCCATTGTTGCATTGTGACAGTCAGAGTGCCATACAGTTGGCACGTAATCCTGTCTTTCATGCAAAGACGAAGCACATAGATGTGAAATATCACTTCATCAAGGAGGTGCTTGAAAACAAGCAAATTAAGCTTGTTAAGGTGCATACAGATGACAATCCGGCAGATCTGTTAACCAAAGGGTTAGCTGCAGAGAGGTTTGCACACTGCAGATCTCTTATGGGTATTGGTTGAGGCCAATATTCTTTCTCTCCTTGAGGGCACACTGCCTTTAAGTGGGAGGTTGTTGGGGTAAAGGCACTGGCCACCCTATGTAAATAGTACTTTATGTTGTACTTTAGTGTAGGACACTTAAGTACACTAAGTACACATTTGTACTTAGTTGTACTTAAGGGTTACTACCTTATCCATAATATATATGTGTGTACTTGGGGAGGTACCACTCACTCATTGTGATTATCCCCACTAGTGTGTGTGTGCAGTGAGTCTCTCTACTCCCTACTCTATCTCCCTCACAATCTATCACAGCATCAGCTTTATAACCTTGATATGAATGAGGGTGATAGTGTTCATGATCATCTGACGAAGGTGAAAGTTGTGCGGGACCAGCTCGCAGCGGTTGGTCAGAAGGTGGACTCGAGTCAATTAGCATTACTCACACTCCACAAGTTGCCACGGAGTTTCAAAAGTTTTGTGACTACGGTCACTGCGGGTCAACGGACAAAACCAATCAACTTTGAGGAGCTTTGTCCACTCCTACTTCAGGAGGAGGCCCGAGAGAAACTCTTTACGCAAACCGACGAAAAGGCATTGGTTGCCAAAGACAAGCCTGGCAAAGGCAAGTCAAAGGATTCCAAGAAATCAGAGGACGCTGAACGTAAGAAGAAAATGAAGTGCTTTTACTATGAAAAGCTTGGCCACTCTGCCAAAGAATGCCGGAAGAAGAAGGCGGATCAAAAGCGGAAAAGAGAAGCCAAAAACAAAGAAGAGCCTAAGAGTGATTCTGCCAATGTGACAACTGGACAGTTATTCTTACTCAGTGAACATTGTTCAGCTTATGCAGTTAGTGAAGGTAAAGAAGGTTGGTATGTTGACAGCGGTGCTTCTAAGCACATGTCCAACAGAAGGACGTGGTTCAAAACCATGGACAGTACACACCCGGATTCCAAAGTTTCTGTTGGGGATAGCCGGACATGTCCTGTGAAGGGCATAGGTAGCATTCGTTTCATTACCACGGCGGGTGAGGAGAAGGATATCTCTGGAGTACTTTATGTACCCGACCTTTGCAAGAATTTACTATCTGTAAGTCAGATGGACAAAAACAACATGGCAGTTCTTTTTCAAGATGGCAAGGTTACCGTGACATCCAAAGGGAGTGGGCAAGTGGTGGCACAGGGTGTTGAAAAGAATGGACTGTACCGTCTCAGTGCAATGTTGGTTCATGATGATCACGGAAAGTCCAAACTTTGGCATGAGCGCTTCGGTCACGTCAGCTATGGAATCTTGGCTGAAATGTCAAAGTCAAAGATGGTGGATGGACTTCCACCAATTACAGGCAAGGATGATGTCTGTAGGGCTTGTCTTGAAGGCAAGCAGCACAGGGATAAGTTCCCACAAGAAGCTTCGTTTCGGGCCAACAAACCACTTGAGTTGGTTCACGCCGACATTTGTGGTCCAATGTCTATTGCATCATGGGCAGGATCCAGGTATTCACTTCTCTTTGTGGATGATTTCAGTAGAATGACTTGGGTATATTGTTTGGCTAAAAAGTCTCAGGCTTTTGAGAAATTCAAAGACTGGAAGGCTAGAGTTGAAAAGGAGACAGGGGAAGATGTCAAGACATTTCGCACAGACAGGGGGGGAGAATTCACCTCAAGTGAGTTTAATACATTTTGTCGCAAGCATGGGATCAAGCGACAACTCACCACGGCACATACTTCTCAGCAAAACCTCAAGTGAGTTTAATACATTTTGTCGCAAGCATGGGATCAAGCGACAACTCACCACGGCACATACTTCTCAGCAAAACGGGGTAGCCGAGAGAAAGCATAGAACCACCACTGAGACAGGGCTTGCTATGCTCCGAGGGAGAAATCTTTCTAAAGCCTATTGGAGTGAAGCTATCAATACAGCGGTACACATTCTCAACCGGACCAAGATGAAGGCCGTCAAGGACAAGACTCCATATGAGGCATTTTATGGTAAGAAGCCCTCTATTTCTCATCTCCGCATTTTTGGTTCTAACGCGTGGGTGCATGTGCCCAAGGAAGATAGGACCAAGCTTGATTCCCGAAGCAGACCATGTATCTTTGTTGGGTATAGTGAAGAATCCAAGGCCTACCGCCTCTTCGATCCAGTAAAGAAGCAAATACTCATCAGTCGTGATGTTGTCTTCGCGGAAAAAGAACCTGAACCCCAGGAGGAGCCTCAGATTGAGGAGGAGGAGATTGTTCAACCCCCGATCCCACCTCGTCCCAAATTGACCATTCAAGAGGTTACCCAATCAAAAGCTGATATTCCACCCGATACTCAGGAAGAGCAGGATGTTCCAGCAGAAGTTTCCGTTCCTCCTCCCACAGAGAAGCAGAAAAAGTTGCCCCAATGGTACCTCCGGACGTTGGAAGAGTCTCGTGTCACCTCATTACCTGAGAGTAGCAGTTCCGGATTGCGTCGGTCTCAACGTCTTCAAAAGACCCCATCCGTGAATGTTGCTTTGGTGGCTCAGATTGTTGAGCCAAGAACCTTTGCGGAGGTGAAAGACAATCCCGAATGGCAGGCTGCCATGCAGGCAGAGGTGGATGCTATTCTGAAGAACCATACATGGGACTTAGTGGCCAGGCCCCTTCGACAGAAAGTCATCGGCACTAAGTGGGTATACAAACTCAAATACAAATCTGACGGCAGCTTGGATAAGTATAAAGCCAGGTTGGTTGTGAAAGGTTTTGCTCAAACTGAAGGCATGGATTTTGATGAAACTTTTGCTCCCACAGCCCGCATGGTTACTATCCGGACAGTGATTGCCCTTGCTGCCCAATTCCAGTGGCCTATTTTTCAAATGGATGTGAAGTCCGCATTCCTTAATGGAACCCTGGAGGAGGAGGTATATGTGGAGCAGCCACCGGGTTTTCAGGATCCAGTGTCCCCATTAAAGGTCTGCAGGTTGAAGAAGGCGTTATACGGGCTGAAACAGGCCCCCAGAGCTTGGTACCAAAGGATTGATATATTCTTTCAGAAGATTGGGCTCAGTCGGAGTCCTTTTGAGGCAAACCTTTACTTGTTCATTGAGAAGGGATTGTGATTGGTACTCATCCTCTATGTTGATGATCTTATCTTGACAAGTGATCATGTCAAGAAGATTTCACAGGTCAAGGAGCTACTCATGTTTGAGTTTGAGATGACTGACCTTGGGTTATTACATTACTTCCTTGGGATTGAAGTAAAGCAGGCTAAAGACAGGATCTTCATTTCACAGGAGAAATATTGCAGAGAAATTCTGAAGAGATTTCAGATGGAGGATTGCAGAACAGCATTAACTCCCATGGAGGTCGGGCTGAAGCTAAGTGTTCACGACACATCTCAGCTGGTTGATACTCTTTTGTATCGACGATTGGTAGGAAGTTTGCTTTACCTTACCAATACGCGCCCTGATATTTGTTATGCAGTTGGGCTATTATGTCAGTTTCCTGCTTCTCCCAAGAAGAATCATTGGAATGTAGGTTTACGTGTGCTGAGGTATCTGAAGGGTACTTGCACCTTTGGGATCAGCTACACCAAAGGCATTGAACTAGGCGGGTTCTGTGACAGTGATTGGGCAGGTGATGTGGACACCAGAAGGTCGACGACATGATATTTTTCCTTACTTGCATCTGGAGCCATCTCTTGGCTAAGTGAGAAGCAACCCACAGTATCCCTTTCATCTACAGAGGCAGAGTACAGAGCCGCGTGTACAGCCGCTTGTGAGACATTGTGGTTACGGTGGATTCTAGAGGACATGGATGTGTGTCAGGAGAATGCGACAGTGCTGATGTGCGACAATCAGAGTTGCATAGCTATTGCCAAGAATCCAGTGTACCATGCGCGGACCAAACACATCGAAGTTCATTATCATTTTGTTCGAGAGCTCATCATCGACGACGTGATCGAGCTTATCTACTGCCCGACCGCCGACAATTTGTCCGACCTTTTCACGAAGGCACTCCCTCGAGAACAGATGGAGCACCTCATCAAACGCATGGGGATTGGCCCACAGTTGTGACATTGAGGGGGGGTGTTAGAGACTCACTGTTCCCACCTGTGAGCCCCCGTTTTGTGGGGACAAGGGGCAGTGAGGGTAAGGAGGGATGGGAAAGAGAGACTCAGCAAACAGCAGTGTTTTGGGGGGGGCTCCATGCCTTCCTAGATGCAATGGACTGGCTGCACAGGGCACCCTTTTATAGGGGCCTGTTGCAGGACCAGTCGGTCCAACCAGGGCCACCGACCAGGGCCGACCCTGGTCAGTCCCCAGTCAGGGAACCGACCCTGCTGGTCGGCCATACCAACAGGCCTGGGCAGTGCCTATAAAAGGCCCACACTTCCCTTCATTCAGCCATCCAGTGCAGGACAGAAAGCCTCTGTTTTAGGCTGTGCTGTGCACTCAGATTTGGCATCTTCTGACAGAGAGAATTCCTTCAGCTTGTCTCAGCACTTGGCTGAGTTTTGTATTGCTCCCCTGGAGCCAGTTTTCTGCCCACCATCCGGTGGATGAATATATTCTCTCTCTGTCTAAGTTTTCTCTGAGTGAGTATTGTATCTGTGATCAGTTTTCTGAGTTGAGTGTTGCTAGAGCGGGAGAGATCTTGGCTGGAGGTTAGAGTGATTCTTTCCTTCTGTTTTCTAACAGATTGAAACAGCAGGAAAGCCATCCTTGGGCCTACATCCAGGAGGAGGGACTGAGGAGCTGCAGACAAAGAGCTTGGTAGGGCTGCACACCTAGGCTGACATCCAGGGCAGTAAGGTGCAGGGATCACGGCACAGAGACTAAGTCTACAGAAGCTTCGGAAGGAGCAAGTGGGCTCAGGGATCTAGACTCCTGTGACAGTTGGATTGAAGGGTATTCAATTGGATGCAGCTAAGGATTCTTGATAGATATGCAAGAGATGTTACCGACTGCACGAGAATCTATCAAGAGTACTCAAGATTGAGCATGGACAGCGGTCGGAGGTTGAACATAAACTAAATTGCCTCCACATGTGAAAGTTCCCCCGATCTTTCATATCAATGATACAGGCTGGAGACAATATCGTTTTGCCCCAAGAACTTGTGGAAGTCGAAATTTGACTTAGGTTCCACATGAGCCTCAAATAAGTTAATCCCTCAATTTGGAGTCAACTGCGAGTTTGCACAAGAACTTTCTCAATTTCGTTTAAGAGTACACACTTGAAGAGGGTAGAATGTTGTGTGCCTGGATGCTAATCCTCAAATTAGTGCTTGCAAGGTTAGGAGGCCTTGGGATTAAGGAAAGCAAGCAAACGTGGCGCTGGCAAAACAAAGGGCCAGTTATCTAGCCAAGGACACTTATTAAAACGGAATCATCTTCTATATAAGAGTGGCCAAGGCTATTGTGAAAGCATCCACCTGGATGGTCCGGTCTGGATCGAGATCCCTGCCCTATAAAAGGCCCTACAATAGAATCAGTTCCCTGTCAGTGGGGGCTGCTGTACTGCAGGCTTTGCTGTGCCAAAACATAGGGGCGAACAGCCCTGAAAACTAAACAAAAAGAATCGCTCTCCAGCAACAACTTCCTCCTATTCACCCCACTGCAAAGACCACATTGTACACATTTAAATCCAGATAGATATATTTGCGTAGTCCCAAAAGCTTGACAATGAGCATAATACCTCGTTAAGTATATGCAAATATAAATTACCACATTAATGACAGCCTCAAAAAGTCAATTCATCCATCAAATTCGTTCTTGATTAGGCATAGCTATGGATGGTTTTCTACTAAGCCATGGTGGTCCTTAAAGATTAGCTATTTTTAGGATGGTCACTACTTTGTAAAGATGGATTTCCTTTCCGCTAGGCCATAGATTACGTTAGACCATGCTTCTCAGAAGACTTTGAGGTCTTAAGGATAGAAAAGCAATTTAGGACACTTTAGGACTATGGATGGTGTCGGCCGTGTCCTACGAAAGAGGGTCCTTTAAGACAAGTTAGGTAGGAATTTAGGCCTAAGACCATAGCGATAATTCATTGAAGATCAATTAAAGGCAAATGACAGAACGTACGATTAGAATGTTGCACGGCGTTGGGTTGTGGCGACAGATTTCGGCAATAATTATATACCCTGGGCTAGCTGGCTAGGATCTATTCACAAGTGAAAATAGTAAATTAATGTGTTCGTACATCTCCGTCTCAACCAACGTTTCCGGTAAGAACGGAAATGGCGGACATCAATGCTGGAGGGTGTCGGGAGCAATCAGAAATAGCTCTAGCGGGGCATTACCGTCACCCTAGCATATGACTAGGACCGTTCCGAAATGAAGCCATACCTTCCAAAGGCCAGCCTCCAATCCAAATTTGCGAGTGATCTGATCGACGGAGTCTTGGGGAGTGTCTTTCTCCTGGGTGGCGGAGCAGGAGATGAGGCTACGGCGAAGCTGAAGGGGGGAATTGGGAAGGAGAGAGGATTCGTAGAAGGAGCGACCGGAGGGGGAAGCTATGGAGGAAGAGGCGAGGCGAGAGGTATAGGCGGTTGGGCAAAGCAGGAGTGTGCAGGAAGCCATGGCTGAGCAGTGACAATGATTAGTGCTTAATCCTCTATTCCTTCATGTCATGTTGTTTGCAAAATTCACAAGTTCATTTTCAAATATTGATTCCTATCAAGCCACGTTTTTGCATCTTCACCATTCACTTCATCTCATCTTAATCGTTTTGCTTCTAATCACACAACTATTTTTTGCCCCCCAATGCAAAGCACTTGTGGGCGATATATTGCATTTTGGCAGACTCGTGCTCTCGTTAGAATGTTTCTCAGCGTAATGATTGCCTTATTAGCATAACAATGAGACACAATCTATCAAATTTGCCATTTCAAATACCGCAAAGCTCGACACATATCACTACATGAGCAATTTTCCCCTCGTTCATGAAGACTTTGTGTTATCAACCATGATTTGCATAGATGGAATTCTTAAGAGGGCATAAGGTTGAGAACTACAAAGGACTGTACAAGGGACTGAGATGGATGAGTTCAAGGGAGTATGCAATTTAAGAATGTATGAACGATGACAGCCGGCTTGCATGCACCATCCAGCTTACATGTAGAGTTATCGACCATGATTTGCATAGATGGATTCTTCAGAGAATTTTGAGTATGTTTAATAATTTCTATGCATTATGATGACAACCACCGAGCGTGCGTGTAGAGTAATCAACCATGATTCCATAGATGGATTCTTACGAGGATTTTGAGTATGTTTAATAGTTTTTATGCAATATGATGGCAACGACTGGGCTTGCATGCACTGGCTTGCATCTAGAGTATGTAGAGCTAGCAGTTAATCACCAATCACTGCAATCCAATCATTAGGAAGGAAGCCACCTCGTTGGCATGCATTAGACACAAGGGTGTCCAAATTGAGCGTATAATGGTTGTGTAAATTTAAAAATGTAATGATGATCTAAATTGCAACCACGATGACAACCACCAAGCTTGCATGCATCACCAGGCTTGCAAACAATTACCAAGCACCAACACTTAATCTGGTGGATGAGCTGGCTGGCATGCATGGATGCATGATCATTTGTAGACGCCAACGGGATGGCATGCATGATTAATTTGACTTGAATTTATATTGATTGAAGACAATGCGAATTTAGATTGATTGAAGGCAACTCGTGTTTATTTGGACTTGCATCGGGTTGGCATGCATGATTAATTTGGCTAGAATTTAGATTGATTGAGGCAAATCATGATTATTAGGACATATGTATAAAAGAGCAATTAAAGTCTATTCCACCCACCATAATAGGCTACATGGAATCACTTGTCACCATGGTGGTGTGGTAGGTGAATGATGCTATACATATGGCTTGTCAATATGGCCCTTAAAGGGGACACATCAAGGGCCACAATTTGCCCTTGCCCCTAGAGGGGACCCCTCAACGGCCATATGGACTTTGATTGATTAAAGGACACTTATGATTTTTTGGACATGCCAATTGATCAAATGGCACGTGTTTGACTAGGCTGTTGCTAATACTTAGACGTTGGCATAAAAGAGCACCCTTGTCTCCATGCAAATCACTATTTCTCTAGCACTCACCATTGGCTATTTCTCCACTACTCATTGCCTACTTTCCACTTCTCATCCGCTCCCCTATTTATTGTAAGATGAAGTGAGGATATGGTTTCAGAGTTTTGTTCAAGATGTGTCAAGAACCCAAAATCGAGATGCTGAAGATCTGTAGGTAAGAGCTACATTTTTGGGTCAATATGCATACACAAGGGATCCTAATGGGATTTGGAAGGAGTTGTGAAGGTACTAGCAAGTGCCCAATTAGGAAGTGGACCACTCCCTAAAGGAATGGATGTAGGCCATCTCTTGGTGGTTCTAGTGATGCCCTATAGACCATGGTATGTGCCTTGTAGGCATAAATATAGGCACTTTTAGTGTTAGTGCCGTTTAAGAAAGTGACCATGCATCTGTCTATTCCCTGATCTTGTTCAGGCAGCAAAAGGCTGATCTTGTTTGCTGTCCCTCAATGTATCAAGAAGCCATCTAGGAACATGCCTTCGCTGTCTATTGATAGCTCTTTCTTCAATGACTGCATCATGTATAGTGGGACCATTTTGTGCCAGAAGAGAAAGCTGCAAATCAGCATGGGGTAGTGGCTGATTATTGCTTGGTGGAGGGCCTGCAGGAGGCTCATGTTGCTGATCAAAGTCCTCTTCTGAGGATGGCAGAGGTAACCAAGATTCAAAGGCATCAAACATGTCAACATCTGGCTTAGCTTTGCAGTCCACAAGAGGAGAAGCTGAATGTTCAGCAAAGATGACATCTCTACTGACAATAATCTTCCTAGTATTTGGTTGATATAACGGATACCCTCTGCTCTCCTGGCTGTAACCAATAAATATGCATTTGATTGGCTTGTCAACAAGCTTATGTCTCAGCTGAGATGGTACATGAACATATGCAAGAGACCCAAAAACTCTCGTGTGAAAGTGAAGGCTTCCTGCCTTTCCATGCTTCATAAGGTGTAACAGTCTTCAATGCCCGTGTAGGTGATCTATTCAGCACATAGTTGGCACACATCATTGCATCAAGCCAAAATTTATTGGCCAAAGACTTGGCCTTAAGCATGCATCTGGCCATCTCCATTGTGAACCTATTTTTCCTTTCAGAAACAGGATTTTGCTGAGGAGTGTAAGGAGTAGTGCATGAGTGAATAATGCCCCATGAAGACAGAAATGCATCAAACTCCTTAGACATATACTCTCCCCCCCTATTTGTGTTGAGGGTGACAAGCTTGCATCCTGATTCATTCTGAACCATATTCAGCCACCTCTGAGGCATTAATTGTCAATCCTACTTTCTTTTTCTCTGAAGCAATGCGCTTCCTGCATTCTGAAATGTCATGTCCAGGCTTGCGACAATAGTTGCATCTTTTCTTCTTTGACTTATCTACTGTATTTTTAGATGCATAGGAGGAATTACACCTGCTATGCGCATATTTTGGCTTGCCCATAGGCTTGGAAGCCTTGCCTCTGCCTGTCTGCTGTGAAGCAAATCCATGATCGTGAATAATGGCTTGTCTATTAGCTCAACTTTGCTCTTCCTGCAGAAGTAAAGTAACTAGTTCATCAAAAGAATAGTGGTCTAGATTACCCATGGCCACTAATCGAAGGGTTGTAGCAAACCCTTGATATGTATCTGGAAGTCCATTTAGTGTGGTACTGACAAGCTGTGAATTTGGCACCACCTCATCAATGTTGGCAAGTTGTTCCATGAGGTCCTTGACCTTTGTCAGGTATGCATCCATAGAGTCACCTTCGTTCATACTGAGTTCCTGTAATTGCCTTCTCAAATATGCAACACGTGCTTCATTGCGAATCTGATAAAGAGAAGCATCCTTTGCTGTCCTACAAGACCAGATGTGTGGAATAATGATTCTCTTGCATGATAAAGCAATACATGAATGTACATTTGCATCTCTTGCATCCCATCTTGATTGTTCCTGAGTTGGAAGAGCAGCAACATGAGTGCTAGAAGAAGAGGCATTAGGAGGAGTAGCATTGGCTGGCCTTAGATCAACCCCAGAAACAATATTCCACAAATGCTTTGCAGCAAGAATATGTTTCATGAGATAAGACCACATCGGATAGTTGGTGCCATCCAACTTATCTTCACAAAGAACGCCAAATAGATCTTGATTGTTCCCAGCCATAGCAAATGTGATACCCTGAAAAAGAATTGACAACCCAAAAGCCTCAAGGCTATCACTGCAAAAAGTTGGCTATCCAAAAATGACAGTAAATATCTGCGAATTTCTAACCCAAAACAAAGGGCAAATGCAGATCTGACCCAAATGTGATTGTGGCAGGCAATGTTCACTATAAAAACAACAAATCTAGCAAAAGCCCCAAATTTGATAAGGGCAAATAGGCCAAAAAGAGGGCAAATGTAGAAAAGCCTCAAATTTTGCTAAAATTTTGCAAATATGACCCAATGTATGCGAATCTGACTCAATGTCCTACAGAAGAGACTCAATGTCTGAAAATGTGACTCAATGTCCTCCAATCTATCCCAATGTATTGCAATCAAAAGATAAATTGCAGACAAAATCCCAAAAAATATAGCCTTAAGGCTTGCAACTACAGAATTAGGACTTGTTGTCCACAAAATGACTGCAAAAGTGCACCTGTCCCAAAGTATAGACCTCAAAATATAGGTTTTCCAAACTGTTGAAAAGTTTGATAAACCTTCAAACAGTAAAAGCAAGTTAAGGACAACAAAGATCCTCCAAAACCTCAAATTTTGAGAGATTCTACACAAGCTGTACGGATAGCTGTTCTGTATGGAATAGGTACGATGCGGTTATACAAACATACGGTGCAGGGCCAATGTACGCTGAATATACAATCGTACGGATCAGGTATGGAGAGCAATACGATACCCTGTACGAGCAAGTCCGTAGTGCAGGTACAGATCTGTACAGATGTACATCGACGCAGGTACATGATTGTACGATATAGTGTACGAAGTAGAATGTACGATAGAAGTACGGATGCAGGTACATGAATCCAATGTACATTACGTGAGTCCAATGTACGACGTAAGCACGGAGACTGTACGAACCAGTTACTAGACCTTTCATATGCCTGTACGAAAGATGTATGGCGATGTAGGAAGGCGAGTCAAACCTGGCTCTGATACCACTCTAGGATCGAATGAAAAAAGAGAGTGCAGGTTGCAAAGGAGTCGATAGATTAGCCGTCACATCAACTATGATAATGATTTGCACTCCTTGCTACAGCTTGCAATGAAGAGCCCTTGTGCCATAAAGATGCTTTTGATAGCAAAGAGTGGATGAATGCAATGAGAGCTGAGTTACAATCCATTGCAAAAAATGACACATGGGAATTAGTAGATCTCCCTCCAGGCAAGCATGCCATTGGTACCCGGTGGGTCTACAAATTAAAAAGGAAATCTGATGGTAGCATAGATCGATACAAAGTCCGTCTTGTTGCAAAAGGGTATGGCCAACAACAAGGAATTGACTTTGAGGAGAAATTTGCTCCCACATCCAGGATTACTACCATTAGATGTGTCATTGCCATTGAGCCCATCATCATTGGCAAGTGCACCAACTTGACATCAAGACTGCTTTTCATGATAGGGATCTGTAGGAAGAAGTCTATGTCACACAACCTCCTAGCTTTGAGGTTGTTAATTATGAAAATAAGGTATGCCGGCTTAGAAAAGCCCTTTATGGTTTGAAGCAGGCAGCCAGGGCATGGTATGCCAAAATTCATGAACACTTACTATCCCTTGGTTTTCAGAATAGTCCCACAGAACCTACTCTTTATGTCCATGGGAGTGGATTTGATTTTTTAGTGTGGTTTTTTATGTGGATGATATGCTCATCACGTGCCCAGATACTCAGCAAATTGTAGCTTTGAAGACTGATTTGCAACCGATTTTTGAAATGCAAGACATGGGACGACTCCATTATTATTTGGGCATTCAGTTTGCTCACGTTGAGGAGAGTATCGTGATGTCTCAGTCCAAGTATATTCGACAGCTCCTTGATCATTTTCAGTTTGAGGATTGCAAGCAAATCTCTACTCCAGTGGACCCTGGCTTCAAATTCTCAGCTCATGATGGGAGCCCACCATGTGATATCACTCTTTATCAGTAGGCTGTTGGATGCCTTATTTATTTATGTCACACCAGATTCCAGACCTGACTTATAGTATGCAGTATCTTAGTTCAGCAGATTCATGCACATGCCCAGTTCATAGCATTAGCAGGCAGTGAAGAGAGTCTTCAGATATCTCGAAGGCACTCAAGATTTAGCCCTCTTCTATGGTGATCAGGGTTCACTTACCATGCATGCTTACACGGATAGTGACTGGGCAGGAGGTTCCAACACCAGAGTGTCACATACTGGCAATTGTTTTTTGCATGGCAATTCATGTATATCTTGGCTCAGTAAGAAGCAACCAACAGTTGCCACATCTATCTGTGAGGCTGAGTACAGGGCAGCTTTCACCGCTACAGTAGAGTGTGTTTGGCTTTGACAGTTACTTACAAGTCTTGGTATTCGCCAGACATCCTCCACTATTGTCTACACTGACAGCCAGAGTGCTTTGGCCGTTGCGCATAACCCAGTGTTTCATGCACGTACCAAGCATATTGAAGTTCACTATCATTATGTTCGGGAGACATATAGTTATCCTATCTTCCCACATAGGACAACATAGCAGCTATGTTTACAAAGGCACTTCCTCATCCTAAGTTCGAAGTCTTCCGACAGGCCTTACACTTGGTTCCCTTTGTTACATGATCTGACATCCCTTGTACATTCATAGGTGGCTATATCCTTTTGGATGAACATGTGCCACCATGACCAGAAAATACCAGGTATTCTGAGACGTTTCCAGAGTACTTCAGCCCATCCCATGGAGGGGGCTTTGTAGGCCATCTCCTAGTGGTTCGATTGATGCCCTATAGGCCATGGTATGTGCCTTGTAGGCATAAATATAGGCACTTGTAGTGTTAGTGCCTTTTAGGCCACATAGGACACTTAGTCCTATGTGACACCTAGGACACTTAGTCCTAGGTCTAGGTACAAGTACCTTGTACTTCTTTTTTCATTATCATAGTTGACATGATGGCTAATCTATCGACTCCTTTGCAACCTGCACTCTCTTTTTTCATTCGATCCTATAGTGGAGGGCTTCTCTACATTCCGAAGTCCCACCCGAGGTGCTTAAAATTGAGAAACTTGTTGCTAGACTCATGCCAAATCAGGTTGACGGTGGAGTTGAGGAATCCTTGCCAGTTTGATGAAGCTATTGAAATCAATTGGGTTTGATCAATGTGCCCAGATTACAAGGGAAGCGGTCTTATGCATCAAAGCCTATAAATCCTTCTTTGGATGGGTCTATGTTGCCTTATGCACCATGCAATGGTTTCTTCTATCAATATTTTATTTCCAAAAGCTATTGACATTAATAGTGTGTTTGCATGTAAAATAATGTAGATGACCGAGGCTAAAGATGTGACTAACTATGTTTGAGCTAAGGACTAGGACCTTTTATCATCTCCAGTAATATGTGATGCAAGTTCATTCTTTGAGGATGACATGTTAGGATCTGAGTGTGTGGATGAGGAAGCATACCAAACTAGTTGTGATGAAAGGAAGCCAAGTGTGCTTGATGCTGTGGATCCAAATGAGACAAATTTTGAGGGCTCTGCTCATGTTGATGAGAACCAGGATTCAAGTACAACACTTTTGCTTGAGAATAAGGTTTCTTTACCCGAAGGTCATGCAAAGCTCTTTGAAGATGCGATTGAGTTTAAGATTGGTGATGTAGAGGGAAATATTAAGGAACTTATTAGGAAGAACTAGGCAGGCATGCTAAAAATGAGGCAGATGTTGATGATAATGAAGAGGAGCAGCCAATGATCCACATTTTGAAGCAACAAGAAGGCCATGCATTGATGGATGCAAAATTGTATGATGGAGAGGTAGATGCTTGGGATACATTTATGCAACTAGTACATGAGGCAGAGACAGTCATGGCTAATTTATGAGAAGGAATTCCCCATAGATATTGAAGGCCAACAAGGGGGAGGGCACGAGCCATATCAACCTATTGATGAAGAGGTAGCACTAGTGCAAAGAAGGTGTGAGGATGATGAGGATGATAATGAAGAGCAGGGGGGCATTGAGGCTTTCTCACTCTTCGATGTTAATGTATGTGATAGAGAGCCTGTTGTAGCAATTCCAATGCAAGAGCAGAGGGTGGAAGTTTCTCGTCTCTTGATGCAATGTATGTACTGCAAGTGCTAGGCTATGAGTTGGATGCCTCTGACAAGGTATAATAAAGGAAGCTTGATCTTGATTAAGCAAGTGGGAATTTTTGCAGAGTCTAACTTGCATGATGCAGAGTCTTTTAAGGAGATTCATGATGTTGAAGTTCATGACTACATAGGAGTAGCATGTGATGCTTTGCCATGTGACTCCATGCATAAACTACCTTTTGGGGAGTTTTCGAATGCACAAACCACTGATAACTAGGAGGATCTTGATTGGGATGATTTGAGGAAACAATTGAATATTTGGTTTCGAAGATGGAATACATATCGTAGAGATAAGAACATGGGCTATATACTTTGAACACACAGGGACAAGAGAATCAAATATGCTTGGATGCAAGAGGCTCTAGGCAATGTGACCACTCTCCTTTTGACCCAAGAGGATGCATCCAGCAAAAAAAACATGGATGCTGACAATGGGGTGTATCTCGGTGACATTGAGAAAATTACGGCATGTGGTGAGCAAGATGGTGCATGGGAAGAGTTTATGCAGTTCATGCTTGAGGTTAAGGCGAACAAAGCAGTTTGCCAAGATGAAGATCTTAGGGAAGAATCTAACAAAAGGGGTAGGCATGGGCCCAAACAGTAAAGAAAAAACTGCTAGAATGAATGTTCGTAGTAGCTGAGAGGTGGGCAAAACTGATACGTGGTTCTTTTGATACTCGAATTTTGTCCTAGGATGTGAGAAATCGTGTTTGGGATGGGTACCAATGGAAAAGGTAAAGCAAGATAGGCCAGTAGATATGTGAAGAAAAGGCAAGTAGATATGAAAAAGCAAGTCGCATCTTCCAAAAAAACTAGCAGTTACTATTTTTGCCATAACATTTGATATGTAACCCGGATTTAGGAGCTCTTTTTGGCCTGCCCTCTAGGGAAGGCCTTAGTAAAGGCACCCTCCCTTGTGAAAGGGGAAATTCATTTTTCATAAATTTTCATTTCTTTTTTTGTGATTAGTTGGGACCATATGATCTTCACCATGTCCTCCCTGTTTTCCTCTTCCTTCTATTTTGGGCAAGCCTAATGAATGACATTCACCAACTTTCACTTACTATTTTCTACCCTAGAATACTCTCTTCCTCTCTCTCTCTCTCTCTCTCTCTCTCTCTCTCTCTCTCTCTCTCTCTCTCTTTGCACGCTTCATGCCCTCTTTTCCATGCTATGCATAAAATTGGTTTTCTTTTTCGATCTCAGACATGCCTTATGAATGATTCTCATCATTCAACTTGCTTTTGTTGGAAAGCTGAGATTGCGCTCTACAACTTTCCAAAAGAAGTTGATCCAAATCCATAGGATAGTATGTTGAAAATCCAAATTATGGACCACAACCTAGTTTTTTGTGTTGGAAGGCTGCTCCTATTTTGTAGCTAAGATTTTGGTGGTCATACTACAATGTATTGGACATGTGCGAGAAGCGCTTCCTAACATCAACACTGATCTTCTTGTTAGTCATTATGTATGATTGTCTTTGTGGAAAATCAACTTGAAGGTTGATTACAAACACAATAAGAACATCGAAGATGAGCCCACAATCTATATATTTCAACAACACGCTTGAAGAAATAGAGAAAAAAGCTCAGAATTGGTGGCTCCAAAAGATACATAACATGTACAATATGAAACTTAAGAAAAGCAATCAAGTAAAGCAAAGACGAAGGATAAAAGATGAATCTAGAGATGCCTTGGCTGTCTTGTCACAACACTTGTATGTTTAATTGTGTCTACTAAGCTGACAAGAGAAATTTTCAATTGTTATCAAAGTAATAACATGCATATAGTGCACCTACTTGTCCTGGTTTCATCTATAGCTTTGGATTCGTGATTTATTCCTATTGCTTTCATCCAAATTAAATAGTCGTGGTCTTTTGCTTAGAAGAGTGACATCCGTGTTGTGATTTTCATATGACTTCCATTCTTGAAATCACATGATGCTACTATTACTTTAAATATCATTAATTATATAAGAATATGGATCTTTACTGTCCTCATGTCCTAAGGTTAAGTCATCATTGGCCATGGATGTTCATCTTTCTATCCAAAAACTACTTCTACCAATTCATTGACAATAGGCAGTGAAAAGAAACAACCATAAATTTCTTACCTGTTATAGTAGTCACTCACGATCCCTCAATTTCTTTTATCATCACTTATGAAGGGGACATTAAAGAGGAAGGGATGTGGCAAAATTGGAAATTACATGGGGGAGTGAGTCAAAACATCAAGCAACTGCGTTCGAGCAAGCTTAGAGTTTGAGGTATGATCAGGAGGAGCTTTGTCTAAAACTATAGTAGTAATCAATTTTTACTTATTGATCACCTTATGACCATGATGCTAACTAATTATGGATCACCTTCATATGACCATACACCTCTAGGATGGAGGGATGAAACCACCTTACCCACAAACTCTATCTGAGAAAAATCCATGGTCATAAGGAAAGATAGAGTTTGATAAGGTCTATCTCTAATGCAACAAAGATAAGTATAAAACTTTCTAAAACCTATAGAATTTTGACACTCTAACATGAGAAATGGCTCCATTCTTAACATTCTAATCGTTTTGACTACAAACATGACCATATTTGGAGTCCTATCGCCCAAGTTATGGCCAAAATAAAATTGGCAGAAGGAGCCTCTTAGGAGGCTGTGGAGGCTCCTCCTCCTAATATTTTTTGCCTTGAAAATGGAAATGGCACAAGAAAATTGTCAAATTTTATCTTGCACATACCTTGATTTGTTTCTTCGACTCCCGTGACTCTTGAAAAAGCATTGCCAAACATTACTTTTGGAATTGTTGTTTGTATGTAAGACACTTGATTACTCACAATATCATGGGTAGAACAACCTCATAAAAGTAAGCAATGCATGCTACTTTTGAACATAAACCATTATACTAGAATGTTAAGATTTACCAACATCCTCGCTCGAACCACGGCCTCGCTCGAATTCTGGTAATCCTCTACATGGGGATGTTCAAGCATCAGAGTCTTATTTGCATGCATTCCTTGTACTCACCTCATGGCAAGGAGGAGCTAATCAAATGCAAGGCCCTTTCAAAGTTGGTGTCTACTCTGCCCTTACCTCCATCAACACATAAGTGCATTTTGATTAGGTGAGATCTTGCTCTTGCAACTTTTGGGGAAAGGATGGCAGGAAGGCATTTGGTGGCTACTACTATGGGGGCTTCAATAGGTGTTTATGATCTAGGAAAAATTGTGGAGACTTTCACACAACCAACTATCTTGGCACCCCAATGAAGAGCTGCAATTTGGGACAAAGCAAGATGCAAAGCAAGCAAACAAGAAAATCATGAATTCATGTTGTGATGACTTCAGTTTACCAAAAACATTGTAAATACAAATGGATATCTAATATATACTTTTTTTTCCATGGTAATGTTAATTTGCAATGACTTTAAATTTTACTATAATAGAATCATCTTTACATTTTGTGTAAACAAATTTGATGCATAATGTGTTTCAATATTTTGTATATAAGAAATTAAAATTTTACTAAAAAATGCCAATACAGGCTAACATTGTTGAGTACACACTATGCTTTTCCAAAACATACCATTCATTTGGCCACTAAATAAATTGTCTACACATTGTGATATGATTAATAATATGATAGAGGGTGGTGAAATGCCATGCTTGAGGTGATAATTAACTTAATGATAAGTGCACTTTCCAAGTGGATCTTATTAATAACAACATCAATGAGGATTGAGTATACTAATAAGGCATTTCTACAATGGCCACATCTATCCATGCATATTGCTTTAAGGCAAGACCATTGACCATCATGTGGAAGATGGTGGAGTAAAAGAATGAAAAATCTAAGAGTATGGCATGTTATAGGCACATCATTGCTTCCACAAATGATAATCCCACATAATTTCACAAATACTGCAACTTCACTATACTAAGTATAATGAAATAGTGATGGATTTTAGGTTGAGACCAAGGAAGACAAAATTAACATCCTTCAATATTTGCAAATAAGTTTTCCAATGCTATTTGATGATGGGTGCATGTTGACTAAGATGGTAGATGTGATTAACAAGAGGTTATTTTAAGGGCAACAAGAGAGTAACATTTGGTCAAGCCTATCCATACCCACAGGTAGGGAAGGTGTAGAATCTAAGTGCTTGTTGTGATATGCTTTTTTTGGGGGGGGAGTCACGGTAAACTTACATGATCTTCCTCATTTGTTCAAAAAGCTCCAAAGTATACACATTGTCATCATCCGCAAAAAACAAGTCTTGGCAAATTCATGAGCATCCTTCAAGACTGTAGGCCACCACAAACCAGCCTGGAGTATCTTTTTCCCAGTGATGTCACCTAAATAGTGACCTCTCGAACTTCCAACATATGCTTCCATCAAAATAGCTTTTCTATCATAATCTAGGACACGCCTCAATGCCTCTCCTGTATAACACTCCAGCTATGACCATAAATGGTTGACGCTGTAGCACACATTTCTTTCTCTGATCTCGAGACAATGACTGAGGTGCTACCCCATCTGTCAAAATCAACAACATCCCATCATACCAATCATGTCCTTCCTCCGTACTATCAGAAAATAAATGAGCATCAGGTAAATCATCTTGAACCCCCAAAGGTTCTTCACCATATTTTGGCTATTTTTTTGTTTTTTTAGATAAATTCCTTGTAGGTGCTTTATGCTAGTGTTTAAATTTAAAAAAATTGTTAGAATTGGCCATGTGTGCATGGGCATGCAAATTAGCTAGATGGTGTTGTCGTTTGACCGTATTGCATGCCTACACACGTGCCTACACACACATGCCCAATTTTGGTAAATTTCTTTTGATTTTTTTTAAAGGTTTTTTTTTTCTCTATGCTAGTGTTAGAACCATAAAATTTTTAATTAGGGCTCTATATATAAAAATCTAATTAGAATAATTTTTTTGATTTTTATATATATATTCTTTCTAGGGCTCTATGTATTTTTAATTATTTTTTTAAACGTATACTCTGGCTTTTTTTTATAAATATATTCTAGCCATTTTTTATTTTTTTGAATATATATTCAAGTGTTACAATACACAAAAAATTAAAAAAAAAGGCTAGAATTGACCATGTGCACTAAAAAAATTATTTAAAAAAGCTAGAATTGTCATGCTTGTTGGGGCTCTATGTCTGGTGATGTATGCCTTGCCATACTGTGTTATGGACAAGCGAAGATGAAAAACAACTAAACCAGCTAGTGCACAATTTCGTAAATGATTCAACAAGAGATATAGCAAGTAAATTCTTGTCAATGTCTTCATGCCCAAGCCACACAATAGCATGAATAATCAATATAGTGTACAGGCTCAGAGGTAGTGGCACAAGTGCAGACATTGAAGGTAAAAAAGCAAAAGATGAACCAACTGAAAGATAGAAATGTCCTTTGCATATCCCTCACAAAAAGAGAAATGTGAAACAATTGCTTAAACAATCAGAGAGAAGTACGAAGAGAATTCCATGAACAATGTCTACAAATAAACTATACAAAAATAAACTTACAAATACACCTCAATATGAATGTATTTGTTGCAAGACCAAGACGTTGACATTTCAGAGGAAATTGACAGCATTGATGAAATGCAAGAGGCAATTCTTATAATCACATCATGTCATCTCTATTAAATCCACATATAGTAAACATTACTTGTGTGGATTATGTGCAAAGCAAATAAAGAGGCAAAAGGTTCCCATATTTAGTATTACAAACATGACTATGTCAAAGTAAACACATTACGTGTCATTTTTAAACAACATCAAAGCCTGCTGCATTTCAATCATTATTCCATTCTCCCAAACATGGGAGGTATCCTATGAGGGGCAATATGGAATGCAAGGAAGCATAGTGAATGTCTTTGCAGATCTAGATAGGGCCTAGAAAGTATTACCCCATTTTATTTATTATAATGCAATAGTTAAAGCAAAAATTAGAGCACAACCACAGCTACCTATATGGGCTTATTCACTCGTTCTTAACAATGCACACATTGAAAGAGCTTCTCTAATCACTGTTGTATGAGCAAAACCACATAAAGCTAAATTCAGCTTGGTTGCACCACACCACTGAGCTACAAAGGGATTTCAACAAGAGCAACAGCTGCAACACCTTCAACATTTGCAACCAAACAGAGGATGAATTAGACACAGACACTCTTGTACATGGAATCTACACCAACCAACAAGTAATCAACTTTGAAGACAAAGTAATCAATGTTGCACCTTGTGAGGAGCTTGCATTTCCTAATCTGTTTTACAGACATGCTAGATTATACACAATCCCAAAAATTACATCATATGAGAGTATAGCATGGTGGGAATTAAAAAATAAGGACCGAAGGCTCACACTATCAACAGAGAACTTGTTCTTTAAAGCAATGAAAATAATGATAAACAAGTACTGTCCTCCACATGGGTAAGAATGCAAAAAGGACAGCTAAAAGGAAGAACGTTGTGTGTCAAAGATGCAATTGCTAACACAAATATCAGAAAGATGGTACAATCAAACATTGGATACAAGGACTTTGTATGCCTACAAATTTTGACGGACTACAAAAACAAAATGAAAGAAAAGTCTCTTTGCAATGATATGGCAATTGGTCATACCCATATTTTTCATCACACTATTAATAGTAGCTGAAAGGTTGTGGGATCCACTAATCCAATGCCTAAAACAACTACAAAGCCCAAACACTCCAATTCAATCTCTAAAAAGGCCCGTAGAGATAAGAGACTTAATATGTTTAGATCTCGTCATCGAGCAACAAGCATTCTAATTACATTAATATTGCAAAAAGATTCAAGGCCACCAGTTTTTGTCATTTCATACTAAGGAATGTTGGGGTGAAGAAGAACAGCCAACCTATCGCGCTGAATATGTTGGATCTAATCATTTTGGTCCTAGCTCAAATTCCCTCCATCTCTGCAAGGTTGGCACATGTTTTCCATCGACATATTCAACAAATCAGATATGGGTCAGAATCAACTCAACATTGTATGAGCCTGTATGCACTTTTTGCAAAGAGGGAAATTTCTCAAAGGACAATACTATGGCTCGTTGTTTGACCTACAACCGAGTTATGATTCTGGAGAAAATTCCCAAAGTGAAATGCATTATTACAAGCTTGGATGGTGGAACTATAGACATTACCTTGAAGGGCATGTGGGTGGACAAGGTCTTGGATTTACCTTGTCCTTTCATAGAAATGCTCGAAGACGATACACAATATTTGAAGTTTGAACATTTTGACATGAAGATTAAAGGCAGGTTTCTAGTTAACATGCATGGTGCAGTTGCATGATTTATTCCTTTGCAGAATGTTGCTACTTAGCCAATCCCTTAACCACATTTCTACTACAATATGATGCGGTTGTCAATGGCTTCCCAGTTTGCCATCCTACTTTCCTCTTGTACAACAAATTGTCGTACTTTCCTCTTGTATAGCAAATTGTCGTACATTTAGCAAGTTCTCGTCCATTGTACATCACAAATTTGTCATCTTCGTTTCTTTCAAAGAAGATTGGAGTCTTAGTACTTCATTGTAGAGTTCTTTGCTTTTGGGAGAAGGACATGACATGTCCTTTTGGAAATATGGCTTGTTTTTATGGGGAAAAAAAAGAAAATTGTACATAAAAAAAAGTTGCACATTCTACCTATTTCTTCTAAAGTAATAGTAAGTATATGAAGCTCATCGTTGTATGACATGTAAGTGTTTTATCCTATTTGACGCTTTAATTGTAATGTTCCATTTACATAATATTAAATGATCTACTTATAGACACTTCATACTTGTGACTTTTACGCATTTTGAGAAGTTAGATGTTTCAATAAGTGCTTACTCATTGGTGATAAGGGTATTAATTAGTGTAAGCATACGAAGTTTATTCTTGTGTAAGTTCAAAGTACTTCATTCCATTACACACTTCAAGTGTAATGTTTCATTTATACAGCATTAATTAAACTAAGCATGCAAACTTAATACTTATGTGCCTTCTTTGTTTTTAACTTGCTAGATGCCTCACGTGTATCAAAATCTAGTATCTTTTTCTATTATGCATGCTCCCAAGTACCTCAAAGAGAAGGTGCATATGGAATCCTCTGTCCTATACCTCTGCTTGAATTTGATAGTCCGAAATGGCCACTTCTAGATTCATTCTCTATAGATGCATTTAGAATGAAGATGAGATTCGATGTTCCATCATCAATGAGATTTACTTTTGATTCTAAATCTATGGGGGTTAGTTGGTTCATGCCCTCCGTTGTATTTGTTTACTGCTTTGAATCAGTTTTCCTCCACAAAACAAAGACCATGTGGGTATGCAAAGACTTGGTTGAGGAATTTCTTGATAATCTTCTTTATCCAATGTATGAGGTTAGGGAAGGCTTTCATAAGGGAGACCATTTTAGATGTGTAGTTAGTAAAGAAACTTTAGTAATAAGACATCAAGTAGTGCACATTATTTGTTATATGAGATATGCTTATAGACGTTGGAAAAATAATCATGGCACATGGATACGTATGGATTGTGATGTAGTAGACACCATAGAGGTAGAGATGCATATGCCAAATGACAAAATCCAATGTCTTGAGATCACAGATAGATGGAGCTTAAAGCATATTCGAGAATACATTGCTATCACCTTTGACGATAGTGACTTTTTCTTCACACTAAATGGTAAGATAGTAAGGAGGAGACTTGAAGCAACATCAATGCTTAACAAATGGAAGCATTCTTGTATCTTGGCCATTCATAAAATTTAAAAGTTTTGGTATTGTTATGTCATTTATGAAAGTGTGCAATGACAAGAAACTTAATAAATTTAGTACTTTTGAAGTTCACAAGTAATGAGTCTTTATTAATTTGTTGAATGTTTTTAAATGTTGATTGTTAATAAATTAAGTAGTCTTGAAGTCAACAAGAAATAATTCTATATTATTTTCCGAAACCTTTTAAAATGTTGATTGTTAATAATTTAGTAGTTTTAAAGTTCACAAACTGAATATATTAAGCAGGTGTCAAATGACTATATGATAAACCACCATAGCTCGATGAAGGAATCCAAATGGCTATCCAAAGGGTCAAGGAAGTGATATCTATGGTGAGTCCAACATCCCAACTATAAGCAAATCTAGATTTCATGGCGATTTTTGGAATTATAGTAATTGTATAATGGAGGACTAATTATGGATTACAATGTGAACCTCTTTGAATAGGAGGAACAAAGAAAATGGAATGGTCACTCGATGTATTAGATTCAAGGATGCTAATAATGCTATACCTCAGCCATTGGAATTTGAAGGAGAAGATCCAAAAATAGATATGATAAAGGTGAAGAATACAATAGTCTACTCGACAAATCAAGTGGCACAACAAGTTTCTATGGTACTTATCATATGTCTATTAGCCACTTACCAAGATTACAAAGAAAGATGTTTAGTACATTTGGGAGCAGCTAGGGTGTTCTAATTGTTGAAAAAGATATTGGTTATTATACTAATGCTACTATCACCATATTGGATCTTCGCAATCCATATTTTTGGCGACATTGTCTTAACATATTGATTGGAGCTATTTTTATGCAAACAAACAAAAGTGTTGCTATCAACCAGTTAATTATCCAAGCCAAACTTTGTTACACATAGCAAGAAATTATTATATCATGGAACAAGTGGGGCTCTCTTCCACCTATGTATTTAATTTTTTGATTGATTGAAGAGCTTCAAGAAAAAAAATCATACAAGCTCCATGTACATCTCCTCTATGCATGAACTAGGAAAAAGTCCCCATGGTCGCTTCTGCTTCCAAAATAGCTTGCTTTTTTTAAAAATAAAGCTTGATTTTCCCACTTAGTTAGAATGCTTAGGCTAAGCCTCTTTAAATGCTCAAAATTTGAAATATGTACACAAGCATTTGTAATGTCTTTTTTTTTTTTTAAAGAAAGAAACCTTCTATTAATGCTTGAAAGATTTCATACAAGACAGCAGCCCCGAAGGTGTTGAATATGGAAAAAATCCAAAAAAGGCTAAAAGAAAGAAACCGGCTTGTTCTAGAGAAACCCAGCTCACTACCTAGGGTATCTCTAGAGCTGGGGCTAACAACCAAGTGGGGGGACTATACAGCCAGTGAATCCCTTGCAGGGTGAAGATGTAGAAAACTCCTGCAACCCAAGCCTTGCAGAAATGAGCATGCCTCTCAATAGTCGCCCTGGAGCCCGGAGTCCCATGCTCCCAAGTGGACCATAGAGTGTAAATGATATCCTGCCAGATGGCAACTAGGGTAGCTGAGGGTGGAACCGAGTGCTCACCCATCACAAGATTGCAGTGAGCCACCCAAAAATTACAAGCCTTGATGCTGGCTACCAACTCCCAAAAACTATCCTCCCTAGGAGAAGGAGGAGCTAGCTTGTCAGGAGGGACTGCCTTGTGAAGTGCAATCCTTTGGATGCTCTGACCTTGTATCCAGTAGGTTGGGGAGATCTCATCAATCTGAAATGGATGTCCTCCCTCTATTAACCAAGCTACCATCCCCTAGATGTCGTCTCTATGAAGACTCTGCATACATGTCACGATCCTAAGGGCTCCCATCTAGATCCTCGCTGTGCTAGAACAACTCCACAGGTAGTGTGAGATAGTCTCTAGGACACCATCGGAGCAATAATGGCACTGCCCCTCCACTCGCATCTACTCCAACCACGGTCTGATGGGCAAGCCTCTGTGGGCAGCCAGCTAGAAGAAGTATGAAATATTCCTCGGTCACAAGTTGAACCACAACCGTGTCAAAAACCTAGAGCGAACATCTTGGGGCACTCTTTGGGTCACCCAATGCCTCTCCCTCGAAGGGGTTGGCCTCAACAAGTCCATCTGAAGCCTCCTGCCAATCCATGTGGTGTAGGAAAAGAAGGGGACCTCATCCACCAACTCAGCTAGGCTGCCCTTAGAGGGCCAGAACCACTCTCTCGGATCCCACTGGACCTCCCTTAGGGGTCTACCCTCCCATAGCCAAAGGCACCATCTAGAGGCATCCTGCTCTGAGATACTAGGAGGGTCAATGTGCCACTCCTTCACCAAATGTCCCACCACTCTGATCATCTACCAGTGAATCTTATCAAGACTCCCATCCATCTCGAGGTCTCTCTCAGTGAATGGCTGAAGTAGGCCTCCAAGTCCTACACAGAAGAAGCCGAGGTGCATGCTGATTCGTTGTATCAACATCCTCAAGGGAGCACCAGTATGGGAAAACTACCCCAACCATCTTTTGTCTCTCCAAATGTGAAGTCCTTCCCACCAGGACTCAAAATTGGCTAAGTCAATCTTGCCCCCATCCGCTACCCTGCCCCTTGAATATGTGCTAGGGTGTCAAGCCTTGCCTTTATCTCCAACGGCTAAAGGACCCTGATTGTTCCCAACCAATGTGAGTCCATTGTTCGAGCATACGTCCCTCTTGATCTATGATCTTTGAGTGCCACATAAGGGGCTGGCGCCCAAACTCCTCTCTACAACTAGGCGGTTGAGACACCTTGCCAGTCTCTACCAGACCTTGTGAAGGCTCCTCATCAGGGGGGAGCCCTTCCAAATAAGGGGGGCCTCTGAGACAATCCATTTATGTGAAGGCTACCATTGTCCCCCAATGTGTGGGGTGTTTCTTAGAAGCCCTCGTTGTAAGAGGACCTTCCAAGGCTCTGCACCTGGGGTGAGGCCACGAACCACCAACTTGCCCAAAAGGGCTCTGCTCTACTCTGCATCTTCAAATCAATGATACCCAAGCCTCCTAGTGCCTACGGCATGATCATCGTTTGCCAAGCTACTCAATAGTGTTCCTCGTGCCATCTGAACCTACCCAAAGGAAGTTTCGTACCAACTGTCGAAGCTACCCAATGCATTGTCTGTGAAAGCACCAGTAGGAGGCAACATACTAGGCCATGGCAAGAAGGACCTGGTTTGCCACTAAGGCATGACCTGCTAGAGAGAGTTTGGTTGAGCTCCAATGGAGAAGCTTGCGTCGAACACTCTCAAGGATTGGAGCAATCTGCTACTCTGCTATAATGTCAATACCCACCTGGCATCCAAGGTATCTCACTGTCTGGCCCCGCGGTATCCATCTGAAGCCAAAGTCACTCCCCCACTCACGGATCTCTTGTGTCTCCTCAAAGCCTATGAAAAACCTATAGATTTCATCCAGTTGATCCTGCCCCCGATGCCTCATAGTAAATAGCCATGGTGCCCCTGACTCTCTCCAAACTCGCTATGGTGCCCTCAACATACAAGGCCATGTCATTTGCAAAGTTCAAGTCAAGTAGCTCCTCCTCCTGTCTAATTGGGAGCCTCAACCCTGTGAGACCTGCCACCTGTGATCTCAAGTAGTAGCCCAAAGCCTCCACCACAAACAAGAAGAGGAAGGGAGTGAGTGGGAAGCCCTAGCAAATAGAGTGAGAGAGAGGAAAGGCCTCACCTGTGTGTCCTCCGATAAGCATCTAACTAGAGCTCCTTGCATGTAGCGCAGAAACTCCTATGATCTGTCTGAGAAACCCAATCTCCTCATAGTGCCCTCTAGGAAGGACCACTTCACCCTATCGTAGGCCTTCTCAAAGTCCAAGAGAAGGATGGCCAATGGCTGTGACTCCTCCCTAGACCAATCCACTACCTCCAGAGCATGAAGATGTTGTCCGAGATGCTACGCTCTTGGACAAACCCAGTCTGTGTGTTGTGGTGGATGATGTCGGTAAGATGGGGCCATAACCGCAAATGCAAGACCTTGGTGAGGATCTTGTATGTAGTATCAAGTAGAGTGATCGGCCTCCACTATCATATGTTTGACCTATCTCCCCCTTTCGAGATCAAACAAATCCAAACTAGACCGTTTCTATGTTGGGGATTGGGCACTACATAGAGGCGGATCTATCGGGATTTCAGCAAGTACCACAATGTCAGACCACTCTCCAGTGGTACTTCACTTGGATCAGCCCCACCAAGGTCTCCCCCAAAAGGGGGTCCGCATTCCAGACAACCTCCTGTAGGACAAGGAGATCCAACAGGTCATGGTAGGGATTTGGGAGCAGTAAAGATGACACCATGTGAGGGCTAGGTTGCGTGGGTGGCTGATGCGATTCAGAGGAGCAGTGAGGAGCTACAAGCTCACACCCTTAGGTGGAGGAGGACCCTTCAGGAGTGTGAGTGGGCTTTGAGGAGAGACATCTCCTCCATCGAGAGGCTCAGGGAGTAGGACCCTGGTTCTCAGTGGCTTAGTGACAGATTTGAGAGTGCTCGTCTTCAGCTTCAGGACACGGAGTTGTAGCGGGATGAGTTCTCCTATCACTTCTCCTGGGCCCGATGGGTGCAACAGGGGGACAGGATCATGAAGCAGTTCTTTCAGACCAATGGGCTCCGATCTCTCTAGCAATCCATCATGTCTGCTCTATCCAAAGGAGAAGAGAATGCTGCCAGGTGTCCTACAGAAATCTGGCTCTCTCCACGGGTCTTTGCAACTGATCATGAAAATGAACCACTCCCAGGTGCTGTGCTTTGCTATTGGCATCTTAGAGAATGAGGCCCCAGCCTGCTAGTCTTCCCCAAAGTCTACACACTGGGGCATACATGTTCAAGATCCCAATCCTAGACTCTTCTGTCCGAACTCCCATCCAAACTGCCCATCCTGGAATGAGGTCACCTTGATTGTAGACCTCTGGAGCCAAAGTGTGTGAGACTGAGATGCAAACCCCTCCGCTCCATCCTACTGTAGGGGAACACTCCTCTAAACCTCTCCCTGGGAGAAGGTGATGATGTCATCTAATGTCTGCGGTTGAAAACATGTGCTCCTGAATCATGAGGATTTCCACTCCCCACCCTACCACTACCCTCTGCAACTCTTGCCAAAGTATTAAGTATTGCAGTTGGCTATGAAATGGTCGTGGAGCCTATGTACTTTCAAAGTCACTATGGTCTAGCTCATGAGGACGAGGTGTCAGGAACAAGGCTCTCCTATGAGTGGATGCCTATCCCAGAAAGACTGCCTTTGTGACTTTGCCGAGAGTTTGGAGGGTGAGTATTCGGTGTCTGTGTGGCACCGTACTAGGGTGGATACCCGCTTAATACCGATCTTCCATGCCCACTTCATCATGAAGGAGGCTTTCACCCCGAACAGCTAGACACACTTTTGGAGGGGCCAAAAGTATGCCTGCTCCACATTTGCGTCCAATGGCAATCTGATAACTCTTGTCATCGAACCACACGCCGACTCCTCACGTGTGAAGCTTAATTGAAAGTTCACCTCTGTGCCATGGGCGTACCAAATGTCCAGTCTCATTGTGGCCCAATCCACTCATCCACCATCATGAGTGTAATATGATTTCCCAAAATAGCATCGAACACCTTTGGGGACCACTTCTTCAAACCTGTGGAGGCAAACTGAAATCTCCAACTAGGGTGAGTCTGAGATCCCACTGCACTGATCAAACCCCCCTTCCGGGGCTGAAGGACCATGAGCGTTACCTCCAATGATAGAGGATATGAGTCTGGAATCTCCAAATAGTTCCAGGGTCCTAACCTCTAGAAGTCCCGTGATAATGGACACCCAGGCTTGAGGTTGGGAGCCGCTGACTGGGAGGACAAGCCTCGTCCCTCAAGATCCCTCCCTGAATGGACCTACTACTATGATGAGGAAGTAGAAGGGGCGTCTTTGTTCCCTTGCTTGCTGGCAAGGGTGTCGAGGTGAAAGAACCTACTATTAGGGTGGAGAGGGGGGCGGCGAGAGAGGGAGGGGTATAGACACGGGGGCAGAGGGCAGGGGGCAGGTGGTGAGAATGACCATAGAAGGGGAAATGTGCTCTTTTTTGTTCAAGATTTGTTTTTAAGTTAGTGGCTTCTTGCATGTTTTCTCATGATTTGTGGAATGTTTACAATTGAATTGGAATGAAGGATTTTGTGGCCAATATATGAGCTAAGGTCAATTTTTTTTGCATGCTTTCCATGTTTATGATGTCTGTATGTTCAATGTGCTTATGATGGGTACTTCCATTACAAAACATTGCACATGCATGCAATTATTTCCATGTGATGACTATAATGACTCGTAGCTTTTTAGATCTCTAAGCAACTTCATTAACGTAGTTGACTACAAAGTTGTTATATATTGATTTTATTAATCAAGATAATTAAGAATATAATTATTAATTGATTTAATTATTATTAATTAACATAATAACTAATATTTTTAAATTAAATACGATTCTTACTCAAAAATAGCTTTATAAAACAAGTCCAAGTTTGAATGAGTGAATATAGAAACGTGGAATATAAAGATTGAGTCTAATTAACGTTCATAACACAAGAATGAGTTTCAATGAGCAAGTATAAAAATGAGGCTAAAATTATAAATTGCTTCATAAAATACACCCAAGTACAGAAAAGTAGATTGCAATGGCTGAGTACAATTAACATTCATGAAAGAAGATCATCCTATCTCTACAATTTGTCTTTGCCATGCATACATTGGTATTTTGCTCAAACAGACCTTATCTTTCTCTAATCATCCAAGAAATCGTCAACTCACAAACCTTCCTTCCCACTATTGTTCTCAAGAATTTGAAGATTCTCATGTGCTTTCAAGATTTCATTTTGTGGTATTTTGACCTTACTTCTTTTATTTGGAACTTTTGTTGTGCTCCAACTCCATACTATTGAATCCACATGCTCCCAATGGTCCTCATACCCCATATATCGCCACTCTTTGTTCCAACAATTAGCATATTGTACTGCATCACTACATCTTTCTCTATGGATAGGACTCCAATATTACACAAATATCTTCATATAATTTGTAGATGCCTTTTTAGTGTCCACATCTGACAATGCAATGCCTAGCCAAATGGGGTATATATCATCACTCGGCCTAATCATTTTGTTTCACATCCACCTCTAGTTTAAATTCTTCTCTTGGCTTATTACATGCAGGGCCATAGTAATGGTCCTCTAGGTCTTCCAAACCCATAGTCTCATCATCTTCTATGTCCACTCCATCATTAACCAAGCTATCTTTCCATTGGCTCTTTGGCGAAAAGTCATGACTAAGTTTCTCCTGCTGTATAGTGGGCTTCTCCATGCAAGAAATCAATGTCTCCAAATATTGAATGATAGGTGATATTCACTTTGAGTATGAATCGCCTCCTATGTTGTTACTAAGATGAGATCTCCAATATTCCACATGCTTCTTGATTCCCAAATTATAACATCTTTATCATTTAAGTTTGTTCGTATAGGAACAGCATTAGGAATTCCTGATGATAGCATTGCTCTACCTTCTGCATCACGTTTCCATAATTAATACCTTCTAGTGGCTTCCATTGACCTGATTTTGGATGCATCATATATTGAAACAATGGATCACCATCATGCATGGAAAACCAAAACTGTAATGGTTTTGAACATCCCACCAAAGCCTCCTTTCTTTCACACAAGTACCCCTTGACAAATATTTTGAAATCAAGAATCTCCTGAATTACAAATGGAGATGGACGAGAATTTTGGCATTCATTGAAGGATCGCATCAGATGAGGAAATGTGAAAGTACAACTCGTTCTTAGTTTCTTTGAGAATCTACTAAACAATGCATCAATGTCCCCATGTGTATGTCCTACCATCAAGAACCCTAGTTGGATCATTTGAAAGACTCCACGTGCAACAAATAAGGACAAGAATGCAAACAAGTATCTATTTATATTCTCAGAACCACAGTTGTCTACCTATAAGAGTAGTACTCGTGGAAGCTGCTTATACTCTCTACTAGATTAGCTTGGTATGCAAGTCTTCATTTGATCCATCTTGTCATGAATGATGCAAAGATTTTTGTTTGGGTCCAACTCTGAAGACAATCTCCATGCATAATATAGGCTTTTGTAAGACATTTGCTGCAAACTCTATGCTCGTCTCTTTAGTAGCAACCACTCCCTCTCACTTCTATCTTTGTTCTTTCTAACTTCATTTTAAGTTCAGGGCAAATGTCGCACTTGGAGAATGTACTTGTCTTTGATAGACTAACTTGTTTGAATATAGTTTTCCATAATCTGCTAAATATTGACCTTGACAAAGGCTTGCACTTAAACCTCTCCATTGTTTTGTTGACTTCTCACCAAATATCCGCTTGCTTGTATATAGACGGGATGACCATTTGTGTCTCACATTCCCCTATCCTTTGTACGACTTTTATGGGGCATTTTATCTGCATTATCTCAACAAACAGTTGAATCACAGCTTTCCCAACCTCCACATGCCTCATTTGATTTCATATCATCTCCTTATTTCCATGCATTGCTTTTTGCGCTCCAAGATCATGTTTTTTCTTATACCTATAGAAAGTATTATTTGGAATTCCTTGTATTGTGTACCAAGCCTTGCAACAAACATTCATGTTTCCTATTAAGAATGTCAATCCACTCATATGGCCCTCAACCCTCTTGGATGTTTGTAGGTTGTTATAAATGTGATTCATGGGATCAGCAAAACATTGACCCTAGTGATCTTGTTGCACATTCAAAACCATTTCTTGATCAGCAACTTGACAACAACATTCCTTACAATAATCAATACTTTCAACCCTTTGGATAGCCCATTGTGTCATCTTGATGGCCAACCTTGTTCCGCTTTCATTATTTTCCTTCGTTTTCCTATTTATCATCCTATATGGTCATTTCTTTTTTAGACATTTGATGTCATCACTAGAAGGGAAAAACTGTGCAATATTGTCCTCATTTTTAGAAGGTTCTCTTAGCAACAACCTACTACCATTCTCCAATGTAAGTTGTTCAATTGGCCATTTTAGGAACTTCACCTGAAGATCATCCTCTATAGACTGATTACTAGCACCATCTTGCATAAACACTTGAGAACTGGCTATCCCCAGGTGATCATCCCCTAACTCTTTAAAATTGATTGCTTCACCTGGATGGATAAGAAGTATGTGACCCTCCCATAACTTTGTTTCCAAATTCTATGACCACAACAATACTTTTCCCCCCACCCAGTCATCTCTACTTTGCATATTCCCTTCCTCTAGTATCATGTTATAAGCATGTCCTTGCATAGGCCCTTAAACAAGAGAAATCTTTAAAAAATCAGTCATTGAAGCTAACCACTTGTGATAAGAAACAATTTATACATAATCCAATCCTTTATAATGAAAGTATGTCCATGCCCACAAACCTGAAGGCCATGTCACTTGCTCAAGTACAACCTTTGGTATATGTGTGCTATTGCCTGAGGTTGCTTCTAATAAGGGTTGCATGGCATTAGAGTGCCAACATACTATACTACCAAGCACCTCTTTGACATGGGATGCACCCATGGTATGGAAGCTCAACATCAAAAGTTGTACAGCAAACATCAATAGAAACTAATATCACCCCATTCCAGTTGAAAGTGGCAAGAACCATTTGGATCAACAAAAATAATTATCCCTTTTGCTACTTCAATCCATCCTTTAGTAGAGCAACTTTGCAATCTGTGTAATCAAAAACCTACAATGGGTTAAATTCAAACAATGGGCCTAAACTATGTGCAATGCTAATATGTGCACAATCAAACTTTAAAAAAGGGGGAAAGATGGAAACCTAAATTCAAAATGTAATGGAAATAAAAAAATTTATGGGATTGATAAAAAATTTACGGGGCATGAAAATTTGAAAGAGGGGAAAAAAAAAATATTGGGGGAGAAATTTTCTTAGAGTTTCTAGAGAGGAAAATTTTTGGGATGGCTATAATTTTAGAGGGCAAGGGGGTAAGGGGATTTTAGAGGGAAAAGGGAGCATAAAAGTAAGAAGAGGGCAAGGGGGTAAGGGTAATTTTAGAGGGGAAGGGGTAAAGTATTTTAGAGGGGCTAAGGGTAATTTTTAAAAGACCTAAGTTCAACCTCTCCCTATGCTATACCAAAAGTTCAACCTAGCCCTATGCATCACCTCCATCGTCTCTCTCACGATCTCTCTGCAGACCTCACGCTCTCCCCCTCCCATGCTCTCTTTGCCTCTCCTCTAGCCTCTCTCCCTCTCTGCTTCTCCATCGCTCTCAGCCCTACACCTGCCTCACGCTCTCTCTGAATCTATCAGTCACTCTCTCTACCCTACAGTCGCCGTCTCATGCTCTCTCTGCCCTAACAGCTTCATGCTACCATCGAGCCACGAACATGGTGTGTCGTATCCATGTCCTCCACTATGAACCCATGATACCAAGGAAAGAGGTAAACAAGATGCGGGCCAAGGAGAATGGGGCTCTACTCCACAAGTGTTGAGGAATGTCAGGGGAGCTCAACTGGATGAGGAAAACGCCTCTTCCATAGATGGTGTCCTCTTGGATATGGTCTCCCTCTAATCCCAAGCTTGCCTAGATCCACTCTCGCACCTGTCTCCATGTAGGCGTGAGGCCCACAATTCTACCCACAAGTGCCTTGTCCTACAGGGTCTGAACAACCTGCTATACTTGTTGCTTGTCAGCTGGGGAAAGAAGAACCTTAATGGCTGTGGGAGTCGAGGGTACTATCATAGGGGCCCTCTAGCCAAACCAAGGGTCGCCACCAAGATGTTCTTTCACCGTAACAAGCATGAATGCTCCCATTACAGGGAGCTAAATGAAAAAAGGAGAGAGGAAGAAGGGCGTCGAGGCGAAGCAAGGCAAAGAAGCGGGGGAGAGAGGTGGAGAGGGTGGCAGGGAAGGAAGAGGGGAAGAGAGAAAGGAGGTAGAAGGGAGAGGAGGAGGAAGGAGTGAAGGGTTGGAAGGAGGGCGAGAGAAGCAGGAGAAGGAGGAGAAAGACGGGGGGAGGTGGAATGGCAGGGGGCACGCTAGCAAGAGAGGCAGGAGGGTGGAAGCATGTTATGGCTACACTTTTTGTGCTTGTTAGCACTCACAAGATAGAATGAGTCGAAAGCACACACGAGTGAGATTAAATTATGCTCATTGGAATTACGTAGTTAATACAATAATGTTTATTGGGAGTACATAAATAATAATTATAATGCATGGCATTTCATGGGACGAGGACAAGGTTGAATGACAGTTGTTGCAGTGACAGTTGAGAGGCAAGCATACTAGTTATTGCTCTAGAAGCTTAGACAATAGACAAGCTCACCAACTCATCACAAACTATATAACGGACATGCTTCAAGCTTGATGATGGCAAGGAAGGGGGGGATGACGAGACTAGGCTTCACGGCTCCACAAGGGGAGAAGTGGCTCGAAAGACATTCAGGGGGGGGAATCAAATTGGAGGGAAACGTGCTCGAGCTCCAAGCTGGAGGTTAAAGAATAGTGCCACTATCAAAAAAGAGGAAGCTATATTGAAGGAAAGGCTACAGCTAGTTCTAACTTCATCCTACATCCAAAGAAGAGGAGAGTCTATGTAGCTAGCTTTGATAGCCTGATTGACATGCAAAGAATAGAAGATCCTCAATTTTTGGCTCTTCAAATGTTGGTTTGTTCCAATTTGTACATGTCTATTTGCTTTCACTTTCTTTGCTTTGGTTGGTGTTGTAAGCAACTTGGCTATTGTCTTTTGAGCAAACTGATTATTCTCCTTCTCTTTGGTGGTTGTCTCCTTCTCTGTGGGGGTTGCCCAATCTATGGCTATTCTCTTTTACAGTGTAGCGGGTTAACATACGCTTCCCTTCTATCTATGTACAGGATGATGGAAGGCTCCAAGAGTCACATATCCAAAGCAGTTAAAGTTTTGTGTGAAGAGGGAGGAGTTTCATGAGGAATATGGTCTCAGTTTGGTGGGAGCTGATCCCAAAAGCATCAAGGAGACAGAGTTGTCAGAGAGGAAGTAGTTGGGTGTTTTTAAAATACCTAGAGATCCATCCCTATGTAGAATAAAATGCAACAATGTTTGCCTTGATGTGTATATACATTTTATCCTTTTTCACAGTAAGTGTCCCAGAATCTCAGTGCCCTACCAACATGGATGTGATGCTATGTAGCATTTGCTAGTGCATATGCAAAGGAGTTTAGACCAGTGTCAAATGAGCAAGACAGCTCACTCGTGTTTGCCTGGGTGGCTTTTGTTGAACAGCACATTAAGGAGTTGAAAAAGACTGGCTATTTTGATAGCCATAGCACAAAGTGGAATAAAAACAATGCAAGAATGTCTACAGTAAGGGATGATGATGAATCTTTGAGAGATGATATTCGCAATCCTTACATTAATTGTCACGAATTCCACCCCTGCACAAATTACTTAATAGGGGCCCAAATTCAATTTGGGGGTCCCTAATTAGCTACTTATCTATTATTTAGAACATACGTTGATAGCACATACATCATATGTAAGTATTGGCACGTTTCTTATTAGCACAACCTAAGTATTGTTATTAGCAGGTCTACTATTAGCACACCTATTATTAGCCCATTTGTGGTATTAGCACAACTTATGTTAGCATATCTATTATTAGCACATTTGTGTTAGCATACTGTTATTAGCACAACTGTTCTTAGCATAAATATTGTTAATGTCTCTATTATTAGCACAATTTTTCTTAGCATATATGTTATTAGGACATCCACCATTGCCACATCTGTTTTTAGCAGGTGTTTTGTTAGCACGTCTCCCATTAGCACATATATATTTGCTAATTAGCAGTTTATCTATTATTAAGAACATATGTTATTAGCACAAACATCATCTGTATTGTTAGAAGATGTGCTATTAGCACACCTATTAATACTACATTCGTGTTTTTAGCATAACTTATATTAGCATATCTATTATTAGCACATTTGTGTTAGCATGTTGTTATTAGCATGACCATTAGCATCTCTATTATTAGCACAATTGTTGTTAGCATATATCTTATTAGCACAACTGTTATTAGCATATTGTTATTATCACAACATATGTTAGCATATGTATTATTAGCACATTTGTGTTAGCATACTGTTACTAGCCCAACTGTTATCATATATGTTATTAGCACAATTGTTGCTAGCATCTATCTTATAGCACAATACTTGTTAGCATATTGCTATTAGAACAACATATGTCAACATACCTCTTATTAGCACATTTGAGTTAGCATACCATTATCAACACATTTGTGTTAGCATACTATTAAGATCTCTGTTACTAGCACAATTGTTGGTAGCATATATCTTATTAGCAATTATGTTTAGTAAGTAGATGTGCTATGAGCACACCTATTATTAGCCTATTTTTATTATTAGCATATTGTTATATGTATGATCTTATCTTAGAATATTTGTTATTAGCACAATTGTGTCAGCATATTGTTATTAGCACAATTATTGTTCCCATATCTATGTTATTTTAGCACATATCCATGGATGGCAATCTTCATAGAAGGATAAGACCACTTACTTTCTTTATACTTAGGATGTTGTAGCTATATACTTGTAATGCATGTATGGTTAAAGCCACTTATGTATTATAGTAGCTAATTGACATTTTGTATTGTAGATAGCTATGATGAAGGGGACAGCTCAAAGAGTGAACCACAAGGCCAGGAGTTGCTTGCAAAAGACCTTAGAAAGATGACAGGTGCAACAGATGAAGTAGGGGGAGAGGACATCTTGCAACAAATATTGTTACTAGCAGAGACACACCTGGTGGCATAGGTAGTGATTTTCAAGGAGTGGCTCCAAGATGAGGCATCACGGGTGGCTAGGGAATCAACAAGAGGCATGCCAAGTGGTGCACACATTGATACACACTTATCGAATAAGTGGTGCACACACTACTACACACTCATACATAAAGCAAGCACACACTGCATCAGCTGTGCAGCAAAATGCTAGATCTCACAACTAAATACTGAAAGATTAAAAAATAATTGAATAATCACAATTCCTATAATAAGAGAGGATTTTCATCAAAGAGCTTATAGCCTTAGCAATGAGACCCCCACTAAACATCATAGCCATCTCTTCATGCACAATAAATTAAGCTTGATCAAGCCTCTCCACCTAAACAATGCAAACCTCTCTCGCCTTCCTCGTAGGTAGTGTACAGATTTTGATGGTCTGAGGGGGATTTTCCAATTGTGAGATTAACAACTCGAGCCCAATAAAAGAAAGTGCTACCATTCTTCTCCTAGATAGATTTTTCTAGAAATGTCTCCACTTCTACCTTTCCTTTGAATCTATCAAGAAACCAGTCCACCTATCTTACATTGACACTTCAAAGCCCATTGGAAATCCCAAAAGCCTAAAAACAATGCCCTTAGGGATCCTATTGACAATCCAATTGTATTAAGACCTCTTGATCTTTCTCCTTGAGAGTAGAATATCTTGTTTCAAAATGATTTATTACAAATCCAAAGGCACTACAACAAATGCTTAGATAGTCTGACATCCTAAGTGGTGTTTCTTGGGGCCAAGTAGGTGTCATTAGAAATTTTTTGATTTATGAGCTACTTACTAGAGGATAACTCCATTCCTCTAATGTTTCCTTTTCCAATATATTCCTAGATGATCTATCCTAAAGCATCTTTATCAATAGCAAAAAGAAAGGAATCCAAAGGGCACCCTTTTTTTATAAATCTCTTGAGATTAAAAGAATGAGTCATCTCTCCATTAATACAAACTTTTGCAGATGCATTAGTAAGCAGTATCTTGACATAGGACACATAGGGAAAAGTTCCTTTCCCTAGTCCAATGATTACCAAAATTGAAGTAATTGCAATTGGAGAGTACTCACTCTCAACACTTTCTTGGTCTGATGATTCTAAGGATAAGATGTTTGGAGATCTCTCATCCTTTGGGGCCTCTAATTTAATCCTTCTCTCATCGACATTATGGAAATAGCACTTCAAAGAAGATTTGTCAATGGTTATCGAGTCATTACCATAGCACAACTTGATGATTATGCATCAGGATCATCAAGGGCAGCAGCTTCCCTTCGCATGTAGGAGTTGCTCGACTCTGCGAGAAGCAACATCATTGTAAATCTTTCACCATGCGCTAGTTATTTATAACTTTTCTTTTAAAGCATACATTCCAAGACTAATACTTTAAGGTGTAATATCATAATTTTAATTTTAGATACTTCTCACAACACCACATTTTAAAGACAAAAGTTCAAAATGTAAAAAAATATATTTTTAGCTTTCAAACTTAAAGATTCTTGCCGCACAACATCACGTTGCAAAGGTAAAAGTATCAAACACTAAGAAAGACATTTGAAGCTTGTTGTATTAACATCCCATCATGGGAAGTTTTGTCTTACTTCCATTAATTTCAGTGATGTGTGTGAGAGTATGTACAAAATGCAATAGTTATTCAAAAGTACTTACTTGAAAGTGTTAATTCTACAAGTGCAAGTGCTTACTCATAAACTCTAAAAATCCTAATGCCCTTGTAGTTTCTTAGTACCAAGGCTTTGTCGTAGTCTTGTTTCTTATTTTCTTACGCTTCGCAACCTTCTTCTTGAGTTCCTTCTTTCTAACTTCAATGGATTTCAGGTTATAGGATTCATTAGAAGAAGACATTTTTTGAGGCATTTTCACAATCAACTACTACAAACCACAATTCGCTTTCAACACTTCGCGTTGAAGTCCTAAGTTCTTAAGGCCATGTGGAGTCACAAGAGTAGTTTCTCACCACACTCACACACGAGTGTCTTCACTATGGATGGTATAACGAGTGACTCATCAAATATCTAACACAATCTAGGTGAAGAGACCATTCTATGTGTACTTCGTTTGTTATATGAATTTCATGACTGCTAAGTATGATTTACCATGTAGGACAATAATGGAGCAGCTACATGCAATCAATTCAAGATTTTCGTGAATGAAAATAGGTGTGGATGCTTGCACAACATATGAACCAACCATTGATAGATTTGAAATACAAAACATTCGAGTTATGGACTTTTGTTACAAATGCATTGCTAATTAAAAAAATTGATGATAAATTAGGTCTACGATGCCGAGCAATTGCTTTAGGTGAAAAAAGAGGGTACAAACATGTACACCAATGGCTGCTCGTCACAGGCAATGCCACAAAAAAGACAAAAAAACCTAGTTGAAGCACACAACAACAACAACATAGAAGCAGATAGTTTTAATGCAAGGATTTGTATTCAACATTGGCGACATAATTTTATCTCAACCTTTGTGATACAAGTATGTCCCCGCTTAGCAATTATACTAGAGCTAATGGACTAAAGCCAAGAATTTCAATCACGTGTAGCACTTGCTTAAACCCTTGTTACACGATTGGCTCCATGTCATGTGCAAAAATGGTAACTCAAAATTAGACAACTCCATTTGTAGAGATTGGATCTATTGCAATGGTTCATATATTTAACACTAGTAAGACCACCACCTCAACCTAATGGTTACACTAAAGCAAGGCATGTTGAAATATTGCACAAAAATAATAGTAGTAACAAAAGCATGGGTATTTGGATCAAATTAGTACACATAATAAAGTAGCTGTGCATAGCTGGGTTATATTAGTACATATACTAAAGAAGTGAGGTTGATTGAGAACTATTGCAATTTATCTTTGCTTTTTTCTTTCAAAACAATCTTCTGATACTGCATTCTTAATAGATAAAATGAAAAGACCAGCTACGCTTAATTTATTAAGCACTAAAGTCTAAACTCTTATTATTTTGAATCAAAAATACAAATAAACGTATCCTACTTAAGTAGTCGTAGATTGGTCTCATTCACTAAGGATCCCCTACATAGATAGTTCAACAATTAATGCCATTAAACAAATAATTTATTAAGCATTACAAGTTTTTTAATAATTCCACATTAACATAATTGCTAATTTTTTATTTTAATCATAGGTACTCAACATAGTTGTAAGCATCAAAAATATATAGTAACGAAGCCAAATTCCCAAAATACATAATGTACAATCTCAACTCCTTTAGTTGCTCTTTAGCTGATGCACAACTCTGACAAAGTGTTGCTCTTCCATTGCACTTATAGTCTACGCAACGTACTTCTCAGCCAAAAATAGTAGGTCTCTAACACTGAGGTCTGAATAGCTTTATGGATAATATAAAATTTTGGGCCTTCTAGAGAATGTCTTCCAACAGCTTTGGAAGACAAGAGGATAACATTACAAATGCAATCATGCATCACTAACCACACTAAACAAACAATGATGGTAGACAATGAGACATAATCCACATAACATTCAAGATTCAATGACATATTCTGAGTAAATGATTATACAATCGACACGACAATGCAAAAGAATGGCTTTGCGTGCTGCATACATGCAACCACAAGAAAAACCAGTCACCAATCACAAGGACTCCTTGTTAGGTGGAGGCTCATCAACAATCTTTCCATGAACTTCTCGGATAGCTTCCACACTAGTTAACCTTAAATGATCCATGTGTTGCAAGACGGCATCGTCTTCTTCATGATTGAAGGTCTTCCTTCTTGAGGCCTTCTTGCTTGTATGGATTGACTATTCACTCATCTTCAACATCTCTTGTGAGTCAACATGAGCTCAAGCTCATCTTTCCTTGATCCCTTAGGCATCTTAGGCCCTAGAGTTAGCCAAGCTTTTTGATGCATTTGCTTGGCATTATTACATCTTGTTACTATGAGAAAGGAGCTATTCTTCTGGCTTGAACTTCTTACAGGCGCACTACAAGTTGAAGCAAGCCTTTTGGTTGCTCTCCTCTTATAGCCATCAATGTCCCCAATGTAGTTCACTGTAATGCCTTTGAAGCTTTTTCTTGAAATTGTAGGTCATGTCAGAAGAGCTAGCTCCTTCCTAGGTCATCAGGGGATGCATCCTTCTCGCATATCACCTTAGTTATAAAGCTCACTAGGGCCCTCCCATAGGCTTTAAGGTCATTCTTTTGCTTCTCAAGGCTATTTTAGGCTTTTCTACCTAAGTTGCAAGGAGAAGACTATCACATTGAGGAAGAGATTCCCCCAACTCTATCTACTTTTTTACAAGCATGTAGCTCATGTTTCCCTAGATACTATGAGTTCTATGACCTTTTTGATGTTGCTCCTTTATAGTTTTCACTTTCACAAACCCTCCTTGCCTTGTGTATTTCCAAGATGGAGTCATACAAGGAGCCTTATCTCCTCTAGGTCTTGAGTTGCTTGAAGCCTCATGCTTAGTTGGTGAAGTTGCCAAAGCTTCATGTACTCCTCGACTTGAGTACTACAACCTACTTGTGAGCAACTTCAAGTATCTTACCTCTAAGATTGTTGGGATTGGAGTTCCAACAACTAAGGTTGCTAGAATTGGAGTGTCATACTTCCAAGGGTATTGGAATTGGAGTTACAACCATCACCGCTATAGGATTTGAGGTCCTCTCACACTCTCCCCCAAAAGCACTCCCATACATATTCTTCCCATTATATATTATCTCCCACACATAAGAACACTCAATCCAGAATTAAAGGGGGTTAGAAGATGGACCAACAAATATGACAAATGACCTATATCAAAAAATTGTGAGAGTAAAGAAAGAAGGGGGCTATTGGATCGACATAATAGCTGAACTTCTCCGTGCCAAAATTCAAGTCCAAAAACCTGAGTATTATCACTTTTCCTTGTGGAAAAGGATGAACTCTTGTTGTTCCTCACATCCACACAATCTTGGGAGTCTGTACTGTCTACATGTAACTCTATCTTTGTCCATACGTCTTTTGTCCTTTTTTATTTTTTGCTTGTACTTATCCGTACTCTCAGTCCGTACAGCCATACTATTCTTTTTTCATTCGTTCTTTTCTCTGCACTCTTTGTACTCCTTTGGGCTATTGCTTTCATTTCTTTATTTGGTTCCTACTATCCTTATTTCAACTCTTGTCTTGCTGTCCTTTTTTTGTTCCTTCTCTCCCTCTGCTACAATGGCGAATTGTCCATACGAGAAGACCTGTCACAAAGAAATCGCTTCAGAGCAAAAAGCAAAAGTAGGTAATGGGTGAGGATGACCCCCTACATACCTCTACAGAGAATCAGTTGGTATATGAAGTCTTTAAGGATACAAAAAAAAGTTGAAATGATCCGGTTCCTACCACAGGTATCATGATTGAGGTAGATGATATCTTCGATCCCATGAAGGATTATGCTAAACATGCCATCATTATTTTCTTTCTCAGATGGATGCCTGTTGCTAAAGATGTTGGCAATTGGTTGACTAGAACCTTGGGTGGTTGCTATGTCAAGAAAGTGCATTATGCAGTGAGGGGTCTTTTTGAAGTGATAATGGCTGATGAAGAGCATAGATAGATTTTGATGGAGCACTCTTCGCTCTTCTTTGGCTAGCAGATGGTCCATGTATTGCCCTGGTCTCCTACTAGAGATTATCAGGCATTGATTCAGCATCGCTTCCCTGTATGGGTAGAAGTTGTGGATTTTGCTCAGTGCATGGCTTCTCTATTGCCAAAAATTGCAGCCTCTCTTGGTAAGGTGGTTTGTCCACTGAGACCAAATGGCAATTTGAATCGCTTTTGCATTTTGTGGGACACAGATAATCCCACACCGGCTTCTTATTCAGTTACTGTCAATAATGTTTCCATGGGCAGTACTTTCTACAAGCTGAAATGGGGGCTGTTTGCAGGTGCTTGCTTTGAATGCAAGCAATTTGGGCATATGGCTTCATAATGCCCTTCTCGAGCTCCTATAATGCCAATACAAGCTGAAATGGTTCTGCCGCAAAGTAAGAATGCCAATGCCTCTTCTATAGTAAAAAACAAAGGGGTAAAATGGTTTTTTGATGTTCAAGACGAAGGTAAATCCTCGACTGTCTAAAATGCTACTGCTCCTCTTCCTATGCCTTCAGCCTCTCCATCTCAGATGAAGGGTAAAAATTTGGATGAAGGATGGCAAACTCCTTGCAAAGTTCTCTCTCCTAGGAGACCTCTGCCATCCAAGACTTGGAATGGTGCATCTTCATAGGCCAAGACACCAGCTGAAAACTTTGGCATTGGCTTGACTTGGGATGTAGTCACTGCCAATCGTACCCTCTTCCCAGAAGAGGACATTGCTGTGCTATTGTCTTCCCCTCAGGCTAATTCCTCTTCTCAAGGCAGAGGTCCAGATATTGAGGTGGAGATCCAGACATAATCAGTTTGTTTATTGCTATACAAAACTGTCCCATAGATGTAAATATGCTTGACCACATCAAATGCATTACACTCAATGTACAAGGTTTGTGTAATCCTAGAAAGTGGAAACTTGTGTGGATGTATATCAAACAATTATAGCCATACACAGTGGCTTTGCAAGAACATAATCAGCACATGTATGCTGGTCACACAGGACATTTTGCTGGTTATGATATTTTCTATGCTAGAGAGCACTCTTTCTCTAGAGTGGCTTTTTTGGTGAGGCATGATCTTCAGCCCATTGTGGCTCTCAATGATCACCATGGTAGATGGATTATTATGCAATGCCTGGTTCAAGGAGAAATATTTGAATTTGCATCAGTTTATGCCCCTCAATCTTCCAGTGGTTGAGCATTGATTTGGGATGTCATGCATAATTATCCGTGGAGACACTATGCATTCATCGGTGGTGATTTCAACAATGCATTACAACCAGGAGATAATACTTCGGGCCACACTCATATGTTGGCTTCTGACAGCAGGCAAGTTATGACTTTTTGGTTTAGCTATGTTTGGTGGATCTCTGGAAGGAAGCCCACACTCCCAGGCTATACCTTTCAACACAATGCTCAATCTTCCTACTAGGCATGCCTGGGCAGATGGTATCAAGTTGATCTGCAACATTGTGATGCCTTTACTTGTCAACTTTGGGTTGATAATGCCTTCACGTATTTTGATCATGCACCTCTTTGGTTGAGGCTCTCCATGCATGCTTTCCTGATGACAGATTGCCTTGTAGAAGGCTTTTGTTGGTGAATAACAGTTATCTGGAACATGCTGATTTTAAAGCTATGGTTTCTAATGCCATTCAGCCTCTCTCTTCTTATATGCTTTTTGATCTGGATTATGCATGGGAGGCTTTTGTTGCTCGGATGCAAGCTATGATTCAAGATTATGGTAAATCATTTATGCAAGCCACACGGGAGACTGTTGTGGATGCTAAACTCACTTGCCAGAGTCTGACTAAGCTTATTCACCTTTGGCCTTTGTCTTATAATGAAAGCATGCACTTATGTAAAGCCAAATTCTGTCTCCAATCAAATGATCAAAGAAAGCTTGCAAAATGGGAAATCCGATCTCAACAAAGGGATTTTTTGAATAAAGACTATTCTTCAAATCAATTTTTCAAAAGTTTGCATTACAAATGACAGGCTACAAATATTTATCGAGTCTAGATGCCTCATGGTTCTTGGTCTTCATCTCACTCTAAACTTGCTGATTTTTGTGTGCAGCACTTCTCCTCCCATTTTGGGAATGTGTACTTTCCTTCTCTTGAGATTTTGTTTGCACGTCAGCTTCTTTTACAGCATGTCCATCCAATTCTTTCTCAAGCTCAGGCTTCGAAACTGGAACTTCCCTTCACTGAAAGGGAATTGTCAGATGCAATTAAATCATGTGGTAGATGGAAATCTCCAGAATGGGATGGCCTCAATGTTGAATTCTTTCTTGCTTTCTGGGATAGCCTCAAATCCCCTCTGTTGCAAATGGCTAATTCAGCTTGGGAAAATTAGCAAATACCCCTGTCATGGAAAAAGAGACTAGTAAAGCTCCTTCCTAAGAAGTAGATTTTTTATTTTATCACTGATTGGAGACCAATCACGCTTATGCCATTCATTTACAAGATCATAGCTAAAATGCTTATTGATCATATAAAAGGCTATCTGCATGATGGTGGGCTGCATCCTTCTCAATATGGCTTTGTTCCTCGTAGGCATATCATGGACAATATTGCCAATGCTTTTGTTGGGATGGAATATGCCAAGTACAAGCAGCAGGATGTTTTGGTCTTACAGATTAACATTGCCAAAGCTTTTGACACAGTTCAATGGGAGTTCATCTCGCATACAATGCGATCCTTGGGCTTTGGAATAAAAATGTAGCAGATTATTTATTGGCTCTATAGGGATAGCAATGCTGCTTGTATTATTTCTGGAGACATCTCTGAAGAATGGACTCTTCGTAGTTTGGTTCATCAGGGCTGTCCCCTTAGTGCCTTACTGTATGCTATTGCTACTCATCCAATGCTACAATACATTGATCATCTGGCTACAGATTATCTCCATGGTTTGGAACTGGATGAAAGTCGCAGCATGGTTGCTCAGGTTTATGCTGATGATTCTTTATTTACTCCAAGGAATACTCCGCCTGATCTTTCTGCTTTGATGCAAGCCCTTTCAGTTTATGGTTTGGCAACTGGCCTTTAGGTTAACTTTCAAAAGTTCAAGCTACTCCCATTGCATCTTAAAAACCGGCACAATCTCTTATGGCTAGGGGAGATCATCCCACCCACTCAGTTGGTATGACACCTTGGTTATCCTTTGGGTTGGAGACTTACTCGTCGACAGCAAATTGATTGGGTTCTAATCAAGCTTTGGAAAAAGGTTGAATATTGGAAACTAGCAACCTGGTCTTTACATGTTCGCCTTCGAATAGTGCAGTCCATACTTGTGGCGTACATTCAATTTTATTTGCCTTTGATCATGTTCACTAAGGTAGATCTTGATTCCTTTATGTCTATTATTATGGAAATCTTTTGGTGTTCCAAACATGGCAGAAAAAGTCTCAGATTGCTTTTGATGCATTGAATTTGTTCCCCTAAAATGCATGGAGGTTTGAAGATCACTAATATCCAAGTGCACATCCTTGCTCATAGGGGGAAAATGTTGCTGCAATTTTTGAAAGGTGATCAGCAGTCCTGGGCTCTCATGATTCAATATCTGGTCACACATATCCTGCTTTTGGTCATTGGCAACCCACTCATTGGGATTTCTTGTTTGGGTGCATTGATGGCACTAGGCATGGCTGCCCTATGGTCTCCAACTTGCTTCTTGACTGGAAGCATATTCTGTCTCACTTGGAATGGCATGGTCGACAGTCTTTGATGGGTAATTCTTTACAAGCTGAAAGCATACAATGGTCCAAAGTTTTTCAGCCTCTGCTTGCTTTACAGGAACCTCGTGGTAGAGGAAAAGATTGCGGCAACTTTGGGCATACAAGGTTTCACTTCAGCAACATGTTTTTTTTAGCGAGCACTTCTAGGAATTTTTCCATATGGATGGTTGCTAGCCCGTAGGCACATTGCTCCTGCTTTATGTCATTGGTGTTTGATTTCTCAGGAGACTGTGCCTCATTTATTATGGCATTGCCTGTCTTCTTGGCAGTTTATGGATTGTCTTCGACAAAGGCTACGAGCGAGATTCTCGACTCTTCTCTTCGGGAAATTTTTTGGCTCTTTGGTTTTCATCCATAGCGGCTAGAGTTTCATCTTTTCTTTGTTTGGGCTCGCTATTGGGCACTTTGGACTTTATGGATAGACCGCAATTGTAAAGTCTTTAATGATCCCAATTTTTCTTAGTTTGCTTTCTTTAAGCGTTCTCTGCAGCAATCTTTCTTTAATTGCTTGCAGACTCACTAGATAGATCAGGATGAATATATGGCTTATACTAAGATCTTCAATTGATGTATTTTCTAGCGCCTCTTTGCTGAGATGACTATTCTTGTAATATAATCAATCAAAGCTTTCACTTTTTAAAAATGTGTGTGTGTGTGTGTGTATGTGTGTGTAGTATCATCTTTATCTCATTTACTATGGGAATTTCTTAGTTTGGAATGGTCAGTAGTCCTTCTTGGGAGAGAAGGGTTCATCTTGACGAATGTCATCACCTCATTGAGGCTATTGTCTTGTCTTTGTCATGTCTTTGAACTGCAATAGTCTTCATCTAGGAGATTGCATTCTTCTTAAAACCTCACACAAAATTAGTCAAAAGGCAATCACTGGCCTTGAAATCTACCATTTGATGACAATTTCTTTTATGAACACATGGTTAATGCTTCTCAAAGCTCATCATTGCACTATTTGTGAGCCTGACTTGTGATGGTAACTTCTTAGAACCCTTCTTGGGTCAAGATAGCCACTCATAAGCCCTTCTAGATAAACAATTGTAGTCGATGATGGTAGACTCTATGATCATGGACTAGAGGGTCACTCAGTGGCACGCCACTCAAATTGGGCACTATTGGGCACAAGGTGGTGGACCAACTAAGATGCCAAAAGTTGACTTTTGTAACACTCCTTGTGAGCTTTACCATCCATGATACTGAAAGCAATGAGTTGCCCATCATGTTGCCTCTAAATGTGTAGATAGCCTCTCCCATGGCTCTCATGCTATGCACCTACCCACGAGCTCCCCAGTTATAGTTGACATAGAGTAGCGGCACCATTCATGGACCTTTAGTGCTAGCTTTAGGCTCTAGGCCTCACCTCAATGAAGAAGTAGACCTTATTCGTTATTCTAGTGAGGAATTTAAAGGGATAGGGACAAATTCTAACCCTAATCCTAAGGAATGAAATTGTAGTCTTTTTCATTATAATATTGTGTACAATTATAATGGGTACCAACTCCTCTCTTTTTTCTCTCTTTAAACTTCTCCAACAATATATGCCGTCCAAAGTTCTTTAATTGTTTGATAATATTGATATAATTAAGGATTATTTCCCTCCTTACAAGGTAGGTAATAGTAAGACACTCTCACATATATGCCATAACTTGCATGGATGACCATATAGTAACATAGTTTGATTATAGCTCTATATACTAGTTTGGTAGCTTCAATGACAATCACATCATTAATATAATGGACTTAGGTCAATTTCTCTCTCTCTCTCTCTCTCTCTCTCAGTATATGTTATCAGTGTTGTCATCCTCTCTCTCTCTCTCTCTCTCTCTCTCTCTCTCTCTCTCTCTCTCTCTCACAGACACACACACACACACACACACACACACAAAATTCTCCTTTTGCTTTTGCATCCACTTAATTTCTTAATTTTCCATTTTCCTATTTTTTCTAATTCCTTTTCCTTCTATCTCACAAACACTCCCTAATTTTTCCTAATTCCTCCTAATTTTTTTCCCAATTTATTTCTTAAAGCGCTCTCTCTCTCTCTCTCTCTCTCTCTCTCTCTCTCTCTCTCTCTCTCTCTCCCGCATCTTTAACCAATTTTCTTTGCTATTTTTCTCTCTTCCTTCCCCATATCTTTCCCTAATTTCACTTGATTTCCCCCAATTATTTTTATTAATTTTTTAAAACTAACTTTTTAATTCCTTTTTCCTTTTTTCAAATTCTCTCTAGGCCCCCTTTTTTACACCTTTAAAATCTACATCGAGCTGTTTAAGTCTGTGTTTAAGCCACTATTTGATTGTGACCCTAATAACAAGGGAGGGCTGTTTATGACACCTGTCTTCCCAATTAAAGTTAAGCTGGTTCTTACCATGTTTTCTTGTTGGATGGTGGCAGGTATGCAGACTCTCCTCTTCAATAAAAGAGATGCTTATAAGGACTTCACCAAGCTCCATTTTTTTTGGCAAAAATGTTTTTTGCAAAAACTTTACTGTCATTTCTTATCAAAGCTCGTGTATACTTTTTATGCAATTTCGTAGGTGTTTTACCTACATACTCAAACTCTTCCACACACACACACACAGACACTTACTTTCCCTTTTTCCTTTTGACATACTAATTATTTCTCTTCCCTCCTTTATAATCCTCGAATAACCCATTTAAACTTTCTTCCCTCCCCCTAAATTCCCTTAAATTTTCCCTCCTAAAATTTCCTAAATTTCCCACAAATTTTTTCTATATTTTGTGCAATTCTCTACTTATTTGTTCCTACTTTTTTCTAATTTTCCTCCTAAACTTTTTCCTTAATTTTTATATATTTTGCCTAATTTCCTCCCCCCCCCTTTTTCCTAGTTTTCTTTATTTTCCCAATTTCTCAAAATTTCCTAATTATTTCCTCTTTTCCCTAATTATTTTCTAGTTTCTCCTTAAATATTCCTCTTATTCTCTATTTTGTTCTAAGTTTCTATTTTCCTCTTTAATTTTCTCCTAATTTCTTAAATCTTCCTCTTAAAAATTTCTCTTAATTTTTAAGTTTCTTCTAATTTTTCTCATTTATTTTTTCTTAATTTCTCTTTTTTCTTTTCCCCTATTTACTCAATTTATTCTCTATTTCTTTAAATCCCCCCCCCTCTGCCACGTGCATGGCTAATTCCCTCCGCCATGTGCACATGCACTACTAATTCCCTCCGCCACGTGCATGGATGCCCTTGACTCCTAGTGCACTTGCATTACGAGCTACACAATACCCTCTGGTTCCCTAGGTACTGCCAATCTCCTAAAAAACCCCACCGTCCTAACTCTCCCCTCCTCGACTACCTGTCCCTAACTATTTAAAGGCCACCACCTAGCTCTCTACCCATCACAACTCTCTAGATCTATTGTGTACTCGCTTATGATCTGCTCAGCTCCCTCTACCTACACGCTTGCTATGCTATGTGTGCTCTACCCCATGCGTCGTACCCCATACTCAACCTCTCACCCTTTGCACTAGGTTGTCTGCCCCTGAGATCCGATACGTAGTCCGTGCACTGCTCCAGTCCCTGACCGTCGGTGTCTGTGCTACCCAACTACTTGCCTGAGTCGCCTCTCACTACTTGCCTAAGTCGCCTCTTGCTAATCGCATGTCCGCGGCTTTTAAGTCCCTATGGCATGCCCCACAGTTTGGGTACCACTCCACACAGTAGACATGGACTCATAGGTTTGAGTCCACGGCTTACCTTTACTTTTTTGTAGTTTACGCCTTCCCCCCTCTTCTCTAATTTTTTAAATTATTCCCTCCCATCCCCTCTCTTAAGTTTATGTATTCTCAAACCACCCCCCCTCCTCTCTAATTAAATTATTCCCTCCCCGCCCCTCTCTAATTTATATACTCTTTAATAATGCTTCCCCTCCAAAGAGTAATTCTCCCCCCCCCCTCCCTCTCCCCCCCCCTTCTATTTATATTTATATATTTTCCCCTCCGCAGCCCCCCCTCTCTAATTATGTATAAGCTTTAATAATCTTTCCCTTGTTTTACAATTTTCCCCTTATGTTATTAGTCTCCCTCCACCTCTTTTATTCCCCTCCCTCTTCTCTAGTTATTTTTCCCTTTCCCCCATCTCTACTTACCTTTCCTCAAATTTTCCCTTCTATCCTCCCTAATTCTTTCCTTTCAAATTCATGTAAATTCCATAAACATTACCCAACTCCCCAAACCCTATTTTTTTCCTCGCAAAGTTAAGAATTTCTTAACCCGATTTCCTTTTAAAATTTCTCAGGTTCAAAATAGTTCTAATAATTAACCTCTTAGCTGCTCTTCTTTTTAGAATAATTAAATGGTCACACTAATCTCCTCTTTGCTCTCGTTTTTTCCTCGTGATAATTTAAAACTTACACTGACATATTTTCAATACCTGGATTAGTCTGAGGCTAAGCGTTAATTTTTATTGTGACCTCGATAACAAGGGAGGAGGGTTTATGACACCTGTCTTCCCAACTAAAGCTAAAATTGGTTCTTATCATTTTTTATGTTGGATGGTGGCAGGTAGGCAGACTCCCCTCTTCAATAAAAGTGTTGCTTGCTAGGACTTATCCAAGCTCAGCTTCTATACAGTTTCCACAAAGTCATTTCCACAAAATGGCCCACTGCTAGTTTCCTTTATAAACAGGGATTCACCGACTTGTACAAACTTTTCCGTTAATGCAATTAGTCCTATTCCATTGTCTAGCTTCGCTCTTTTGTCTTTTCACTATGCAAAGGGCTGATGTCAAATCTTCCACACACACACATACACACACATAGTATCAAACCACAATGCAATCTTTATGCAATAATATTAACTCTCTCAACCTTGGGATCTATCAAAGTTGTTCTAGTTGGTGATGTATAAGACTCTCACATTTCATGGTCAGAATTCATATAAATCAAGCATTTTCTAGATTTGGTACTCAACGAGTACAACCAACCTGATCATTGGCTAAATTGAACTAAGAGTATGCCAAGCATAACTTGGAGTACATCTATTTTAAAGTATTACGTTACACACATTATCTACAATCCTCAAGAATGCTTGGCCAACTCTCCATTAGATTGGCAATTGGACATGATGACTCTAACCACATCATAGGGAAGTATAGAGATATGAGATGAGGTATAGCTTTATGTTCTAAAGAAGCTCTCAATTACTTGCAGTTTCCCTTGAAGTAATATTGCATTCATCTATGTGCATTTTCCATCATATTGTGCTCCCTCTATTCACTCTTGCTCTTGCTATATTTGTGTTTCGGAGTAAGTTCTCAAAGCCTTGCAACGAATTGCACAAATATAGTCATGTGGTTGCTTAATTCATATAGATTGGCACCCTTTGATACCATATTTGTCATAGTTGGAAGGTCTTTAGACAACATTAGAAAGCATAAGTTTTGGGTAAACCTCTCAATTATTATTTTTGTACATAGATGCTAAGAGATGGTAAAGATCCACATAGAGGATAGCTGCATTCGTTTGAAGAATGTGCTAACTTACTTCATTAACTTTTAAGATTTTGCTTCTTTGAAGTTGTTTTTTAAATCTTGTGTCATTTCTTTGAAAAAAAAAAGTCTTATGTGTCATGGGCACTATGTCAAGGGTACATTAGCTTTTAAAAGAAAACCACACTAGATACTATTAGCATAGGCAGTTTCATTTGGTGGGTTTTGATGTCAATTGCATCATTAATTGCACATATTAAGATACTTATCCACAAAAATCCATTTACAACGAGTTAGAGAAGATATAACCATTACATTGCATTGCTCTAATATATGCTTATAAAGTGCTTTACTCAATGATATTTAGCCTCTCAACCTTGAGATTTGTCAAAATTGTTTGGTTGGTGAATGGTGACATATCAAACTTTCACATTTCATGGTGGGATTTTGTACAAATTTTGATATTTCCATTGATCTCCTCTTACTCACTTTTGCATGGACATGTTTTTTGGAGTGAGTTCACTTAAAAAACACCATGGATGCCTTGAAATAGATTGCACAAATATGTAGTCATGATATTGCTTAATTAATAAGGGTGTTCACCTTTTCATACCATATTTCTCACAAATGGAAGCTCTTTGGACAACATTATAAAGCATATGTACTGGCAACCCTTTACCATGATTTTTTTGTAGTGCAGATTATGATAGTTTCCAACTATACTATAGGGATTGTAATGGTTCAAATAGATATTGCATGAAAAGAGGATAGGTATATTCCCTTGAAGGATGCCCTACATTGCTTTGTTAAGATTCTTGGTGCTTTACATTTGTTTTTAAAGTGCATGTCTTATCAATAAGAGAGCATAAATGCACTATATCATGGCTAATGAAAAATCTCGCTAACCAAATGGAAAAGGATGTTTATAGGGCATTTAAAATGTAATCAAGTCTTGAGCACCTTAGCTTAAAACTTGAGACCACTTAAGCCACTCATTTTTAAAGAGAAGGCTAATAAAAAAATGTTTGATTAGCAAGCTTGATTTAGTTGTTGAAATATTTAGGGCAATGTAGTCTATTGGATAGGAACATTGTACTATATATGTATGTGGGAGAGCTACCAAGGGACTATCACGCTGATGATAGGAAGATAGTTTAGAGATATGCTTCATTGGGATGCATCTCATTAGAATCAAGAATGAGGTTGTCAAAATGAGAAGATAGTTTGGTCCATGAAGGGAGGGATCTTGGCCTCAAAATTTTGGCCCCATATTTTATTTATGAGAGAATGTAGAATGTAATGATTTTTTCCCTTCCTTCCCCCCTCACACATTAGACTATTCTTGCCCACACAATCCATTTGTTTGTGGAACCCCACAAAGGGCAAGCTACTCTCTCCCAGCTCTAGTTTATGGTATTCATAGGAGGATCTCTACGCGTGGTCCCAAGAAATAAAACCTAAGCCATGGTACCTTGCTAGCTAATGTGGGCAATTACTCCCTTCTTTTGGAGGGTGGAGTTTTTGGTCTGCCCTCAGGGTAGCCTTAGCACCCTACTCTTTGTTAGTTTGTTAGCTACTCGGCAATGATGGAGGGTTTTCTTTTTTATTAATCCTTTTTAATGTCCGAGGATTTTAATTTTTGAGACGAGCAAAAAGATCTGGGCAAAGGCGCGAGCAGTGTGAAATGTGGGGGAAAGGACCACTGAAAGGGTGCCACGTGGGAGGAAGGGGGGGTTTAAAAGGATATCCAAACGCTCGAAGGGAGGACACGTAGGCGGAACGAATTGGGCGGATGAGAAGAGCTTGCTCCGATATATCTCCAAGCTCCATTTTCGTTCATCTTGTTGCTTGAATTTCATTCTTGTTGTTGCTTCCAATTCTTTCTTGCTCGATTTCATCCTTCGGATTTCTCAAATCCTTTCTCCGTCGGATTTCGTAGCTTCCTCTTCATATCCATGACATCTTCATGCCCCTGATCCTCATTCGAATTGCTCCGTCCCGTTCTCCTGCGACCATGACTATTGGAACTGTTTTGCCGTACTTCAGTGCTAGCAGTGCCACCATCGGCGCAGGTAAATTTTCCTCATCCTTCCTGCGTAATTTGACTCTAGATAGCTCGTTTCGTGACCTGTGAAAATGCACGTCTTGTTTCATTCCGCGCTCATTCTGTATGTACTGTGCCGAGCTTACAGAACGGCGAGTGCTTATATGTGCGCTTGCATGAAGTGTCTGCTGTCCTATACTTGTCGCTATTCTCAGAACTGCAGATGAAAACTGAAATTTTAAACGTCCAATGGATTCCGCACTGGATTCGATACACATTTTATGAGTTTCCGTACTTCTTCCTCTTCTTTCCATATGTACGCGTACGTGTCCGCGTCTAGTAGTCATATATTTAGAGTCCACAATTTTGCTTATGACGAGAGAGAGAGAGAGAGAGAGAGAGAGAGTTGTGTCTCTTCTGCGAGCGACTTGTTTATTACCGTGTTTTTACTTGCCAGACCTTAAGGACTTTAGATATACTGCTTTGGTGTTCTCTTACCACCCGAAGATGATATCTTGCCAATTTTGAGAATACGTTCATGCGTTTGTCTTTCACTGAATAGGTATAAGTTAGCATATGAAGTGGTCTTCGCCAAGTCATATCAAAGAATAATTCATCAGTCCGTTTGAAACAAGCGCCGCCCTTGTTTCAATCTTTAGGGTGCTTTTTTAACCTATGAACCTTGGCATGTTCTTCTGCAGTCTTAAGCTACTCAACATGGACATTGTCCTGGAGCCGTCTGGGAATGGCACTAAAATACCTTTTGGTGTATCAGCCAGTTGTGTTGTGCAGCTAGTATATTTTGCAGCAGGCCTACTGCATATAGTGGCAAATGTTTGCGTGTGTCGTAACTACTATGACTGGCCGTGAAGACTTGCATACGAGCTTGCTGAATTGAAAGAGAGTATAAACATGACATGTCTGGATTGCAACATTGTCCCTTAAAGTGTATTTCTATATATCTTAGACGCATTGGGCAGAAACCAAGTACAAATCTGAATACCATGGAGTAGGTCCCCACCCTAATACGTGGGCTGCTCACAACGTGCTGATAAGTGGACATTGGCTGCCTGTACATGCCATGGTTAATGAACACAAGGAAGGCTGCTCTTATGGCTGCATAGCTGGCTGAAGTTAAAGGATACTGGGTGAATTTAGTGCCAACAATCCATGTAAACAACGACCAATACAATTTCACATCTTTGTCATTGGCAATCTCTTTGGATATCATGGTGTAAGGAAACACATTCTCACCAGATTGCCGTGCAACTTGAGGTAGAGAGACCAAGTATTGACGCTGAATAGTAGACAGTTCATCCTCATCTTCTTTTGTTTCACTTGAATGCCCAACCTTTGAGACTGAATGTTCCTCCGACTCTTCTTTCTCCTCATTTACAAGGATATTAGGAGGCTGAACATTGGAGCCCATGACAACTTGCTTCACCCTTTCCTCAGCATGGGGATGAACATCTAGCTCCGTAGGATCATGTCCTAGTTTTAGAACTGTCTTTCTTGAACCTTTTGGTGATTGCTGCAACATGTGGAGAAAAAGCAATGATTAATCAGAGTATACCTTAACCAATGTAAGAACAAAAAAGGAAAGAAAATTACAATGAACCAAAAATGAGTTCAGGGTAATGTAGAGACCTCAACACTACTTTGCATGTGTTTGGCCTCAACATCACAATCTTAATGAAGCTTAAGTTCATTTGACAAGAGGGCCTTACTTCTTATTTACAATTTTAGTGCACTTACATTTAAATAATAATGCATGCAAAACTGTTACATCCTTGCTCTACTGGAGGCCACCTTACCTTCTCTTGACTAAAAATTATGATAGAAAATATTTAATATTATCATGAATAGGATGTCTTAAGAACCTGAACAAAGCTAGACTGCAATTGACATGATACCTTATTTGTGCAGCATGCTTTTCTATTGCATTGGGAATGGTTGAAAAAGGAAAATCTCTATGGAGAAAATATAAAACAACATTGGGTGTGGTCAGATGGTGCTGCCTCTCAATTTAAATCGGATTCTACTTTGTCTCAAGGTTCAAATCCCTAACTGGCCTAGACATGATGTTGAATTTCTTTGGGTCTAGCCATGGCAAAGGT